>NC_041381.1:698772134-698848425 GCF_002162155.2 Triticum dicoccoides
ATAAAACTACCACAATTCGCGTTACGGTTTCAAAAAATACTAGAAATTTGTTGTGACTAATAACTAGTAGAACGGGCGTCGGCTGTTTCAAAAAACCCAAAACCACCGTTGCTAATAAATTAAACCGGTTTATGACAAACAAACCATCTATTTGACCGTTAAATGTCAGTTATCTCTTCCTTCTTATCCTCCCTTATCTCTTTCTCTCTCTCCGCGCAAGCCCGCCGGATATGCACTGGCCGCCCCTCCTCCTCCCTCTCCCCTTCTCTGCGAGCTAGCCCTCCTCCCCCCGGCCGACCCTCCTCCTCCCTCTCCTCCTCTGGCCGGAGCACGGCCTCCGGCAGGGCAGTGGTGCGCCCCTCCATTGCATGCGGTGGCGCCCCTCTCGCCAGTGCGCAGCGGTGCGCCCCTCTGCGTCGGCCGGCAAGGCAAAGAGCAGCAGCAACGGCGGCCGGCAATTAATAGCAGTAGGCGCGGCCGACAAGGAGCAGTAGCGCAGACGGCAAGGAGAAATACGAGCAGCATGCGCGGTCGGCGGGGAGCTCCGCCTGGACCGATGTCGTCGCCCACCTGGAGGAGCCCGCCTCTGCGCCGAGGCCGGTGCCACCACCTTGAGCCGGCGTTGCCATGGACCACCACCTCGAGCCGGCGCTGCCATGGACCACCACCTCGACCTGGCGCCGAGGTCGGCCACACCGCCGCCATGAAGGAGGTGCACGGACCGCTCGAGGGGATAGAAGAGGGCTCGCGGCCGGCCACTGCTCACGGTCACAGCTGCCATAGCCACGGGCTGGGCTGGGCTGGCCGCAGCCATGGCTGCCGGCCACAACCACGGCCGGCTTATACAGGGACTGGATTGCTTTTTGAAAAATGATTGAGGGACCCGATTGCTTTTTAAAAATCTTCGTAGGGGTTATTCCGTAAAAGTAAGGGCACAATTTTAAATTTATAAAAGAACCAGGGGTTAAAGAAAAAAATTACATGCGATTTTTTAATAGGGAGTAAGAAACTGACATGTAGGCCCCACATGTCAGCTAACGGTCAAACAAACGGTCAACCAATCAGTTCTCCTACATGTGGGCCCCAACTGTCATAATCGCGATCAATTGTAAAGCACTCGACCATTTGGGTTTTTTGAAACAACCGACACCGGTTCTGATAGTTATTAGTCACAAACAAATTTTTGGTAGTTTTCTGAAACCCTAACGCGAATTGTGGTAGTTTTATGCTATTTACTCAAAAAAAAAGGATAGGATGCAAGATCGTAGCCACGGTAAACCTCCATGAATAATGACTTACTCCGAAGTTCTATGATGCACGGACTGAGCATGGCCTGGGTTTTATTACCTCGTTCTGTCCTTTCTTTCAGAGATGGAAGAACTCAAGGAGGGAGGAGAAAAGCATGAACACCATAAACTGGAGTTTTTGGCAACGCTGCGTTTTTTCTGTTTCTTCCTTTTATTAAATACTTCCAAACAAACCGGCCATGATCCATTTCTTCAGTGCCATCCCACGGTCGTGATCGTGGCCAATGGTTACACGATTACAGGAATAGTTAAGTCAGGAAAAGTAAACACTTGTCTATTCATCCACAACACGAATGCGCGTGCTTCTGGCATTATTTGTAGTACATCCAACATAAATTCCAGGTAGAATGTAAAATCCAACTAGAACGTACCGGCTATAACATAAAATCCGTCTAAAAACATAAGATCCAGCCAGAGCATCAAATCCAGCGAGAACAGAGAACTTCAGTGTATCCGGGTTAACCACAACAGACATGACCCTCCTTAGATCTTGGCCCGAGCGGGGTGGTGGGTGCGACGGGGTGCAGCGGGCAAGGCGAGGTGAGATGGGGGAGAGCAGTTGCCGAGGCAGCAAGATTTGGGAGATCACTTAAACCTCACCGAAATTTGAGGGAGCAACATGGGTTTTTACCTTTTAGAGTGTGGATGGGAGAGTGGAGGAGTGGTTTTATCTGGTAGATAGATGCTCCCATGAATTAGTTAGATGCTTTAAGGAGTAAGAAATAAAATGTGGTACTCCCTCCGTCCGAAAATATTTGTCATCAAAATGAATAAAAGGGATGTATCTAATGTATTTTACTTATAGATACACTCATTTTTATCCATTTTGATGACAAGTATTTTCGGACGGAGGAAGTACTGTAATAGAGATGAGCAACAACGTGAAAATAGGACCTCCGTGTCACACGGCCGGCCATGGTGAATGGTTGCACGCACGCGCGCACCTACGGTGGCCAAATTCACTGTATTGACCCTCTTTTCTTAACTTAAGCATGATTTGACCCTATGTGCGAATTTTTTCGGATCTGACCCTTTTCCTACCGTCATTGTCTTTGGCGGTAGGACTTACTTACACCGTCACGTTCGTTCAGTGTGTAAAGGACCCTACCGCCATGGTCTTTGGCAGTAGGGGCATGCATGTAATTATAATAAGGGTATGCATGCAATAAAAGATTCATTTTTTGCAAAAATGACCCTACCGTCATCGTCTATGGCGGTAGGGTAACACATCCTACCGCCATAGACTGTGGCGGTAGGGTGTTTTTTGTAATAAACGAAGGTAACGATGCAGGTAAGTCTTATCGCCAAAGGCCTTGACGGTAGGGTGTGTTACCCTACCGTCATAGACGATGACGATAGAAAAAAGGTCAGATCCGAAAAACTTTTATACATAGGATCAGATCGTGCTAAACTAACACAAAAGGGTCAAAAAGAGTGAATTTGGCTACCTACGGTGCGGGCATGCATGCATGTTGTACTGCCGTCGCCGGGCCGCACGTGCAGGAGATGTCAAGTTGTCATCAGCTGTCAGCTGTCGGGAAGGCATGGTGTCCCCCGGATCGGCCGCTTGCATCCCGGCCGCTCCCGGCGCACGCACGTACCCCGTCGATCGCGCGCCGTCCCGTCTCACGTCGGTATGTTCGTCCGGCCCGACCGGCCGTACGTGATCGTCCCGATCCGGGCAGCCGGAGAGATGGCTGGCTGGCTGGTGTCACACACAGTGGCTCTCCGGCCGTTTTACTGCCGGACCTGAGCTCCGACAGGGATCAATCAATTGACGTACCGCGGGCTAGCTAGTAGCCACCCCCGACAGGGAACGAAGGGTTATTCTATTCTCGATCGACTATTTTTCTCTTTTGATGAGGAGGGTGTTGTCAACATGACAACGTGGTGGTGAATATATGTGTGAACATGATGCATGCATGGGACGAAATTACTGTTTTGACTTTTTTTTCTAACTTAATCAAAAATTAACCCCGTTTGTAAGAATTTCGAGTCTGACCTTTTTTGGTCACGCCAACATCTCTGGCGTTTGGCTTACACAAGAGACGCCAGGGATGACAGCGTTTGGGCCTGGCCCACACTTACCTAGCTCGCACCGAAGTGGCAGAGCCAAACGCCATAGATCTTGGCGTCTGGAGCCCTTGTAAACACAAAAAGTATAGGTCTTGTCATTTGTGAGCTGCGTATGCGGGAACTGCGCTGCATGCATGCATCATTTGTGGACTTGCTTCCGTGTAATTTTTTTAATTAACTTTTGTGATTAATAATCTGCTTGTTCGCCGCAACC
Source organism: Triticum dicoccoides (assembly GCF_002162155.2). NCBI lineage: Eukaryota > Viridiplantae > Streptophyta > Magnoliopsida > Poales > Poaceae > Triticum > Triticum dicoccoides. Next base: position 698,775,732 of record NC_041381.1, read on the forward strand.
AACGGCAATTATTTTCTCTACAACTCTACAAGTACACTTTGGGCAAGGCGTGAGGGAGGAGAGAGGATTTCTAGGAGATAAATACGAGGATTCGGTTTTCAAGTAATTAATCGCATGGATTGATTTGTTGGCTAGGACTTGCCTACACCAAAGATGAAGGCATTGACATAGAAGCAAATTTAAAGTTCATGTGTATTTTAGAAAATAATATGGCTCTATGTCCACCACAAAATGTTATGCTAAATAAAAAAATATGCGGTATACTATTTTTAATCATATGTATTATGTAAACTAATGATTAATGTGCTTTCTAAAAACACATATATTAACAGCCACAGATCCCCCTCCCCCCCAATAAAGAATAACCACATATTTATGTTGTTTGTATATTATATTAGATCGGTACACAAAGCTAAATTTGGAGCATGAGCTAGCTCATGATTTTATTTGATGTTGGATCAATATATGCACAGGTCCAAATCTGATGTTAAGAGCGTCTCCGTCAAGAACACGGCACCGACGCTCTCTTCTCCGATGATCCAGCCAGACCACAGATGAGATCACCACTCTAGGTCCCATCAGCCATAGTCGGCTTCACCAACGCTGTTGTCGTGCATCGCCTGACGAAGGCCGCCACTCGAGCACACATCTCCTACGCCGCCCTCCAGTGCTTCCACAATAACACCCCCCCTTCTCCGTCTGGACCTCACCGCCGATGGCAGTGTCGCACGGGTTTTGCCCGGCGACGCGCCTTGGCGACGGCGAGAGTGGAAGATGACGAGTGGCGCATCTTTGGATCCCCTGCTTTTTTTTACATAGACCACAATACATGTATTTTATCGGCAAAAAAAATTCATGCGGCCAGAAGACACGTTCGCAGTCTTTGTCAAAACAATCAATTTAATATTTTTTACTATATTTATTTAGCATAACATTTTGTGGTGGACATAGAGCCATATTATTTTATAAAAAACGCATGAACTTTTAATTTTTTTATGTCAATTCAAACTTAGAACGAATTGGTAGTAGGTTAATTAGTCTTATCAGGGAACTGAAAAGAATTGGTTCAGAAAAAAGGGAACTAAAAAGGATTAGTAGTATGTTTCATTTAGCAAAAAACATCGGTAGTACGCTTTCATTCTAGAACATACGAAACCATCCAAACAGATATGGTTACAATGTTGCTTATTGGGCTGTGCTAAATAAGTTAGTTACACGGCCACTTAACACGGGATTAATTCATCCGAACTGCATGTATTTCTTAAAAGAACACAGCCAGGGAAGAAAAAGCACGACATGATACTTTGGCTTTCCAGCTCCTCACATAATTAATCAGCCGCACTAACGAATACCAAACCAGAATAATCAAAAGGCTCAGCATGCTTTTCTTGTTTACTCCTGATGGAAAGGCTCAAATCGACAAGCCCTGTGGCGTTTGTTCCAGACTCCAAGTTCTATGGCGTTTGGCTCTGCCACTTCGGCGCCAGCTGGGCAAGTGTGGGCCAGGCCCAAACGCCATCTTCCCTGGCGTCTCCCGTGCAAGCCAAACGCCAGGGTTGTTGGCGTGACTAAAAAAGGTCAGATTCGAAATTCTTTTGCAAACTGGGTCAATTCTTGATTAAGTTAGGAAAAAAAGGTCAAAACAATAATTTCGTCCGCATGCATGCATACGGCCAGCAGAAATCAGCTGGTGCATCTCCACATCAACGGCATGCACCGATCTCCGTACACTGTCTCATCCTTGTTTTTTTTTAACACTTCTCCATCCTCAACTGCTCATCGAGATAAGTTGTGCGTGTATGCGTTCATAGGGGCTGAGTGGATGCGCGTATATATGAACGCTTGCGTCTGTACTGTGTTCAAAAAAAAATCCCTCATTCTTGCTCTCATAATCCAATCATCACCTAGAAAGTCAGATGCGAAGAACAACCGAAATAATTCCTCGCAACGACATTGAGATCGAGGAACCATCAAGCCCAACCAGCATGTGCACCATAGACACGTGGACAGGGCGGTGAGAACTTTCTCCTCGTTGCACAGCCTTCTTCGACATGACAACGTTGCATCTGGCATGAAAATGAAAGAAAGTAGGTGCATAACCACGGTTAAGCCTCCATCAGTAAGGGCATTTCTAACTGATCCCATATAAAATAGAGGAGTATCCAAACGAGTAATCCTTATTGAAGTATTTATACTTCACTAAATTTTGGTTAATTCTAGCCGATCTTCTAAACTTAGCGGATTAAAATGTAAATTTGCATAAATTCACTCTAGTTTCAACCAAAATGTGCAGGCATTTAAATATAAGTTCAACATAGATAGTCTTAAACAACCGAACATTAAACATAAATTCAAACATAAACTACATTAGACTTAAACACATTAGACTACTCATCCTCCTCGGCCATAGTGGAGGTTGAGCCAATCCTTCATCGACAGGCCACCCTCGGTCAAACATGGGTCCATGCCGGTGTCATCGTCGTTACAATCGGGGAAGATGCTCCGCCACTCCTCGACGTTGAACTCCTCCTCCTCGCCGTCCTCCTTCCTCCCTCCTCACCATCTTGCACCTCTTCGTCGGAGATGACGATGACCTCCCTGTCATTGTCAACGAATATCGCCCGCTACGCCTCCACGAGCTCAGTGTGCTGGCGGTAGAGGTCCTGCACGTATGCCTCATCGGTGGCATCCACCTCGAGGCGCTCCCTCGCCTCTTGGTCATGCCAAGCCATCGTCGCACTCACCACACCCAGCGGTGGGAGGAGGTGGACCGGCACCCTCCCGAACGAGAAGTTCAACCAGGCGGCAGAGCCGTGGAGCCGGACTTGCCACCAGTCGTTTTCCATCGCCACGGTCGAGCTTCGTCGTGTGAAATGACCCGGCCCACTTCCTCTGGTGGGTCTCCCGGCCGGTAATCTCCTCCACCCATGTCCCCCACGAGTGTTGCCGGACGCCGAGGTAGGTCCTCTACAGTGGCCGCGGCGGAGGGAGCTCTGGGAAGTCGGCGAATCAGGTGGGGGCAGGCAGGTAGGGCGAGTGGCTGTGGCTGCTCGAGGATGCGCCGCTAGATGATGACCCGCGGGTGACCTTCGGCCCCCGCGCCCGACCATTGGGAGACGAGGGGGTGGCGGGGCAAGGGGGAGAAGAGGAGGTAGATGAGGGGAAAATAGGGAGATATTTTTGTACTTGGCTGCCAAGGGGTGGAGTAAATATAGGAAGATTCATGATGGCCGAGTATAATTGTTACTCTATTATGGCCTATTGGGGATCAGTTAGGTATAAATTAAAGGAATAAAACCAGGATTTTACTTCTCTAACAAGTTATTGAGGATCGGTTAGAAATAACCTAAGGTGGGGAAGGCATACTAAGCCGTGTGTCTTTCTATTGATTGACTAGTAGAACGCCCGTGCGTTGCCACGGGCTTTTGAAAAAAAATTAAGGTACTACTCACTGAGCTAAGATTACCGAGAACAATGTCACATCTTTTTCTTCAACATAATCAGCTAACACACATCATAGTATCGAACACAATAATCTTAGAGCACCTATAGCCCGTCCCCTCAAATCTACGGACACGCCCTGTCGTTGACCGAATATGAGAGAGAAGGAAAAAGGTGACCCAACCAGACCCCTTATATCATCACCATAAGTCCGGGTTGTCTGCAAACTATCATATTAACACCCAACATATGAAGGATATGAAGCTCGCAACACCTAGTCAATCCGCCAGGTAGGACGCCCGTCCGTTGCTATGGGAGAAGACAAAAAATGCCACAAACACGTTACAACAAGCACTAAAGTTTCTCTTCCTGCATCGCACCTTTTCACCACTGTGATTCCCAAACATTTGTCCAAATCAAAATGGGCATAGAACATAAGTACAAATGTTTGGAAGCTAAAAGTATACTACATAATTTTTCACTTATAACACCTTTGTCCCTATTTTTAACAGTGACTCGCTATTGCAGCATAAACTAATTCATTCTCGAAATATTCAGAAGAAAACATATTGACCAAGCAAAAATCACTTTGGCACAAGAACCTTGTGACAACTATAGAAAAAAGATTGAGATGGTTACTCTCATAGAAGACAGCTTCAAATATAATTTTAGGAAATAAATTTGTACAATATTGCCTACACCGAAAGAAAAAAGCTCATACACACAGTATCATGAAGGAAACGATTCCTCGTTATCTCAGTTCCAAATGGAAACTGGTATCAATTCACTAAGATTTAAATGAATGAGAACTGTTAAATCCATGTCTATCTCCATTTTTAGCGATTTCAGCAGCGGGCTCACGGGTATCTACACAACAGAAATATAGAATATGAGTTTCGGTTCACTTTATGTGACAATTATAGAAAAGGAACAACCACAAGAAAAAACAAACAAACATGAGAAAGCACATGCAAGCAAATAAGCCTTTATTTTTTCTGATGAACATATGAAACATCATAGTAACTAAACACAGTAACAAACCCATTTGAAGGTAACCATATTAGTGCCCATAGTGCATAGTTATTTGATCCATATTTGTTGTCACGGGCGACAAGTACATAAAAATTGATGAACGATCAAAGGGTATTTGGTCAAAGGATAGTTAGTTCTACTTCACAAATTGCGACCATGATACATTACAAGTTTCATAGATTTTTGGTTTAATGAATGTTCAGCTAAGAAGAAAATGAATAAAATATCAACATATTAATCTCTACTATTAAACCACAGTTGGTACGTTAAACGGTACCCACGTATCCACCACTCGCGTGACCTCCCCACATCATCGTTTTTTTCAACCGAACCCATTTCCCGATGCAAGGAAAAAAGCCCTACAACACCGACCACCCTTTTCCTTCTCCCTGGTACGACCCCCACATGCACGATTGCTCCTACGGCGCCGATTTTGACCATGTCTCCCATGTGATGTTGCTTTGTCCCGCTCCCTCTGCCATCCAGACGCACTCCCTTGCCGCCTCTCTGCTTCAAGGTGTGTGCTCTGAAACCGTCACCTCCTTTCTTCAGCCCGTGGCATCTATTCTTCAATGGATCATCTCAATTTTTCGTCCTTCACTGAGTCCGGCGGCGACAACCAAAGAACCAAGTCCCCATCCATTTTTTGAGGGCATGCAATTAACGAAGGGGATGTGTGGCCCATGAGGTTGCTGCCATCAGCCATCGAGGCTGCTGAAATCTAATGAAAAAGTGCCTACGGTACAGTTCATTTCCACTCTCAGTTGGTAGAAATAATCAAATTTCAAGCATACAAATTCAAAATGAAAAAGTCTATTATGAGCACCAGAAAGATAGAAATGATCCATTTATTTCAATGCATACTACTACACCTTGGTGCTTAAAGACAAAACTTAGTTGCAAACAGTGCATTACCTAGGAAGAACATTTGGTGTACTGAGCATAACAATTCAAAATTATTCTATGGCTATGAAGTGCCTAAATCTGAGGTTGCAACATGAAAGCAAGTACTGATCAAATTGACAAATTATATGGTTCATTCGTTCATAGTGAACACAGAATTAAAAGAACTGCTAGAACTCATGGTGGCATTCTATAGAAGCATCATTCTTCTGCAAGTATAGTGTTCTTAAGAAAGCATGGTGTAGCCAAGAGATCAAGGTGTCATACAAGCATTATTTCACAGCACAATCTAGGGAAAAAATCCTTCGTTCTGGAAGAATGGCAACCCAAGATGTACCGACGACAAGATCCACAGTTGCTTTGCATTACTCCAAATCAAGAGTTGCGATAGCAACCTGTTAATCTGACATACCTTTAGATAGAAGCTCAACGACAATTTCCTTCTGAACCCATATTGAGAAAAATAAGCCAGATTTGAATTTTAATATCTTTGCCAGCATTTATTTTCAACTGTGCAGGCAAAATAAAACATGAATTTCACACCGCAGAAACTACTAAATGTGAAATTACAGAATTTTAGCATTTGAATATGAGAGAAATGTAAAGCATTGTACATGATAGTAATCGTGTTTCATAGAACTTTGTCAGTGGTAGTGACATGCCACCGACACCAAATGCCGTTTATAATGTACTCCATAATGATCTTTTTTCAGTTTATCCATAATGATCTACAACCATTCCTTGAGCTTCACATGGTACCTGGTCCTGATACCAACATCAAAACAATGCAGAGTATTGCTATGTTTTAAAGTGTGCTTGTCTTAGCAAGGCGTGCCTCGGTTTTCGTTTACACCATGGTAAACCTCCCACTCTCTATATCTCTCTCTAAACATCTCCGCCTCCATCATCGCCCCCGCTCCCCTCACTATGTCTCTATGCACTGCCACTCCCCTGCTACCCAATGTTGGTCCCTGTTAAACTGTTTAACCATCCGTGAATTAAACACTATGCCTTGAAAAATACTTTCCCTTTATAATGAAACATGCCTACTTCTTTTCCTAAATATCATTCATCAATTCAAATTTGTGAGGTTTCTCTACTACTTAAATAGTGCATTATATCAACATAAACTTCAAGTGAGTACAATAATTAAGTGAGGTAGCTACATGCTTGCATTTCACCTAAAAATGATTAAAAGAAGTACTATTTCGCTCTAAGGTGTCATACAAACAACAATAACTCAGTGGACTTTCTGTACAATTTAGAAGAAAAGCGCCTAGTATATCACCCCACTCGACCCTGCTTGGCATAGAAGATGGTAGACTCAAAAGATATACTATTTCTATTCCTTAGCCTGATGGGTCTGTCTCTCTCAATATTACCTCCATCCCACTAAAACGCATGCATTATGAATCATGAACAGGGTGGCTAATGCATTTCTGTTACAAATATGCTACCAGAAAAAGCTATATGAAATAAGCATGATAAACACGAACCATATATTCTCTACAAATAACACATGAAAACAAAATAAACTACAACTTATAACAGATTGTACTGAAGATAAATCATCACCCTTCACAACATGAATTCATTGTGAAGCATCAATATTTACATAAAACAAATTCCATGTCATGCTTAATGCAAAAGTCTGCACTTATATCAGCAAAAAAGAACTTAAAACAATTTTGAAGGGACAACATCGCTATCAGGTGGCAACTCTCCTGCAGCAGTGGCAACAAAAGCAAATATGAAGAAGTCTTTACTAACCCCACGTGCGATTCTGAAAATGAAAAGATGGAGATTGATGTCGAACATCCGACACTGACGAAGAAGATGGTCAGGCCAATCGCATAATGTACAGTACAAAATTTATGACAATGACAGTTTATTTCGATCATCTATCTTTCCAAAATACACAACTTCTTGTGAGTAAAGTTTTGCCATCTTTTCTTGTTATTTAAAGAACCAAACTGCAAGAAGCAACAAGTAGTCAAGCACAAGTTAGAAATTGTATTGGACGTACAGTTTTGCCATCTCAAATTTCTATCTTGCTATTACTAAGCTCGCGGTTGCACTTGAGAAAACGGTGGCAATAAGGACCGAGGAAACAGTTACTTAAAACAAATTATACACTTATGTATACGGAAAGAGGAACCAGACTTGTCAATATGATGTTGGACTGTCACTACTTGTAAAACTGAGTTTTCTTCTCTCTAGTAATTTCTTCCTGGAAAGATGATAAAGTAACTCATGTCTGCTAAAATACAAATATGTGGATCAATAGATAATAAAGTGACAACGAAAGTTATATGAAACTCGCAAAAGAGATGTTAACCTCAGAACCTTTACTGGATGGTTGGTGCAACGGGCAGCACAACGAAACCGGGAAGTGAGCTGGGAGCGGACGGACGATCTGGCTCTTCATTGCGTCGTGCTACAGTCCTCTCGTCCAAATCATCCGACAACGCTCATGTCCTCATCAGTCATCTCGTCCAAATCATCCTACAACGCTCATGTAAAATGTTTTCATAAATAAGCACATGTTCTTGCAGGACAAGAGATTTAATTGATAGCTAACAAGTACCCGATGCTTGCAATTAGCCTGGTGTAGCAGGTTCAGCTCCTCATTGATGGCCATCAAGATGCGCTTTGTATTGGTATATGGTCTCCTCCAGCCTCTCCAACCTCTGTATCACGATGCACCGTTGTTCAGTTCACGGTAAACGAATTTGTTTAGGTTAGCAACAGTGGAAAACATACGTTGGTGTGTGGCCAAGCATGGATGGAGTTACCGTACATACCTTTCATAATGTTCTTCTGTAGCTCAATGTTCGCCGTGCATCTTATGTCCACCACCACACACCTGTCCTCGTTCGGTCCAAGCAGGTCATTTTGCTAGGTTCAGAAGGAGTGAAAACAAGATATGGCTTAATTGCTAGGTTCAGAAGGAATAACAAGAAGTTGCATTGAGTTTCCAGTAAAAGGCACCTTAATTGCACAGTGTGGCACAATCTGCTTTTTAGTATTTTCCATTTTAAGAAAAGCTTATTTGAAAATAACAAGAAGTTGCATTGAGTTTCCAGCACAAGGCACCTTAATTGCACGGTGTGGCACAATTTGCTTTTTAGTATTTTCCATTTTAAGAAAAGCTTATCTGAAAATAACATACATCTGGTACTTAGATGGCACTACTTCACTGCAAGTCTGCAATATACAATATGCACAAAACATAAATTCCTTGAAATGCTTTGTGCACTTACTAATTATGATCAACATCAGCTATGAAGTTTGTTGTAAAATGTACTCTTGTTAAATCTGGAACTAAGTTATGTGTATGCATTTAACAGCATAAACTTAAGGGCTTAAATTAAGAAAAAGGAAAAAAATTGAAAATTTAACCACCTTGGCTGATCCATAATAACATATACATAGAAGTTGCCAGCCAACTCTTGTTGATCCTACTTACCACATGAACTTGTTCACAGTTGAGTAAGCGTACTGAATTTAATAATATCAAGTAATGTGGTATAGGAAAAGGGGAAGCTTTAGAGCCTGAATAATGACTGACAAAAATAGAGATATCTCCAGCTTTTTCATGTTGGCACCCTGACCTCCTCGTAATTGATCTGCCTGCCAAGTTCTCTGCAATCACCTGCAGGAACACAACCACGCAATGTGTACATTCACTTACAACTCAGGCTCACATGGATATTGGTGAGGCAATGAAATAGATGATGCCAATGAAATCAGTTTATCTCGCGGAAATCATCAGGGACGAACACCTGATTTCGAAATCCCAAAGAATGAAAACAACAACGCACTCGGACTGGCCGATGGCGGTGGATCTTGCATCCTCATTAGCACGACCATGCTCAGGTCCTCATCTGCCGAGGAGGCACTTTTATACCGCATCAGCACGAAGTGAAACAGTGGCGCCAGCATGACCACCTCCACCTGACATCAACATATGTACAAACAGATTATGTGAACTGAAGTCTCTATACTCTGCAAAGTGTGACATAGCTCATAATTCAGATGAATTTAATCCTACAGATATGCATATCACAACAATGAATAATCTTTTCCATGCATCCATGGATAACTCAAGCTTGCCAATATCTGGTTATTGATCAAGAGTGAAGGGACAACTCCAATCTACAATAAACCTGATTAGGCTGCTGACATGAATGGAGCAATTTGCAGTGATCTGGTCGCGTCACCGGGCTGTCGACGGGCGTCGATAAGGAGTCGGCGTCGTCGGGCCGCCGACGTTGAGATAGAAGACGGAGGTTCTGCTTCAGACTATTGGAGCAGCAAAATTGTCCAAATCAATAGAGAAACTGAAGATATTGCAGCAAAATTGTCAAAATTATATTAGCCACTAAAACTCCGAAGTCTTGCAGCAGCAAGATAGCAGAAAGAGATGGGCTGGGAACATAACATAATTTGCTCTTCCAATATGTATTCCGAACTGATCTAAAAAGTAGATAATTAATCCAATGTATTCTGTTTGTACATCAACATTTGACACGCCCAACTCGCTGTATATGTCATTTACCGGATGTTGAAATTACAGTTTGTATCTTTGTTCTGACGCTATACTTGAAATCTTTGTGTTTTCAAGAAATAATCTATCACACTTCTACAAAGGAATGAAAATGTACAATTCTGTTTGCGGACATGCTTCTTCTACTTCTATTTAAGGATTGCATTTACTTTTATTTTAAAAGATAACACCGACCAAAGATCTGAGAATGCATTAGTACGTACATGATAATTAAAATGTAAATATTCAGACCAAAACATCAGATCAAAGGAGATTATATTCACATAAACTTGACTGACATTAAATTGAAAAAAGCCATGTAGTATAAGACCACAGCAACAACAGACATGTAGTGCTAGCTTCCAAGGATTCATTTCAGTACAGGAAGAATTAAGGGGGAGTTTTGTTCAAAATAACAATCAAGGAGCGGCCGTTTACATACTGATGGACACATACAAATGGACAACCAAGGAACGGCCATATATTGCAAGTGCCATTCACATCCAGACGCATACAGACTGAATACAAACTGAACCAAAGAACCAAACCAAGATGCTTATCCATATGTATGTATGTAACAGATGCTAGTGCCATCCAGATTTGGGGGTAGAGAGAGGGGAAGCTCACCACGTCCACGTTTCAAGTGTCGCATACAGGAGGAGGCGAATCCACGAGCGTGAGGATGAGCTGGACAACGCCGGATGGGTGGGCGGGATTTGGGGACGGGGGTGCCTGAGCTGTATCGGTGCGCGTCCTTGGAGGTAGAGGACGAGAAGGAGCACCGGCGTTCGCCGCCGCCATCATCGACTGGGACAAGGTTGTCGCGCCCGCGCTCATCCCGAACAGCCGCTGCAAGGCGTGCCGCGTCTGCACATCCTACGGGAGGAGGGCCTCCGTGCGGCCCTGTTCCCGGAGCACCATCCAGCAGGTGCCGATGGGGATCGGGAGAGATAGAAGACGAAGCAGCGGCGGCGGCCCTCGATGGAAAAGGGGGAAAGCGGAGGTCGGGATTGACGCACATGGGCCTCGAAATACCTGTGTTCGTCCTCCAAACGAGGCAAGGCGGGCAGGGTCTCCTCCAATCAGGGCAACGCGACCACGCCCTTGGGGATCCGCGGCGGCGGCGAGCGGCGTCTCTCGTGATTCGCGACGGCGGTGGCGTGTGGCATCCCTGGGGATTCGCGGCGGTGGCGGCGTGCGGCGTCCCCGGGGATTCGCGGCGGCGGCGGTGGTGTGCAGCGATCTGGGTAGGGATCGTGGAGGGGCGTGCGGGGACGAATAAAAACCTGACAAAAAAATGACGAAAAAAACCCGACGAAACTAGGAGGTGGGAGGATAGATGAAAAAAAACCAGCGAAAATTAACCGGCGGACTATTCACTAACTGCTTCATTAGGAGTAGAGATACCCTCCCATCGCCGTCTGAATTAGATGCATACACCGTGCGTGCATGGAACCGGATCCTCTAACATTGAGAAGCAAAGTTAGAGAAGCTACAATACCCTAACTTTCCTTCTTTCTATCCATGTGATTATGGCTAAAACGATTTAAATTAATTTGCAAATTGATGATCTACCGTGTACATTTATAGTACTCCCTCCGTTTCTTTTTACTCCACATATAAGATTTGGTCAAAGTCAAATTACACAAAGTTTGACCAAATTTACATAAAAAATTATGAAACAGTACTAAAACTATATAGTATGAAAATATGTTTCATGGTGCATCTGAATATATTGATTTCATATTGTGAATGTTTATATTTTTTAATATAAAGTTATTTTTTAATATTTCTCTTGTGCCCTGTGCGTGCAAAAAGCTACTACCACTCGCCATCTAGGTGTATTCAGTAGCTAGTGCTGCCTTGGCCTGGCTAGCTAAGCTTGCTACTGTTACTGACGGAGGCTACGGCTAGGCGTATAGGAGCACTAGTAGTGCTCTACAGTGGCACAGTGATGTGAAGTGCTCGTTTGTTCCGACATGAAGACCTGTCTGTCTGTACGTGCATGCTGCCATGCTGCATATGCGTGCGCGGGGGGAAAGCTACGAGCATGCATTGGTGCCAAGTCTGAATGCTTGTGCGTTCCCAAAGAAAATCCAGTGATCACGATCTTCTGCACTCCTGGCTGCCTTGCTCTCCTCTCTTTGGAAACGGAGCTCCATCAATACCCACAGAGGTTCGGCGAAAGAACAAAAGAAAAGAGATTGTCGGCGGCCTCTGCTGCATGCGGCTGCGATGATGACGACGAGTAAAGAGGACGTCGTGTCTCTGGGTAGCTGAACTGCTGAAGTAGGTCGTGTAGTAGTGAAGCACTATGCTTTGTAGTTGCATCGGTCGATTGGAGTTCAATGTGCCCGACAACTACAAGACCCCTTGCTTCCGAACGCAATTTGATTTGCACACGTCGGGCCAGCTCTAATTCCTCCATCCAACCTCTCTCTCTTTTTCTTCCTTGTGAGTCTATGTTACCACACTATGCTGTTCATTTTTATTTTCTTTACAACTTTTCAGTCCTTAACTAGTACACTACACATCGTAATGATCATTTGACTAGAAATTCTTGGCCGTGTCAACCGGTTTCCAGCGTAGACCAATGCCGAAATGGAGGACGCCACGCCACGGCCATCGGAGGAGAGGCAAAAGGGTGAATGGTGCGTGGGACGGGTCACCGGAGATGGAGAAGGTGGGCGCAGTACACATGTGGCCGGGGTCGGCGGGTCGCCTGCTGTGTAGGGTACGGTGCGGCTCTCAACGACGGCTGCAATGCGCCACCCATGCTTGCTCTACTGTCGCCGGGACGTACGTGTGCGAGATGTCAAGCTCACAGGCAGCTCTCGGGAGTGCAGGCATGACTAGTGTTCCTCCGCCGCCTCCATGCCGGCCGGCAGGCACCGCTGGGTGATCTGATCGATGTGATCGGTGATCGGTACGGCACGCACGTAGCTTCGCTCGCGTCTCACGTCGTTATGATCTTCCGGCAGTCGATCGATTCATGTCGGGGGTTTCGACCGGCTTGAATTTATTTGGTGGACCGTGCTATACCTCGCTAGCACATCCATCACAACAACGTCGCGTCATGCATTTCCATCTTCTGCTACACTCTCTTTTTTTATTGCGGACTCAATACTTGTATTACTCAATCACAGTATCGTTACAATCTTCAGCAACTATCTCCAACACTTCTGGAGGACCCGACCCTTACCAAGTCATGGTCCTATTATTAATCCGACCAAAAGCAGCTAACCTGTCACTCGCTTTATTTTGCGACCGAGTGACCTGAGTAATACAAGTTTGATGAAGACTCAAAAGAAATCTAATTTCATTCACTAGGGAAGAATATACTGAGCGATCCGTGCTCCCACATGTGATCATAGAAACTGCAACCGAAGAATCCATCTCAATTTCGATCGGTAGTGCTGTACGTTGAATCGAGGAAGATAAACCCTCCATACACGCACATAGCTCAGCCTCCAACGCATCCCTGCATGAATACAAAGCTCTGCAAGCTGAGAAGATAATTTTCCCTGTAGCATCCCTCAATATCATCCCCGCTTGCATCTTCATTCGAGCCAAAAGCACCATCAGTGTTAAGTTTAGTCCAGCCCTGGCACGGTTTGATCCAACCAAGCTGCCGTGGCACTTGTCTAACCGGCTGCACCCCATCGTCCATGTTAATATATGATTTACCTTTAACAGGATCAGCTCCAATATCATGTTTGATCGCCATAAGGGACTCCAGGTAGCTCTGCAAGAATCTTCTGCTACACTCTCACTTAGTAGTACAAACGTGACAACTCCGCACACCTCCGCAACTTATCCTTTAATCCATTATATGCTCCTTAAGTTTGGAGCTCTCACAATCAAGTGAGTTGTGCAATTTGAGATTTAACATGCGATATTTGGTTCGGTCATGTGCTCGGCAGGTCCCTTTGGTCAGTGCATGATTTTTTTAATTATAGATCTCTACAATTTTTGTGCTCCTCGGTGAAGACGCTTATTACACCTAGGCCGATCTGATATCCCCGTGTCGCGTAGTTGCTCTTTTCAGCACTGTGTGCTGGCTTCGCATCTGCTCTCTCCGTCCGGAAATACTTATCATCAAAATGGATAAAAAAATATGTATCTAGACGTATTTTAGTTCTATATACTACCTTTTTATCCATTTTGATGGGCGCATGCGGTACTTTACTACTCTAAATTGTGCCAACTAATTAGTAGACCAGGTGAAATATGGAGTAGCATATGTATTGACGAAGTGGAACTGGAGGGGTAAAATTGTAAGATTTTTTTAGCGAAAAACCCTTGCGCGCGAGTATTGGGGAAAAATCCGTAAAAAGTTATACACCAACTAAAAAAAATCTGTAAAAAGTTATAATCTAGTGCTGCAGCTTAATTGGCGATCGAGTAGAAGTGACTAATGGCATGATCGATCAGCTAGCAATGCATCTCCGTGCGGGATGCGACCGGTAAGGGGCTGGCGCCTGTCACATCTTGCCTAGCCCCGCCAATTATTTTAACAATGCAAACAGTTGTGCACCACATGAGGAACTTTGCCACTCTAATAAATAGGAAGGCCATGGCATCTTTAACCATGCTCATCTTATGATCGATTTGAAACGAGAGAAATGCACGTGTTTTCAATAACAAAGGGACACCGCCCACGATCTTGTTAGACAACATCAAGAAAGAGACATCACTTTGGGTGGCCGCGGGAGCTAAGAAGCTAGGGGTGCTCATGTCGGGAGAGTAATCCCTTTCATGTAATAAGGGGTGTTATTTGTAACACAGCTAAAACTTTCCTTCTCTCATAATTAATATACGAGGCAAGTCTTTTGCCTCCGTTTCAAAAATAAATTATACTCTTGCAACATTATATCTGGTAAATTTACGATGTATCAGAAAAATGTACTAAGCATCACGTTCATATTGATGGGGTATTAGGAATGTATCTACAAATAATTCACACGGGTTTTAGCCACAACAAACCCCGGAAGAATACCTATGCATTCCAGTTTTGCTATTTCACATCTAGATGTGAAATAACTATCTCACATCTAAGCTATGGTCCATTGGATCAATTTGTCTTCAAGATTCGCGCAATGTCCTGTTTCTGTCTCGTGCGCTGGCTCGCGCCTCGTTGTTGCGCGCGGCGGGCCATGTACAAATTGTTTACGAGCGGGCGGGCCGATGCCTCTTTTATTTTTCCTGCATTATTGGATTGGTGGGCC
The DNA here is from genome assembly GCF_002162155.2 of Triticum dicoccoides. NCBI lineage: Eukaryota > Viridiplantae > Streptophyta > Magnoliopsida > Poales > Poaceae > Triticum > Triticum dicoccoides. The sequence goes on from NC_041381.1 coordinate 698,790,885, forward strand.
GTTTGTTTGTCCACAGCAAGTGTATCGCCACTGTCCTCGCATTCCTCATCCTCTCCGTCTGGGCGGCGATTCCTTCAGGCGGCGGCGATTCTGGTGACAGAAGGCGGAGAGGAGAGAGCCGCAGCAGGTTCTTGCCCCCCCTCCCCCCCCGAGGAGCTGTTCCTGATTTGTTGTTGTTTGAAGAGTTTACCCCTCACGGAGCTGTTCCTGATTTGTTTTGACTGTCCATTTTCTTGTTTTTGTCGCACCTAGGGTTTCTTGTTCGTAGGTAGAAACATCAAGAACTCGTTATCTAAGGATGGCATGACATAGTTGCGTGGAGGGAGGAGGGGAAAATGTCTGAAACCTCATATTTTTGCTGTGAACGGTGCCATAAGATAGGTGTAGTTTTCTTAGAAGTTCAGAGATACAGTTGTAGGCTTTTTACTAGTGAGGTGTTGTAGAATTAAAGTTTTGCTACTGAACGGTGGCATCAGATAGTGTAGTTTTCTAGAGTTCTAGATGGATTATTTTATTATTAATTTTTGTTAGGAGATATTCTGGTGTCCAAAATTTAATTTTTCCATTTGTTCAGTTTACACATGTGGGTTTCAGTAACAGATTGGTGTTGTTTTCATTCAGAGTTAGCTTTGGGTTTTTTTTACCCATGTGGCCGTTGATAGTTGGTAGTACATTTTTTGTCCAGATGTATTTTTATCTTGAGTTTTTCTTGTAGTGTAGTTCTTTCTTTATTGTCTGGTAGTTCTTTTGTTGGCAGTGTAGGTGTTGGTTCTGTAGTGTACTTCTTGTTTGGTAGTTATTTGTCAGGAGAGTACAATGAGATGATGCAAAATGCTACCAGTGTTGCGTTAGTCACACGGATTCAAGTTGCTTTAGGAGCACAAAATGGGCAACCTCCACCCTCCTCTTTTTTTTAGAATCAGCAAGTGATCTGAAATTCCAATGTCACATAATTAGTTCATTTTGAATTAAGGAGGGACAAAGGGTACTCTCAGTGAGTTTTTTCCTTGTGCATACGTACACACATGTGTGGCTCTTGTTCTCTCTGTTGTCTAGCTATCTTATTACCAATAAATCTGGGGGTAGCACATATGTTTTTATTTGTTGTCATTTTCCTTTTTCAGGTTCATGTCATATAATCAGCAGTTAAGCCATTTTTTCGTCGCTCTTTTTTTGGTAAGCAGGTGTCGTGTGGGTTTTGTGGGAACTTTTTCCAGAATGCCGAAGCTGTTGACTTCAACGTCCATGGGACGAGTTCCGCTCTTCAGCGGTAATCCAGTAGCACTTGCATGTGTGAACTATTTTATGATTTCATATTTTTTTAAGCTAGTTTTATACATATCCATATCTTAGGTGTTTTCCCTTCTTCTTTTGTCAGATGAAGTATGTTATGTCATATGTAATCTATCCACAGGGACGGCGAGTAGTGTGGTTGAAAACTTGATATAAGTTGCCTTTTCTGCTTTTTTTGTTTTTCGAAGCTATAGTATGTTTATTAGAAAATACAGAAATTACAAAAAAAGGCAAAACCAGTTGCAAGTCAACACTCGAATCGCAACCAGGGGCTTTTTTGGTAGTTGTAGTTGCCCTAGTTGCAAGTCCAACCTCGACTTGCAAACTGAGGTCCGAGTTGCAAGTCAACCCCCGACTTGCAACTCGGAGGGCTTTTTCATATTTTCTGTATTTTGCCCCTACTTGCAAGTCAACACTCGACTCGCAACTCGGGTCTTTTTTTATACTTTGTAGTTGCCTCATTTGCAAGTCAAGCCTCTACTTGCAACTGGAGGCCCGTCGACTTGCAACCCCGGGATTTTTTGTATTTTTTGTAACAGATTTGATATTTCACATCTAGATGTGAAATAGCTACCTCATATCTAACTGCACAGCCATTGGATCTCATCCTATCTTTAAGATTCGCGCAAGTTTTTTCTGTCCCGGTCGTGCGTTTCGCTCCCGTCGCTCGTTGAATCGTCCGTGCGCGCGGCCCATCTATAGTGGGTTGTGTTGTTTTTGCCTGTAGCGGGCCGTGTTGCTTTGTTGGGCTGGGGGCTGTTTGTTTGAGAGCAGGTTCTGGAGAGGAGGGGGCGGCGTTCATTTACCCCACTTTGTCTCCCGAAGCATTCACTTCGGCCGTTCCCCATTCCTCTTCTACCATTCCCCATTGCTCCGGGTAGTTGGTGCTAGAGGCACAGTGACTTCTGGAGAGGGAGAAGGAGAAGGAGACGCCATCAATACTGAGTTGCATGTTCTTCTCCCTTGTTCCTCTTTTTCTTTTTGTAGTGTCCATGCGTTTTTGTGTTTCTTGCTCACTGATTTTAGCAGCATCTATCTAGGGTTTGCTCCTCAATGTCCCCAAATGTGGGTAGGGTTCGTTAGCACCATCCATCTTCTTTGTTTCTTGTTTATTTGTCCATTGATTTAGGGTTCTTTGCCTCGTCCAATCTCCCGAAATACGGGGTAGGGTTCATCAGATGTTCCATCTATCTAGGGTGAGTTGGGGGGGTTTGTTCCTCAAATGTATACAGATATGGGAAGGGGGGATTTGAAGTAGATAAATTTTTCAGTGGGTTCCAGGGGTTAGGGTTTGGGTTTCAGATGGTTAGTGTGCAGAGAATACCTTTTTTTGTTGTAGTTTTTGGGTGATTTTTAGTGTTAGGGTTTGTATGATGAACTATAGACAGTTTTTTTGTCCTGGTATACTCATCATTCTATAGATAGTTGATTTCTCCTGTTAAGAATTTTTGTAGAGTAGTGATAGCTTCTGCATGCATTTTCTGTTTTTTTTGTCTTTTGGTGAGTATTTCTGGATCACTTGTGGCAGGCTGAAATCAACTTTTCTATCACTATTTAAGCATTTTGGATCACTTGTGCCAGGCTCAAGTCAAATTTTCTATTATTATTCAAGCAATTTTTTTTTAGAAATAAAAGAGCTGAAGATAAACAAAGAAGCAGGTCACAAATGAATGAACCTGTACCATCTCATTTTTTTGTGCGTATTTTGATCTACATAGGTTTTTGTGCTCAATCTTCCTAAAATGTTTGGTAGCAGTTTGATGTTTTAAGTAGCAAAGTTTTCAGCTGTGCGGCTGCGTAGCTTATGTGTTCAGATAATTGAGTGCAATGATAGGATTTCCTTTTTTGATAGTTTCAGTCTGGGTTGGCACATTTTTTTTAAGTTTCCCTAGATGAAGTCTTGTGTCTGTAGGTAGGAAATGGGGTACTAACCATGTAGTTTTTGGTTTGATTTTTTTTACTTTTAGGTTCTGTTTTTGCTAAGCTAATTTTCACTCAGAGATAGTTATAATTTGTATCAATCAAGGTTTTTCATTTTATTGTTTTTTCAGTTTGTATCCATGTTTCGTGACATTTTACTTTTTGTCAGGCAGCGGCGATTGTGGGGAGCGAGAAGGGAAGTGGAGGGGACCACCATTCAAGTATGTGAAGTACATGCGATTAAGTTATATGTGTTTTTTTTTTCATTTGTTAGGCTATATGTGTGTTCAATATACTCTAATGTGGTGGTAATTTGTGTGTGCAGAGGATTAGGTGAAATGTTCAGTAGTTGATTTTTGTAGTGTTGTTTGTAGTATTCTACATATATAAGTTGGAGCAGCAGCTCATGATTATCTTGTTTTTGTAGTGCTCTATACATATAGTAGTTTTTTTCTGGATGTTAAAGATGGTATGCACAATTGAATACTAGTTGTGTAATACAGTCCTAGCTTTTTTGCCTATATTTTTTGTAACCTGTTTGTTCGTCACTAATCTCTAGTTTCTAGTTACTAGTTTTCGACAGTTCTACCATAAGTACTTTTGACAGTTTTCCATAGTTACTTACTAGTTACTATTTTCAGCAGTTTCATTAGCGTAAGCATCGGTATGAGCACCATCAGTTACAGTCTTGCTCTCGATCTTTTTATTATTATCTTTTTGACTTTTTCCTATGATTCAGGATGGTGTGCCAATTTGTTTTGCTCATTTTTGCAAGGTGGACAATGGTGAGAGCTTTGGCATGTTTTTTCCTGATGCTGACGAAACCTTTACGGTAAACTTTTTGTTTGATGCGACTTGCAAGTTGAACCTCGACTTGCAACTGGATCTTTTTGTTTGATGCCACTTGCAAGTCTGACTTTGCAAGTGGGTCTTTTTTGTTTGATGTCACTTGCAAGTCGACCCTCGATGTGCAACTAGGTCCTTTTGTTTGATGTCACTTGCAAGTCGACCCTCGACTTGCATCTGGGTCTTCTGTTTTCGTGCCACAGGCAAGTCGACCCTCGATGTGCAACTAGGTCCTTTTGTTTGATGTCACTTGCAAGTCGACCCTCGACTTGCATCTGGGTCTTCTGTTTTCGTGCCACAGGCAAGTCGAGCCTCGACTTGCAACCGGGTCTTTTTGTTTGATGTCAAAGTCGAGCATCGACTTGCAACTCGGGTCTTTTGTTTGATGCCACTTTGCAAGTCGACCCTTGACTTGTAACTGGGTCTTCTATTTTTTTATGCCAGTTTGCAACTCGACCCTCGACTTGTAACCGGGTTCTTTGTTTTATTCCACTTGCAAGCGGACCCTCGACATGCAACTTGGTCTTTTGTTTGATGCCACTTGCAAGTCGCCCCACGACCTACAACTAGGACTTCTGTTTTCATGCCACTTGCAAGTGGACCCTTGACTTGCAACCGGGTCTTTTATTTCATGCCACTTGTAAGTGGACCCTCGACTTGCAACTGTGTCTTCTTTTTTATGCCACTTGCAAGTAGACCCTCGACTTGCAACTGGGTCTTTTTGTTCGATGCTACTTGCAAGACCCTCGACTTGCAACTTGTCTTTTTTATAATGCCCACTTGCAAGTCGAGCCTCGACTTGCGACTGGGTCTTCTGTTTTTCATGCCACTTGCAACTGGAAACTCGACTTGCAACTAGGTCTTTTTTGTTTGATCACACTTGCAAGTTGACCCTCAACTTGCAACTGGGTCTTCTTGTTTGATGCCACTTGCAAGTCGACCCTCAACTTACAACTGGGTCTTCTATTTTTGATGTCACTTGCAAGTGGACCCTCGACTTGCAACTAGGTCTTCTGTTTTCATCCCACTTGCAAGTGGACCCTCGACTTGCAACCGGGTCTTCTGTTTTCATCCCACTTGCAAGTGGACCCTCGACTTGCAAGTGGGGTCTTTTTGTTTGATGCCACTTGCAAGTGGGGTCTTTTTGTTTGATGCCACTTGCAAGTGGGGTCTTTTTGTTTGATGCCACTTGCAAGTGGACCCTTGACTTGCAACCGTGTCTTTTTTTATGCCACTTGCAAGTGGACCCTCGACTTGTAACTGCGGTTTTTTTGTTTGATACCACTTGCAAGTCGACCCTCGACTTGCAACTGGGTCTTCTGTTTTCATGCCACTTGCAAGTGGACCCTCGACTTGCAACTGAGTCTTTTTTGTTTGATGCCACTTGCAAGTCGACCCTCAGTTTTCAACTGGGTCTTCTTGTTTGATGCCACTTTGCAAGTCGACCCTCAACTTGCAACTGGGTCTTCTATTCTTGATGCCACTTGGAAGTGGACGCTCGACTTTGCGATCCAATTACTTGTTTCATGCCACTTGCAAGCCGAGCCTCGACTTGCAACTAGGTCTTCTGTTTTCATACCACTTGCAAGTGGACCCTCTACTTGCTACTGTGTCTTTTTGTTTAATGCCACTTGCAAGTGGATCCTCGACTTGCAACCGCGTCTTCTATTTTTTTGATGCCACTCTCAAGTGGACCCTCGACTTGCAACCGGGTTCCTTTGTTTTTCATGCCACTTGCAAGTGGATCCTTGACTTGCAACTACTTCTTCTAATTTTTTTATGCCACTGGCAAGTGGACCCTCGACTTGCAACCAGTTCCTTTGTTTTTCATGCCACTTGCAAGTGGATCATCGACTTGCAACCAGGTCTTCTTTTTTTGATGCCACTTGCAAGTGGACCCTCGACGTGCAACCGAGTTCCTTTGTTTTTCATGCCACTTGCAAGTGGGCCATCGACTTGCAACTGCGTCTTCTATTTTTTTTGATGCCACTTGCAAGTGGACCCTCGACATGCAACCGGGTCTTCAATTTTCATGCCACTTGCAAGTGGATCCTCGACTTGCAAGTGGGTCTTTTTTGTTTGATGCCACTTGCAAGTCGACCCTCGACTTGCAACTGGGTCTTCTTGTTTGATGCCACTTGCAAGTCGAGGGTAAGTCGACCCTCGACTTGCAACTCGGTCTTTTTGTTAGATGCCACTTGCAAGTGGACCCCCTACTTGCAACCAGGTCTTTCTTTTTTTGATGCCACTTGCAAGTGGACCCTCGATTTGCAACTGGGTCTTTTGTTTTCATACCACTTTCAAGTGGACCCTCGACTTGCCACTGTGTCTTTTTATTTGATGCCACTTGCAAGTGCACCCTCGTCTTGCAACTGCGTCTTCTATTTTTTTTGATGCCACTTGCAAGTGGACCCTCGACTCGCAACCGGGTTCCTTTGTTTTTCATGCCACTTGTAAGTGGACCCTCGACTTGCAACCAGGTCTTCTTTCTTTATGCCACTTGCAAGTGGACCCTCGACTAGCACCGGGTTCCTTTGTTTTTGATGCCACTTGCAAGTGGACCCTCGACTTGCAACCAAATCTTCTTTTTTTGATGCCACTTGCAAGTAGACACTCGACTTGCCACCGGGTCTTCTATTTTCATGCCACTTGCAAGTGGACCCTTGACTTGCAACTGGGTCTTCTGTTTTGATGCCACTTGCAAGTGGAGCCTGGAGGTGCAACCGGAATTGAATTGTTACTCACAACAGCCAGAGGATTTGATGTTATTCCAAACTGATGGACCGGATAGGCGAATGAGTAAGGTGGAAGCATCTGCAGAAAATTAGCTTAGTTGCCTTGCATTTGAGAAAGCTTCAGGTCAAATACCATTCCAGGGTACCGGGAGCGCGTAGGCTACGATCAAAACCTACAAGTAAGTTTATCTTTGTTTTTGTCCTCAATCAGGTTTTTCTAAGCTGGATCACACCTGAGTACCAATGTAGTCTCCTGCATAGATATCTTCATTTCTGCAAAATGCAATGTTTCAATGAATCAAAACTATTGTTGGAATAGATATTCAAAAGGTTTATGCTTGTGTTTTGTATGTGAAGACTGAAAGTTGTAGTTGCTTTCTTTTTTTTTTCAACGAAAGATTTTGATCAGATGTAGGCTACTATTTTTACATCAGTTGTAGCTGTCATCACTTGTATGGTGAAGACTGAAAGTTGAACCACAACCTGATACACACCATTTTTTTACCTTAAAACAAGCAAACCACCGTTATATGATCCTATTTCTTGCTTATCAGGTATATGAACTTATTTATTTATTTTTCTGCCAACATGAAACAACACACTCTGATTTAGTCATCTAAGGAATTCTATCACAGATGATTGTAGTTAGTTTCAAAGATTTTTCTCTCTTTTTTTACTTGAGAATGGAGTGTTTCATTTACAAAATAAGCAATTTTTCCTAACAAGTTAAGTATGCTTTGTCATTTACTCCAGTCTGCAGATTTGTATGGATGGAACTATGAATGTGATTGCTTATGGCCATTTTGTCATCATGCATTTCCCCCATTCAGAATATAAATTTCCTTCTCAACAATGTTTGTCTGCTCTGTTTCTAGCCCTGTATTTTTGATTGAGGGATCTTGAACTGATGACAGCCAACTGATGTGCGTTTTTCCTACACACCAGCCTCTGCTTGTTTCTCCCATCAACAGATGGAAAAAGAGAGAGGTGAAAAGTATCTACAAGGCCGTATAAGACCAACCTCTGTTTGTTTCTAAAGCTGCATAAACCCTGTCTGGGTTTTACTTTTCCAGCCACCAAAACTTCTTCTACAAGCAAGCAAGTGTTTTCTGCAGACAAACAAAGCCTGGTCCTTTTTTTCTGTCAAACAAACAAACATGCAAAAAAAAAAAGCCCAAGAAACAAGGCCCAGGAGGCAGGGTAGTTGGGCTGGGTGGGTTTGGTGGGAGGGACAAAACAATACAAGCCAAAACATACAAACAAGTCCACGTGGAGGAGGGATCAAGAGCAAACAGTCTGTTTTGTTTGTCAACAAGGGTAGTTTTTAGAGGTGATGTCACATTTAGATGTGAGATATTATCTCACATCTAGATGTGACATAGACAGACCCTGGTTTCAACCAGAACAAACCTGAGAAGAAGTGTCTCCCACGAGTCGTAAAATCATACATTGTAGGTAAAACAAAATCAGAAAGACCATCGGATCTTAAATCCTTCGTCGCCACCTACGACGTGTCTCATTTTGGGTTCCGTCATTCCAAGCAGTGTCTAGAAAAGTGAACTGCATGGAAGAACGAGCCATCACTCGAACAACTATTGACCAGATTAGGACATTCAGGGTCAGTTTCGATTCTGTGCCTGGTAGCCCTGCCAATCATCGGCCGGCCATAATTTTGGCATATGATTCGGCTGCCAACAGACCGCCAATAATTTGGTCGCACATACTAAGAAGACTAGGCCTGCAAGGGTTTGATTTTTCTGGACTTTTCGGAAATTTTTTTACCGCCCTTGTTAGCACGACGCGTGTGCTCAAGAGTCTCTGGGCGTAGCTTTTTTTTTTTCTGGCAAAGCATTTTACACGTTTGGATTTCTAGAGAGGTCGACCGCCGCTTTGAATGTCTAATCTGTCCCTTACAATGTCTGGTCTTCCTCCAATCGTGGGCCGCGTGGCACGGTTTTCACCACGTCGGTTTGCGAGATGTCTCGAGATCGTTCGTGGATCCATCCAGTCTATGGTCCCACCGCCTTTTCTCTTGTATAAATAAGGAGTCTCCCATCGCCCAACAGAAGACGAGCTCTCGTCCATGGCAAAGAGAAAGATGCAGAAAGAATGGTGTGCGTACAGAGGATGGGACGGTCGCAGCCGGGTACCCAAGGTGCCGGCGCTACTGGCTGACAAAGCCGCGCTATGCTGCACATGAGGAGGATTGGAGGAACACCCAATCAATCGGAGGGCGGGTGGGCTGAGCAGCCGGACGGCGCTGCCATGGGGGCAAGCGGTGAGCACGTGACATGTATCTGCCACTGCTGGCGAACGCTCCCGGCGCTGGAGACGGCCGTTCTTTTCCGCAGGTACGTGAAACCCAGCTGCATACACAACCTATCCCTCCAACCTCGCCCCATCTCTGTTGTGCTTCCTCGGTGGAACTCAGACCGTGGCATGCCATTCCTATCGCCGTCGTCACACCGATGGCCCGGGCGGGATCCGCCATCCCCACGGCCGGGCCCCTCCTCGGTGGGCGCCCCTCCCTCATCGCCGCCAACAACAGCGGAAGGTGCCGTGTCTGCACCGAGTGCCACGCCGTTTCCGACGTGGCGGAGCACAGCCACACGGCCAGGGCGCTCGGACTCCGCCCGCTCTTCGGCGCACCCTCCGGCTCAACCTGCGCGGTAGGCGGCTCCGGCGCAACGGCCCCCCACGGAGTCGTCGTCGGGCGCTCGACCCGGGCGTCAACCCCGTGGACCACGCGGGAGCAGGATCCGCGGTCAGACCGTCCTCGCCGGGCGCCCGTTCGTGGCACATGGCCACGTTGCGGCCAGCCACAGCGGACGCCCTCGTCTCTCCAAGGAGTGCCACAACGTCGCCGACGCGGCAGGGCACGGCCTGGACGCTCGGGCTTGGGCTACCCCCGCTCCTTGGCGGCTCCACCTCTGTCGCGACGGGCAACTATGTTTTGTCTCTAATGCATGTTTGGCTAAAACCCTTCTATTTTTTGCAGAGCTCTCACAAATCAGTCAACCTACGAAGTGGCCAGATGGAAGGGGCTATTCTACTTGAGGTATGTGCTATCAAGAACAACGCAGGCTCCAGTGTGCTCTGATTTTATGATTCTTCACTACTATATTGTTAGACTTGGTACTGGAGCTGTACCACTTGCAGGGTAATTCTGGACAAAGCTCATCCATTCAGTAAATGCATATATAGAAACATCTGTGACTTCTGCCTCACTATGGAATGAAGTTGCTCCGGAAGTCATGTGAGGCTAGAGATATAGTTTACTGTCCTATGATTTCAGCAATATACGACTGGAAGTAGGTTCCTGTGATTGAAACTGTACAGGGTGATTTCTCACGCTTCTGTATGAATGTGAATTCGAGCTGTGATTGTATGTCGCAGTCTACAGTTTTGCTCCTCTCTTTTCATAGCCAAGCACAGTTTGCTCTTTTAAGCCATTTGTGTTTGCATCGCCATTCAGATTTTCTGTGAACTCAATACCCTCCAATTTCTCATTCTTCTACTGTTCCGTTGTGCAATAACCTTTCAATCTATGTATTGCTTTATGAATTAGCAAAAAAAAAAAAAAAACTCTGGCTAGAGAAAGCTGCACGTATAATGATGCATATAGTTAGTCATGGCAAAAAATATATATTTAGTTGCCACTGTATTGTTACATGTGAACCGCAACAAAACAGATACTGCAAACAAGAACAAATTCACACCTCTTCTGCTGGTGTTCTATCACATATCAACGGTGAACACTAGGATCGATTGCGTTTGTTATATGATATGTAATGTAAGCAGGCTTATACAATTTGTGTGTTTCTGTTGATGTAGCTTACCTTGACAGGGGAGGAAAGCATGACGGCCGTCTTTGTCAGGCTCACTGTGCAGAAGCTCTTGATGAAGCACAAAACGTCCCATGTCGAACCGCGGGCCGACATGGTGTGAGAATTGCAGTTAGCTGAAAAATGGGGATTAGACACATGGAGATGTAGCACTTGGGTGAGTAGGTACCTGCACGGCTTGTGAATGGTCTGAAATCTGAACCGTGAACCTCTCATGGGGACTTGCCGCGCCTAGCTAGCTCTGATCGCCGCCACTCCCCAATGGTGAGCATGTCGGAGATCCCGCCACCACCACGCCCTACCTTGCCGCTTCCTCTTCTCCTCCGGCTTTGGCGGCCTCACTTGCAAGCGAGGAGCACTCGATTGCTTCTTCTCCTCTGCCTCACGCGGCCTCGCTTCCTCCTATTCTTCTGAGCTCATGACATTGTCTGCCGGCTTCTCCCTCTCTAAGCCACCCTCTACCTCGAGACAACCACGTACCTCGCCGAGGCGTGCTGCGCAGGTGAGGACCACTCAATTCCTACTCCGGGCTGAGAGGAGACGCAGGAGCCACGGCGAGGGGCGGCGTTGAGCCGGCAATGCAAGGAACAAATGAACTAGGGAGAACGGGGAATGGTGGAGGTGGGGAATAGGCAGGGAGATTCGAGAAGCTACACAGATTCGGGAATAGTGGATCTCAGTCCACAGCCACACCACCGCTCGGTGCAGTCCAAGTGCAGCTAGCTAGGCACACACCATGAGAAGATGTGCGGTCAGGACTGTGCCGCGTGCGGGAGGGTCTGACCGAACGTCAGCGCAATAGCGTCAGTTTTTTTTTATTTTTTTTGCAATATATAGAGCATGCGGAAAAAAAGGTAAGATAATCTAGAGCACAAAAGAACGAGAACAATCGTATGGAATATTGATGGTTACATTTATTCTCATGTAAGTTAGCTTTGAGAAAATTTGACATATTGTAGCAGTCGAGGTTTGTGAAGTCTTAACCACTGCCCAAGATATTTGTTTTACCATTTTGTAATCAAGTTAGAAATATTTAAAATATACTACATTCTTCCGTGGCCTTTTACCATCACATCTACATTTCAATTGACAGGAACTTCTGTAGTTGCATACGATTTTGTGTATATAGCGTGAAGTTTCAAAACAAACTGCAGTTGTATACGATTTTGTGTATATCGCGTAAAGTTTCACAACGAAATTCATGAAAACTAGCACAGAGTTTTAGAACAAAATTCATCTAACAACTCAAAAACTATCAGCGAAACCCAGCTGAAGGATCAACATCTCTGGTCTAAGAAGAGAACAAGAGCTTCGCAATTTTGCGTAGTGAAGCACAGCTGAAGGATCAACATCTCTGGCCTAAGAAGAGAACAAGAGCTTCGCAATTCTGCGTCCAAGACATCACATATGCATATACCAACTGGATGTACCTTCTCCTTGCATGAACTACTTTGCCATGAATCGGGTCTTGGGACAACTTACCAAATAATACAAAAATACAAAATAGCTAATTAATCCATGTGGCGTGGCGTGCCGCCGCGCACTACCCGCTAGTTGAATAGGACGAGCTGATTGGCATTCGACGAGACAGAAAATGGGAACCCAGCCGAATAGCCGCCCTCACTTCGGTCAATGCCAAATATTTGGCCCGACAGATCATGGTGCGATCTAGACAACCTCTCAGAACCATGAAGCCTGGATACTGCAATCGAAACAACCCCTCGGAACCATCAAGCCTGAAGACCACTAAGCATCCACGTTTGCCTCCCATCCAGTATTGGAAAGGCGTCAAATGAGATTCGTCTACATCCAACGGGACATGACGTCGAGGTGCAGTGAGCAAGGCAAGGGGATAGAGTGGGTTGCTGAGGGTGCAGGTGGAGAGAGAAACCAGTGGAGCTCTCAAACCTCTCTCAAATCTAGGGGAGAAATGAGGTTTGGAGTGTCTGAACAAGATGGAAGACTGAATGGCAGGTTTATCAGACGAACACATTTGAAAAATAATAGGGCTTAGATGCGCTCACGGGGCTACGCGTAATACATAGAGTCAATTGTTGACGCTGCATTTTTTTTAAAGCCCTTTTGGAGTATCTTTAATATTAAAGGGGAATTAATGTGTCTGATGTCTCGCCTTCAGGTTTACTCCCTCCGTCTCCCCGACCTTAGGTTTTCCTCTTCATGCCTTCCTTGGTTTGGACTAATCTAAATCAAGTGGGTACTTTTCTATCCTTGGTCTACTAGAAAACCATGCCCTGCATTTACTTAGTAGAATCTTACCAAAACAACATTCATTAATCAAATCAAATCTTACCAAACCTCCACTAAATAAAAACTTCACATTCCCCTATGTATACCCAAATCAAATCAAATTTTAACAAAACCTTACCTAAATCAAATCCTTCCTTGTCTACCTCTACCCATAAATCAAAACTAATCTAACAAAATCTAGGTTTCTGTGGGTGTAAGGTATATGTCGGACACGATTAGTGTTGAACCATTAAAACCAGTACAATGCCCGTGCGTTGCCACGGGCATTTGAAATATTTTCTTGGAGTTCTATATATAAATATAATGCATGTTAAATTTCATATGTATCGTAAAAATAGCAACAATGGTAATAATTGAAAACTAATTTTCTACGTGGGAAACTTTCAATCTATTCATCTTTAAACATGGTAGTATGAAGAACATCAGAGATAATAGAAATTACAAACCACCTAGCGACGACTACATACACTGGAGCGAGACGAAGGTGTGCCGCTGTCATCACCCCTCCCTCGCTGGAGCCGCGCAAACCTTATTATAGTTGACAGTCGAGAAGTCATTGTGCTAAGGCCACATATCACAAGGGCACAAGAGCAACAAGCATCGCCCGATGAAGAAAGTCGTAGATCGGAAGAATCAAACTTGTAAACATCCAAATGAAGATGAACACAGCGCCGCCGTCATCGCCCCTCCCTCGCTTGAGCCGCTCAAACCTTATTATAGTCGACAGTCGAGAAGTCGTCGTGCTAAGGCCACATAGCACAAGGGCACCAGAGCAACAACCATCGCTCGATGAAGAAAGTCATAGAACGGAAGAATCAAACCTATAAACATCCAAATGAAGATGAACACAGACCAGATCCAAAAAGATCCACCAAAGACCTGCACCGACCGAATCCCGTGAGATCCGATGGAGACACACCTCCGTGCGCCCTCCGACGATGCTAGACGCACCACCGGGATATGGATAGAACATGGGAGACATTATTCCTACCGAGGAACATCGCCGCGGCACACAGTCCCAACCAAGACTATGAACCTAACAAGAACGAGAATGAGATCCGTCCCGCCGGCGTGGGGCCGAGGTCCTTCGCAACTCCATGGCCCAAAAGACCATCGAAGACGGGGTGGATCGGCGGCGGCGCCGACAGGAGGAAGAGGAAAGCTTGAGATCTTTTCTGTGGAAGAGGAAAGAGAAGACAAAGTTTATTTCTTGTTATAACTGGCAGCAACACCGATCATAATCACAATAATTTAAATCTACTAAACTTACAATGTAAGTTGATAGAGAAAAGTAATTTGACGATGTATACATAGAGAGTGAAGATCCAACTAATAATTTGTTATGAATTAAGATCTACTTGACGTGTATAAGATATTCTCGCGCAATATCAGGAATGTTGTCTTTAGCTTCATTTGCATGATATTTGAGCAAGTATAATAGAACTTCCTTCTCAACTGATAACCATCCTGCACAGGCAATATATGTAGTTAGCATTAATATTTCACGTGGAAGATCTAAAAATGTGCAATGAGAATACTCACCTTGCAAACCGAACGAAGCAATTCTTCATCGTTCCATGAGAGCATGAAATCAAAAACAAAATAGCCAGGTACATCCTTGTAATTGAATTAATTAATAATATCTAGACTCTTGTCTAAAGTTCAACGCTTCTCAAGTCTCAGTAACTATTTTATATGAAAAATACAGTAGAGTTTGAGGCAAACAAAAGTTATATAAAGAGGACCAAAAATAACGGATAGATCTTTAACACCAGCTTGAAATCCAACACCTGCTTTAGTTTATGTTTCTGGTTACAACAGCAACAAGGTCACTCCGTTTGACCGAGCATCAACTGAGGCCAATAATTGAATCTCGTATTTTTTGGCATTGACGACCGATACATACCAATGAGACATGTATGTTGCAACAGGGGCATACATAACCTGTATGTTGCAACAAGAGCATGCATATTTTATTATTTCAACACCAATTGCATCAGTCCTCCAAAAACACCAATGTGATCTAACATACACCATTTTCTTTATCATTAAGTCACTCACATACACCATTTCCTTTATCATTAAGTCACTATTCTTATTCCTCCACCACCTTCTATCCATCTATCTCGGTCTCAAACTATGAACCCTCTCTGCTTATTTTCTACCTTGTGCATCTTACTTGACCGTCCTCTCAGATTTCTCGCTTCAATTAATTCATTTCTCAATTATACACATAAAACTAATATATTTAGGTGCGGTGTTTTTTTTGGGATCTGAAACCACCTAAGTGCCTGGAGAAAAATGGGTCATTCGATTCTCGTGAGTTGTCTGTCAATGAAATCTGAACCAAATAGTTGGACATCTTTCTTCTAACATCAAATATTTTTCCTTAGACGAAGAATAACAACTTTGAAAGAACATGCGATGCCCCCATGTTTGGTTTTGGTAATTGATGACAATCTCTATGGACTAATGGTTGCCTTGAGTTATATTTGAAGGTTTTGTCCATAGGCTTTTCTTGAAGTCCATGTGTTGGTTTCAAGGAGTTTCTGAGTTGACCAAGGTGCTATTAAGGAATTATCCAAAGATTGGTCATGTGAGTGTTGAGCTTATTGCAAGCATGTCTTGAAGAAGAAGATTGTGTGATCATTCATGTTTGCCTTCGAGACATCATCCAAATGAAGAGAGTTGGAAAGATTCGAGGTTGATCAAGACTAAGTCAAGAGTGAATCAAGTTGATCAACTCACAAAGCGTAGAAGATGTACCGAGAGGGATCAAGTGATCCCATGGTATGGTAAGCATTGTCCATTGCACTTTGTGTACTAACCCATGGTCTATGTGAGAGTTCTATGTGGGTTTAGGTACGTGTCCATGGGCTTGCGTCAAGAGGAAGATATCATACAACCCATGGAAAGGATGACATCAAGTGGTGATTGTCATCATGATTGCCGTCTGCAAGTTCAAGTGGAGCATCACGAAGAGATCAAGTGCTTGAATCTTGCCATCCTTTGTGGTGTCAATTATCTTGTGAAGATGTGCCGAAGAGAGGCTCACCCATAGTGGTCTATGGGGGAGCAATCATCTAGTCTTCATCGAGCCAACACAATCAAGAAAGGTGGTCCAACTTGAGGGAGTCAAGATCGTCATCATCTAGCTCAAGTGGACCATGTGCAAGGCAAAGGTTTGCCCTTGATAGGTTTTCTATTTTACCAGTCTTGTGGTGGTAGTTGGGAGACCGGGTTATAGGATCGTTTGTCGTACTATCAAGGGGGGCTCTCAAGTTGGTAGCTTGATCGTATCGTTAGTAGAGAGCTCAAACCATTGCATCCTTGCATCATGTTTCTTGGTTCTTGTTTGGTTCTCTTTGTGGGTCTTAGAGCTTATGGTCATCTTGATGACAAGCTTGAGTTCATCGAAAACGGAGTTTGCATGCGTCTTCTATGATGTATTCGGTGTTGGAGGTTTCACCGGTGTTATCCAAGGAAGGGTTCTCACCATTTTCTTATGGGCATTTTCTAATTTGCTTCTTATTGATATTTCTATCAAGATTGTGTTAGCCCTTGTTGCTAGATTTCCAACAAACTTGGTTTCATCGAATTCGGAGCTCGTATGCGAAAGTTGTGGCTGTTTTGATATTGTCTGTTTTACATAGAGAGGTTGCACCGCCCCGTAGAGAGGTTGTACCGGTTGACCAGTACAACCGGTGTTTGGAGCGGTTGTACCGCTCCAGAATTGCTCCGGAGGTTGTTCCGGCCATGTACCGCTCTACCACCGGACTAGTTTCTGTTTTGGAGCGGTTCTTGGGCGGTTGTTGACCGGTTTTACCGGTTTAACCGGTACTACCGGTTCCCCAGGCTGTTGTACCGCTTAGAGCTTTTCTCAGGTTGGTTTTTCCTGTGCTTTGGACGGTTGTACCGGTTCATGCACCGGTTGTACCGGTTCTACAGTTTTCTGCACATAACGGGCAGATTCGTGGGGACCTATTTAAGGGGGTCTTCTTCCCCAATGGTTCCCCATCTCTTGAGCTCGTTTTTGCCCCCATTGTTGACCTTCTTTGAGCTTGCTAACTCTTAATCCCTCCATGGATTCTTGCTAGTTTTTGAGGCAAAAGAGAGAGGAGATCTAGATCCACACTTCCACCAATCACTTTCTCCTCTATGTGAGGAGAACCCCTTGGATCTAGATCTTGGAGTTCTTTGTGTTCTCCTTCTTGTTCTTCCTCTTACTTTCCTCTCTAGCATTAGTTGCTTTGGTGGGATTTGAGAGAGAAGGACTTGGGTACTATGTGTGCCCTTGCCATTGCATTTGTGCATCGGTTTGAGTTCTCCACGGTGATACGTGGAAGTTACAAGTTGAGAAGCTTATTACTCTTGGGTGCTTGGTACCTTTGAGCTTGTTCCTCTTGGGTGCTTGGGCGCCCTAGACGGTTGGTGGTGTTCGGAGCTCAATCTCATTGTGGTGTAAAGCTCCGGGCAAGCGTCGGGGGTCTCCAATTAGGTTGTGGAGATCGCCCCGAGCAATTTGACGGGTACCGGTGACCGCCCCCAAGGGTTGCCAAAGTGTACGGGTTCAGTGACCGCCCCAAGGGTCGCCATTTGTACGGGTTCGGTGACCGCCCTCAAGGGTCCCTTAGTGGAATCACGGCATCTTGCATTGTGCGAGGGCGTGAGGAGAATACGGTGGCCCTAGTGGCTTCTTGGGGAGCATTGTGCCTCCACACTGCTCCAAACGGAGATTAGCATCTGCAAGGGTGTGAACTTCGGGATACATCGCCGTCTCCGCGTGCCTCGGTTATCTCTTACCCGAGCCCTTTACTTATGCACTTTACTTTGTGATAGCCATTTTGTTCCTTGTCATATATCTTGCTATCACATAGTTGCTTATCTTGCTTAGCATAAGTTGTTGGTGCACATAGGTGAGCCTAGTTGTTGTAGGTTTTGTGCTTGAAAAATTAACCGCTAGGTTTATTCCGCATTCGTTCAAGCCTCTACCGTAATTATTTTAAAACGCCTATTCACCCCCCCTCTAGGCGACATCCACGATCTTTCAATTGGTATCAGAGCCTCGTCTCTCTTTGTTGGGCTTAACCGCCTAGAGAGTAAAGATGTCGACTAGAGGATTAGGATTCTCTGAAACTCTTAGTTTCGATGGCACAAATTTTGATGTTTGGGTAATTCGCATGCTTAATCTCTTTAGGGTCATGGACCCAAATTTAGAGAGAATTGTAGATATGGGTTTTTCTCCTCCAAAGGATCCCCAAAGATTATCTTTAGAGGATGAGAAAAACTCTTATCTCAATGCTCAAGCTTCTAATGTGCTTTTCGATGCTTTGAGCAATGTAGTTATTTTTTAACTCATGCCGTTCCGGGATGCTCATGAGTTGTGGACAAAGCTTAGAGATAAATATGGTGTGTCCAATATTTGTGGGGATGATTGTTCTCCCTCCACCTCCGGTCATATAGTCTTCTCAACTTCTTCTACTTCACCTACATGTGGTTTGCCACAAGGTAATGATATGGTGAGTAGTGGTGGTCATTGCAATGATGATAGTATGCTTATTGTGGATGATCCTTCATCACTATCTTATTGCAATGCTCCCTCTTTGGGCTTTAACACTTCGAGCACTCCAAATGTTTCACATGCTTGTGTTGATAGTCCTTGCATATCATGTAGAAATTGCTTGACTAAATCTCATGATGATATGCTTGCTATGTCTTGTTGCCATGATAAAAATGCATCTATTTCCTCGAATTGTTGTGCTAACAATATAGAGGAAACCGAACACTCCATGGAACAAGATGTGGTGTTTAATGGTGCCTCAAGGGATCCTACATCATCATATATTGCTTTTTTCCTTATGGCTAAGGCGTCAAAGGTATCTCCTACTTTGTACCCCAATATGTCTCTTGATGATGATGTTGATGCTAATGATGATGAGGATAGTGATGAAGAGAATGATAATGTTACCTCCTTAAAAACTAAGGGGGAAATGATTTTTAAAGCTCTTCATAAAAATAAAATTGCTCGTTCCAACTTCATGGAAATAATGTCCATTGCCATTGATGGCAAGAAATACATTGAGGAGTTGGAATCTCATCTAGAGGAGCATGAGGCCACCATTGAGAAAATGGAAGCTCATGGGCGTGATTACGCAAATGAGATCGCGGAGCTATCTCAAGCTCTTGAACATGAACAAACCACCTCCGAATCTCTTGAGGAGACTTTTGCTCTAGAATTATATAGAGTGAGGGAATCTCATGATAGATCTCTTGAGGTGGCCAATGATTTCAAAACTAAAAATGCTAAGCTTGAAGTTTCTCATGCTAGACTCCTTGAGGATTTTGAGCACCTCGAAAATGGCTCAAGGCTCATCAAGGGTGAGCTCATCAAACTCACCGAGTGTCATGCCCAACTTGAAGCTTCTTATTTAAAAGAGCTTGCCAAGTTGTCCTCTCCTATTGTTGTAAATAATGATGCTTGTGCTACTAACTCCATTACTTGTGAAGCATCCATTTTGAAGGAGAATGTTGAGCTACAGGCTCAACTTGAGGTGCTATCTAGCAATTATGAGAAATTGGAAGAAAGCCATGAAAAGCTCTCAAGCTCTCATGATGATCTTCTAGTATCCCATAATGTGCTAAAGGTAGCTCATGAGGCCATGATTGCTAAGGTAACATCTAGTGAGCCTCATGTGGATACTAGCACTACTTCTAGTCAAAATACTATATTGCCATATGCTAGTCCTTGTAATTCATCTACTCACAATGTTGGTACATCTTGTGATCCATTGCTTTCCTTGCCTTGTTGCTCTAACGATGAAGCTTATACTTCCTCTAGTACTTGTGTTGAGACTAACCATGTAGAAGAAATCAAAGAGCTCAAGGCCCAAGTCACTTCTTTGAAGAAAGACTTGGAAAAGAGTCATCAAGGGAAATCCACACTCAACAATATCTTGAGTGTGCAAAAATCCCCCAATGACAAAGGTGGACTTGGATTCAACTCCAATAAGAAGAAGAAGTCCAAGATGAACAAAAGGAAGGGCCAAGAACAAGTCAAGAATTTGGCCAAGATTGTTTGCTTCAAGTGCAAAGTAGAAGGGCATCATGTTAGATCTTGCCCATTGCAGAAGAAGGCCATTAGTGTCAAGCAACAAGGGAAGAGGGAACAAGTTCAATCTCATGCTCAACCTCAAGTTGAATAAAGGCCTCTTCCCAAGAAGACTCAAGTTAATGCTTCTCTTGTTGAGAAATCAAGTGAGAAGAAAGTGAAGAGTAGACGTTGGTACTTATGTCGTGAGAAAGGCCACGTCGTTTCTTCATGCACTAGTGGTAACTTATCCAACCCAATTAGTATTGATGATATCTATTCTCTTGGGAAGGATAAAGTTGGCAATGTGTTTGCCAAGTTTGATGGTACTCAAAGTGGTGTCAAGAAAAGAACCATTTGGGTAGCCAAGCCTATTGTGACTAACCTCTTAGGACCCAACTTGGTTGGGGACCAACTATCTCAAACTTGATCAATAGGTGTTGTTGGAGGGCATTGGAGACTTGGCTACATTATGAAGAATTAAGGGGACTTCATCACTCTTATTGTCTCAAGCCAAGTCAATTGAATCGTCAAGTTTATATCTTATATCCAATGTGCCTCCTTGTGGTAACTTGTACTTAAAATTGCTTACATTGAAAGTTACTTTCCCCCTTGCATGTTTTGGTTTTGTTCCTTGCATGTGTTTGTATATGATGTGTCTCCAAATTGCCTTTGTGTATGTTGGTTTGCACATCATGTACTTGGGTGTCGTTCGTTGAGCCTTAGTGCATCTTGGTTGAATCTTAGTTGGCTCTTGTGAGAGATTAATGGAATATCCCATTATGGGGGAGTGACGTGCTTTGTGCACTTCGCAACCCTATAATTGTGTGTACATGAGGAATACCATCTAGTATTGATATTACCAAATTATCTAGTCGCTATGTGGTATATCTCTCATGAGAAATTCAAATTTTAAAAAATTCCATTGATTATCTCGTGTTGGATCCTCTGATTGCCTCTTGTTAAGTTCTTATTGGTATCACATTATGGGGGAGTAATATGCTATGTGCATATTACAAGTCTAGAAAATGTGTACATTTGAGATATTGTCTCCTAGAATTGATATTGTAAATTATATTGTTCCTAGGTGACATGTTAGCTCTACGAGTGGCAATTTGCTTGTGTTTGTTGTGAAGATGATGTTGGATATCCTTGTTATCTACCACTGGGAATTATTTCCAAATACTTTTTGTCTTTTGACAATTGGTAGTCACTTATGTGTGGTAGAATTTATTGATCATCTTTACATTGGCTTTTGTTTTTATTTGCCTTTTCTCTTGCCAAGGTGTGTATCAACTCCCATTGTCTTCCATACCACTTGTGGATATTGTTAATTTCTTGGTCTTGTCTAGTGTTTTCTAGATATAGTGAGAGTGGTGATCCCGTCTTGTGCATTTTGTATTCAAAAGCTAATTCTCTATAGTGCACAACTCGTGGGGGAGCTATCCTATTTTCTTTAGAACACTCTTCTTGTGATCCTTATCAAGTGTGTGTTGGTGGAAGGCAAGCCGTTTTCTTTTGGTACCTTGTGCCATCATGAAACTTTGTTGAGAGCTTGGTTTGTTTGGAACCATCCTCTCCTTAGGAGTTTGACATCTTTAATTTAGTGTGTATCAATGGATATCTCATTCCTTGATGTATCTTTAATGATATCTTCCAAGTGATGATTTCTCCATTTGGTATCCTTTTCACTTGGCATTTCTTTGTCTTTTGGTTTCGGGTTTTGAAAGTCTTGAGCATGCATGTTTACTTCATGTATTTTATTTGGCTTGCTTTCTTTCTTTAACCCAATATATAGGGGGAACTCCACCAAGTCTCAAATTGGATGAGATCTGCATGAAATTCATTTTCATATCTATATGCACATATTTATGTGGAGTTTGTCCTATATGTTGTTGGTTCTCTAACTCCTTGCTCCCAATGAGTTTGGGTACCATTTTGTTGTTGGGGAACGTTGCAGAAAATAAAAAATTTCCTACGGTTTCACCAAGATCCATCTATGAGTTCATCTAAGCAACGAGTGAAAGGAGAGATGCATCTACATACCACTTTGTAGATCGCGAGCGGAAGCGTTCAAAAGAACGGGGTTGAAGTAGTCGTTCCCGTCGTGATCCTATCACCGAAGATCCTAGCGCCGAACGGACGGCACCTCCGCGTTCAACACACGTACAGTCAGCGTGACGTATCCTCCGTCTTGATCCAGCAAGGGGGAAGGAGAGGTTGATGAAGATCCAGCAGCACGACGGCGTGGTGGTGGATGCAGCAGAACTCCGGCAGGGCTTCGCCAAGCTGCTGCGGGAGGAGGACGAGGTGTAGCAGGGGAGGGAGGCGCCAAGACACAGGGTGCGGCTGACCTCCCCCTTCCCTCCTTTATATAGGCCCCCAGGGGGGGTGCCGGCCCTGGGAGATGCAATCTCCCAAGGGGGCGGCGGCCAGGGGGGTGGAGTGCCCCCCAAGGCAAGTGGTGCGCCCCCCCCCCACCTAGGGTTTCCAACCCTAGGCGCAGGGGGGCCCAAGTGGGGGGCACACCAGCCCACTAGGGGCTGGTTCCCCTCCCACTTCAGCCCACGGGGCCCTCCGGGATAGGTGGCCCCACCCGGTGGACCCCCGGGACCCTTCCAGTGGTCCCGGTACAATACCGGGTGACCCCGAAATTTCCCGATGGCCGAAACATCACTTCCTATATATAATTCTTTACCTCCGGACCATTCCGAAACTCCTCGTGACGTCCGGGATCTCATCCAGGACTCCGAACAACATTCGGTTTGCTGCATACTCATATTCATACAACCCTAGCGTCACCGAACCTTAAGTGTGTAGACCCTACGGGTTCGGGAGACATGTAGACATGACCGAGATGGCTCTCCGGTCAGTAACCAACAGCGGGATCTGGATACCCATGTTGGCTCCCACATACTCCTTGATGATCTCATCGGATGAACCACGATGTCGAGGATTCAAGCAATCCCGTATACTATTCCCTTTGTCAGACGATATGTTACTTGCCCGATACTCGATCGTCGGTATCCCAATACCTCATTCAGTCTCGTTACCGGTAAGTCACTTTACTTGTACTGTAATGCATGATCCCGTGACCAGACACTTGGTCACTTTGAGCTCATTGTGATGATGCACTACCGAGTGGGCCCAGTGATACCTCTCCGTAATACGGAGTGACAAATCCCAGTCTCGATTCGTGTCAACCCAACAGACACTTTCGGAGATACCTGTAGTGCACCTTTATAGTCACCCAGTTACGTTGTGACATTTGGTACACCCAAAGCACTCCTACGGTATCCGGGAGTTACACGATCTCATGGTCTAAGGAAAAGATACTTGACATTGGAAAAGCTCTAGCAAAACGAACTACACGATCTTGTGCTATGCTTAGGATTGGGTCTTGTCCATCACATCATTCTCCTAATGATGTGATCCCGTTATCAACGACATCTAATGTCCATAGTCAGGAAACCATGACTATCTGGTGATCAACGAGCTAGTCAACTAGAGGCTTACTAGGGACATATTATGGTCTGTGTATTCACACGTGTATTACGATTTCCGGATAATACAATTATAACATGAATAAAGACAATTATCATGAACAAGGAAATATAATAATAATCCTTTTATTATTGCCTCTAGGGCATATTTCCAACAGTCTCCCACTTGCACTAGAGTCAATAATCTAGTTACATTGTGATGAATCGAACACCCATAGAGTTCTGGTGTTGATCATGTTTTGCTCGCGAGAGAGGTTTAGTCAACGGATCTGCGACATTCAGATCCGTATGTACTTTGCAAATATCTATGTCTCCATCTTGAACATTTTCATGGATGGAGTTGAAGCGACGCTTGATGTGCCTGGTCTTCTTGTGAAACCTGGGCTCCTTGGCAAGGGCAATAGCTCCAGTGTTGTCATAGAAGAGTTTGATCGGCCCCGACACATTGGGTATGACTCCTAGGTCGGTGATGAACTCCTTCACCCAAATTGCTTCATGTGCTGCCTCCGAGGCTGCCATGTACTCCGCTTCACATGTAGATCCCGCCACGACGCTCTGCTTGCAGCTGCACCAGCTTACTGCTCCACCATTCAACATATACACGTATCCGGTTTGTGACTTAGAGTCATCCAGATCCGTGTCGAAGCTAGCGTTGACGTAACCCTTTACGGCGAGCTCTTCTTCACCTCCATAAACGAGAAACATGTCCTTTGTCCTTTTCAGGTACTTTAGGATATTCTTGACGGCTGTCCAGTGTTCCTTGCCGGGATTACTTTGGTACCTTCCTACCAAACTTACGGCAAGGTTTACATCAGGTCTGGTACACAGCATGGCATACATAATGGATCCTATGGCTGAAGCATAGGGGATGACACTCATCTCTTCTTTATCTTTTGCCGTGGTTGGGCATTGAGCCGAGCTCAATCTCACACCTTGCAGTACAGGCAAGAACCCTTTCTTGGACTGATCCATTTTGCACTTCTTCAAAATCTTATCAAGGTATGTGCTTTGTGAAAGACCTATGAGGCGTCTCGATCTATCCCTATAGATCTTGATGCCTAATATGTAAGCAGCTTCTCCAAGGTACTTCATTGAAAAACACTTATTCAAGTAGGCCTTAATGCTGTCCAAAAGTTCTATATCATTTCCCATCAAAAGTATGTCATCTACATATAATATGAGAAATGCTACAGAGCTCCCACTCACTTTCTTGTAAACGCAGGCTTCTCCATAAGTATGCATAAATCCAAACGCTTTGATCATCTCATCAAAGCGAATATTCCAACTCCGAGATGCTTGCACCAGCCCATAAATGGATCGCTGGAGCTTGCATACTTTGTTAGCATTCTCAGGATCGACAAAACCCTCCGGCTGCATCATATACAGTTCTTCCTTAAGATGCCCGTTAAGGAATGCCGTTTTGACGTCCATCTGCCATATCTCATAATCATAGTATGCGGCAATTGCTAACATGATTCGGACAGACTTCAGCTTCGCTACGGGAGAGAATGTCTCATCGTAGTCATCCCCTTGAACTTGTCGATAACCCTTAGCGACAAGTCGAGCTTTATAGACGGTAATATTACCATCCGCGTCCGTCTTCTTCTTAAAGATCCATTTGTTTTCTATCGATCGCCGATCATCGGGCAAGTCAGTCAAAGTCCATACTTTGTTTTCATACATGGATTCTATCTCGGATTGCATGGCTTCAAGCCATTTGTTGGAATCTGGGCCTGCCATCGCTTCTTCATAGTTCGAAGGTTCACCGTTGTCTAACAACATGATTTCCAGGACAGGGTTGCCATACCACTCTGGTGTGGAACGTGTCCTTGTGGACCTACGAGGTTCCGTAGCAACTTGATCCGAAGTACCTTGATCATCATCATTAATTTCCTCTCCAGTTGGTGTAGGCACCACAGGAACATTTTCCTGAGCTGTACTACTTTCCGGTTCAAGAGGTAGTACTTCATAGAGTTCTACTTTCCTCCCACTTACTTTTTTCGAGAGAAACTCTTTTTCCAGAAAGGATCCGTTCTTGGCAACGAAGGTCTTGCCCTCGGATCTTAAGTAGAAGGTATACCCAATGGTTTCCTTAGGGTATCCTATGAAGACGCATTTTTCCGACTTGGGTTCGAGCTTTTCAGGTTGTAATTTCTTGACATAAGCATCGCATCCCCAAACTTTTAGAAATGACAGCTTAGGTTTCCTTCCAAACCATAATTCATATGGTGTCGTCTCAACGGATTTAGACGGTGCCCTATTTAAAGTGAATGTAGCTGTCTCTAGAGCGTATCCCCAAAATGATAGCGGTAAATCGGTAAGAGACATCATAGACCGCACCATATCCAATAGAGTGCGATTACGGCGTTCGGACACACCATTACGCTGAGGTGTTCCAGGCGGCGTGAGTTGTGAAACGATTCCACATTTCCTTAAGTGTGTACCAAATTCATGACTTAAGTATTCTCCTCCATGATCTGATCGTAGGAACTTTATCTTTCGGTCACGTTGATTCTCTACCTCATTCTGAAATTCCTTGAACTTTTCAAAGGTCTCAGACTTGTGTTTCATCAAGTAGACATACCCATATCTACTCAAGTCATCAGTGAGAGTGAGAATATAACGATATCCTCCGCGAGCCTCAACGCTCATTGGACCGCACACATCGGTATGTATGATTTCCAATAAGTTGGTTGCTCGCTCCATTGTTCCGGAGAACAGAGTCTTGGTCATTTTGCCCATGAGGCATGGTTCGCATGTGTCAAATGATTCATAATCGAGAGACTCCAAAAGTCCATCAGCATGGAGCTTCTTCATGCGCTTGACACCAATGTGACCAAGGCGGCAGTGCCACAAGTATGTGGGACTATCATTATCAACTTTACATCTTTTGTTATTCACGCTATGAATATGTGTAACATTACGTTCGAGATTCATTAAGAATAAACCATTGACCATCGGGGCATAACCATAAAACATATCTCTCATATAAATAGAACAACCATTATTCTCGGATTTAAATGAGTAGCCATCTCGTATTAAACGAGATCCAGATACAATGTTCATGCTCAAACTTGGCACTAAATAACAATTATTGAGGTTCATAACTAATCCCGTGGGTAAATGTAGAGGTAGCGTGCCGACGGCGATCACATCGACCTTGAAACCATTCCCGACGCGCATCGTCACCTCGTCCTTCGCTTATTCCGCAGCTCCTGCTGTGAGTTATAAATATGAGCAACGGCACCGGTATCAAATACCCAGGAGTTACTACGAGTACTGGTAAGGTACACATCAATTACATGTATATTAAATATACATTTAGTGTTGCCGGCCTTCTTATCCGCTAAGTATTTGGGGCAGTTCCGCTTCCAGTGACCCTTCCCCTTGCAATAAAAGCACTCAGTCTCAGGCTTGGGTCCATTCTTTGACTTCTTCCCGGCAACTGGCTTACCGGGCGCGGCAACATCTTTGCCGTCCTTCTTGAAGTTCTTCTTACCCTTGCCCTTCTTGAACTTAGTGGTCTTATTGACCATCAACACTTGATGTTCTTTCTTGATTTCAACCTCTGCTGACTTCAGCATTGAAAATACTTCAGGAATGGTCTTCACCATCCCCTGCATATTGTAGTTCAACACAAAGCTCTTGTAGCTCGGTGGGAGCGACTGAAGGATTCTGTCAATGACCGCCTCGTCCGGGAGGTTGATCTCCAGCTGGGACAGGCGGTTGTGCAACCCAGACATTTTGAGTATGTGCTCACTGACAGAACTGTTTTCCTCCATCTTACAACTATAGAACTTGTCGGAGACTTCATATCTCTCGACCCGGGCATGAGCCTGAAAAACCATTTTCAGCTCCTCGAACATCTCATATGCTCCGTGTTTCTCAAAACGCTTCTGGAGCCCCGGTTCTAAGCTGTAAAGCATGCCCCACTGAACGAGGGAGTAATCATCAGCATGTGACTGCCAAACATTCATAACATCTTGGTTCTCTGGGATGGGTGCTTCACCTAGCGGTTCATCTAGGACATATGCTTTCTTGGCTGCTATGAGGATGATCCTCAGGTTCCGGACCCAGTCCGAATAGTTGCTGCCATCATCTTTCAGCTTGGTTTTCTCTAGGAACGCGTTGAAGTTCATGTTGACATGACCGTTGGCCATTTGATCTACAAGACATATTTTGCAAAAGTTTTTAGACTAAGTTCATGATAATTAAGTTCATTTAATCAAATTATTGAATGAACTCCCACTCAGATTTGACATCCCTCTAGTCATCTAAGTGTTACACGATCCGAGTCGACTAGGCCGTGTCCGATCATCACGTGAGACGGACTAGTCATCATCGGTGAACATCTCCAGGTTGATCGTATCTTCCATACGTCTCATGTTCAACCTTTCGGTCTCTTGTGTTCCGAGGCCATGTCTGTACATGCTAGGCTCGTCAAGTTAACCCTAAGTGTTCTGCATGTGTAAATCTGTCTTACACCCGTTGTATGTGAACGAAAGGATCTATCACACCCGATCATCACGTGGTGCTTCGAAACGACGAACTTTAGCAACGGTGCACAGTTAGGGGGAACACTTTCTTGAAATTATTATAAGGGATCATCTTATTTACTACCGCCGTTCTAAGTAAACAAGATGCATAAAACATAATAAACATCACATGCAATTATATAAAGTAGTGACATGATATGGCCAATATCATATAGCTCCTTCGATCTCCATCTTCGGGGCTCCATGATCATCTTTGTCACCGGCATGACACCATGATCTCCATCATCATGATCTCCATCATTGTGTCTTCATGAAGTTGTCATGCCAACGACTACTTCTACTTCAATGGCTAACGCGTTTAGCAATAAAGTAAAGTAATTTACATGGCATTCTTCAATGACACGCAGGTCATACAAAAAATAAAGACAACTCCTATGGCTCCTGCCGGTTGTCATACTCATCGACATGCAAGTCGTGATTCCTATTACAAGAACATGATCTCATACATCACAATATATCATTCATCATTCATCACAACTTCTGGCCATATCACATCACATGACAATTGCTGCAAAAACAAGTTAGACATCCTCTAATTGTTGTTGCATCTTTTACGTGGCTGCAATTGGGTTCTAGCAAGAACGTTTTCTTACCTACGAATAACCACAATGTGATTTTGTCAACTTCTATTTACCCTTCATAAGGACCCTTTTCGTCGAATCCGCTCCAACTAAAGTGGGTGAGACAGACACCCGCTAGCCACCTTATGCAACTAGTGCATGTCAGTCGGTGGAACCTGTCTCACGTAAGCGTACGTGTAAGGTCGGTCCGGGCCGCTTCATCCCACAATACCGCTGAAGCAAGAAAAGACTAGTAGCGGCAAGCAAGTTGACAAGATCTACGCCCACAACAAATTTGTGTTCTACTCGTGCAATAGAGAACTACGCATAGACCTAGCTCATGATGCCACTGTTGGGGAACCTTGCAGAAAATAAAAATTTTCCTACGGTTTCACCAAGATCCATCTATGAGTTCATCTAAGCAACGAGTGAAAGGAGAGATGCATCTACATACCACTTTGTAGATCGCGAGCGGAAGCGTTCAAAAGAACAGGGTTGAAGTAGTCGTTCTCGTCGTGATCCTATCACTGGAGATCCTAGCGCCGAACGGACGGCACCTCCGCGTTCAACACATGTACGGTCAGCGTGACGTATCCTTCGTCTTGATCCAGCAAGGGGGAAGGAGAGGTTGATGAAGATCCAGCAGCACGACGGCGTGGTGGTGGATGTAGCAGAACTCCGGCAGGGCTTCGCCAAGCTGCTGCGGGATGAGGACGAGGTGTAGCAGGGGAGGGAGGCGCCAAGACACAGGGTGCGGCTGCCCTCCCCCTGCCCTCCTTTATATAGGCCCCCAGGGGGCGCCGGCCCTGGGAGATGCAATCTCCCAAGGGGGCGGCGGCCAGGGGGGGGGGGTGGAGTGCCCCCCAAGGCAAGTGGTGCGCCCCCCCACCTAGGGTTTCCAACCCTAGGCGCAGGGGGCCCAAGTGGGGGGTGCAATAGCCCACTAGGGGCTGGTTCCCCTCCCACTTCAGCCCACGGGGCCCTCCGGGATAGGTGGCCCCACCCGGTGGACCCCCGGGACCATTCCGGTGGTCCCGGTACAATACCGGGTGACCCCGAAACTTTCCCGATGGCCAAAACAGCACTTCCTATATATAATTCTTTACCTCTGGACCATTCTGAAACTCCTCGTGACGTCCAGGATCTCATTCGGGACTCCGAACAACATTCAGTTTGCTGCATACTCATATTCATACAACCCTTGCGTCACCGAACCTTAAGTGTGTAGACCCTACGGGTTCGGGAGACATGTAGACATGACCGAGACGGCTCTCCGGTCAATAACCAACAGCGGGATCTGGATACCCATGTTGGCTCTCACATACTCCTCGATGATCTCATCGGATGAACCACGATGTCGAGGATTCAAGCAATCCCGTATACTATTCCCTTTGTCAGACGGTATGTTACTTGCCCGAGACTCGATCGTCGGTATCCCAATACCTCGTTCAGTCTCTTTACCGGCAAGTCACTTTACTCGTACCGTAATGCATGATCCCGTGACCAGACACTTGGTCACTTTGAGCTCATTATGATGATGCACTATCGAGTGGGCCCAGTGATACCTCTCCGTAATACGGAGTGACAAATCCCAGTCTCGATCCGTGTCAACCCAACAGACACTTTCGGAGATACCTGTAGTGCACCATTATAGTCACCCAGTTACGTTGTGACGTTTGGTACACCCAAATCACTCCTACGGTATCCGGGAGTTACACGATCTCATGGTCTAAGGAAAAGATACTTGACATTGGAAAAGCTCTAGCAAAACGAACTACACGATCTTGTGCTATGCTTAGGATTGGGTCTTGTCCATCACATCATTCTCCTAATGATGTGATCCCATTATCAACGACATCTAATGTCCATAGTCAGGAAACCATGACTATCTGTTGATCAACGAGCTAGTCAACTAGAGGCTTACTAGGGACATATTATGGTCTGTGTATTCACACGTGTATTACGATTTCCGGATAATACAATTATAGCATGAATAAAGACAATTATCATGAACAAGGAAATATAATAATAATCCTTTTATTATTGCCTCTAGGGCATATTTCCAACATTTGTTTGTGTTGTTGTTCTAGGAACAAGTGGAAATGCATTGGATGCTCAGATCACTCACAAGGAAGGTGTTGTCACCATGTGCTTATTGGAGTCAAGCTAGGGTGATCAATGAACTACTTTGTACCTTCAATTGGTATATAGTACATCCTTCCAATGTTATCTCGGTAACAAGTATCTTCATATACTTCATGCACACATTTCTTGCATCAACCTTGTGTAGGTTGTATCATGGCATGTTATTCATTCTTTCTTGTGTTACTTGTTTCCTTTCTCAAAGCATCCCAACAATGATCTCTTGTTGCTAGTTGTGATGTCTTTGATGTTCGTGTGGTTGGAATTCATTTATATACAATAAGACCATATCTAGCCATGTGCTATGCTCTCAAGCAAATTTCTTATTGGTATATTTATGACTTCCTTGTGGATATCTTGTTCTTTCCTTTTTGTAACTATTTCATGTGTATATCCTTATTTGTGGATTGATATCATCATGATTTTCATCTACCTAGAATCTTATACACTTGAGAAGAGGTACATCTCTAGTTGATATCCCTTTCTTTCACATCCATCGTTTCTTTCTCATGTTATTTCTTTGGTGGCTCCATGAAAGTGTGTGCCTTGAGTGCGGGTCTTATCTCGTTGCATCTTGTTGCACTCTTGTGAAGATCATTTTCTTCATGCTTGTCTTGATGAGGTTTTTTAATTGGTATCCCTCGTCTTGATGAGGCTTTCACTTTCTATCTTCACAATGGGTTGTCACAAGTGTTGATTATTCTTTTTGCATATTTAGTGTGCTTGTGATCACTTTTTCCTGGTGTGTGTGGGAAGGACATGTCATGCACCTTGTATCTCCACTTTTCAATACTATGTTGATGCTTAATGCTCACCCTTACATTAGTCTTCTCAAGTGCTTTGCCATGACTCACACACATCATTTTGGTTGAGCCTACTCTTAAGTTGCCTCTTTTATATGTTGCTCAACCATTTGTTTGTTGCAAGACTTTGTTTCCTACATGCTCACTTGCACTTGTTGTGAGTTTCTATTGATTTTCGAGGAGTGATGATCCTATTTTGTGCACTTGGTATCCTAATGCAAATATTCTAAGGAGTGCACAGATCATGGGGAGCTTCACTAGTGTCTTTAGAACACTCTGTTGCTCTCTTGCACTTGTCGTGAGGTTCTATTGATCTTGGGGGAGCTATGATCCTATTTTGTGCACTTTGTATCCAAATACAAAAATTCTTAATGTGCACAAATCATGGGGAGCTTCTCTAGTTTCTTTAGAACACTGCTCCGCTCTTATCATAATATCCTTTATTCATGTGGCTCGTAGGATCATTGGCCTAGTTGGTTCAATTGGTATCTTTTGATAGCTTGCTTCAATTGGTATCTTTTGGTTGCTTGATTGCTTGTTTCTCTCTTTGATTATGTCTTTGTGGCATATCTTCCTTTTGCAATCTTTGGGCCTAAATATAGTTTTTCTTCCTCCAAGTATTTACCGTTGGATATGTGTATTACACAATTTATGGAGGAACACATTTTATATTGGCCTTCTAAGCTTTTAGCCCATTTTGGCAATCGATGCCAATGGGGGAGAAGTTTCATAGAGTTTTGTGGAGAAGTTTAGAGAGGTCTAGAGAGTTGTCTCCTCTTGCTTTGGTTTTGTTCCTTAGCATTTGCATCTCATTCACATGCACTATTGGTTGTTGCATTGCATGGTGATGCATAATTCCTTATATAAACTCTCTTGAAAGTGATTGTCATCAATTACCAAAATGGGGGAGATTGAAAGAACATGCGATGCCCCCATGTTTGGTTTTGGTAATTGATGACAATCTCTATGGACTAAAGGTTGCCTTGAGTTATATTTGAAGGTTTTGTCCATAGGTTTTTCTTGAAGTCCATGTGTTGGTTTCAAGGAGTTTATGAGTTGACCAAGGTGCTATTAAGGAATTATCCAAAGATTGGTCATGTGAGTGTTGAGCTTATTGCAAGCATGTCTTGAAGAAGAAGATTGTGTGATCATTCATGTTTGCCTTCAAGACATCATCCAAATGAAGAGAGTTGGAAAGATTCAAGGTTGATCAAGACTAAGTCAAGAGTGAATCAAGTTGATCAACTCACAAAGCGTAGAAGATGTACCGAGAGGGATCAAGTGATCCCATGGTATGGTAAGCATTGTCCATTGCACTTTGTGTACTAACCCATGGTCTATGTGAGAGTTCTATGTGGGGTTAGGTACGTGTCCATGGGCTTGCGTCAAGAGGAAGATATCATACAACCCATGGAAAGGATGACATCAAGTGGTGATCGTCATCATGATTGCCGTGTGCAAGTGCAAGTGGAGCATCACGAAGAGATCAAGTGCTTGAATCTTGCCATCCTTTGTGGTGTCAATGGTGTTGTGAAGATGTGCCGAAGAGAGGCTCACCCATAGTGGTCTATGGGGGAGCAATCATCTAGTCTTCATCGAGCCAACACAATCAAGAAATGTGGTCCAACTTGAGGGAGTCAAGATCGTCATCATCTAGCTCAAGTGGACCATGTGCAAGGCAAAGGTTTGCCCTTGATAGGTTTTCTATTTTACCGGTCTCGTGGTGGTAGTTGGGAGACCGGGT
The DNA here is from genome assembly GCF_002162155.2 of Triticum dicoccoides. Classification (NCBI taxonomy): domain Eukaryota; kingdom Viridiplantae; phylum Streptophyta; class Magnoliopsida; order Poales; family Poaceae; genus Triticum; species Triticum dicoccoides. Next base: position 698,824,187 of record NC_041381.1, read on the forward strand.
TATAGGATCGTTTGCCGTACTATCAAGGGGGGCTCTTAAGTTGGTAGCTTGATTGTATCGTTAGTAGAGAGCTCAAACCATTGCATCCTTGCATCATGTTTCTTGGTTCTTGTTTGGTTCTCTTTGTGGGTCTTAGAGCTTATGGTCATCTTGATGACAAGCTTGAGTTCATCGAAAACGGAGTTCGCATGCGTCTTCTATGATGTTTTCGGTGTTGGAGGTTTCACCGGTGTTATCCAAGGAAGGGTTCTCACCATTTTCTTATGGGAATTTTCTAATTTTCTTCTTATTGATATTTCTATCAAGATTGTGTTAGCCCTTGTTGCTAGCTTTCCAACAAACTTGGTTTCATCGAATTCGGAGCTCGTATGCGAAAGTTGTGGCTGTTTTGATATTGCCTGTTTTACATAGAGAGGTTGTACCGCCCTGTAGAGAGGTTGTACCGGTTGACCGGTACAACCGGTGTTTGGAGCGGTTGTACCGCTCCAGAATTGCTCCGGAGGTTGTTCTGGCCATGTACCACTCTACCACCGGACTAGTTTCTGTTTTGGAGCGGTTCTTGGGTGGTTGTTGACCGGTTTTACCGGTTTAACCGGTACTACCGGTTCCCCAGGCTGTTGTACCGCTTAGAGCTTTTCCCAGGTTGGTTTTTCCTGTGCTTTGGCCGATTGTACCGGTTCGTGCACCGGTTGTACCGGTCCTACAGTTTTCTGCACATAACGGGCAGATTCGTGGGGACCTATTTAAGGGGGTCTTCTTCCCCAATGGTTCCCCATCTCTTGAGCTCGTTTTTGCCCCCATTGTTGACCTTCTTTGAGCTTGCTAACTCTTAATCCCTCCATGGATTCTTGCTAGTTTTTGAGGGAAAAGAGAGAGGAGATCTAGATCCACACTTCCACCAATCACTTTCTCCTCTATGTGAGGGGAACCCTTGGATCTAGATCTTGTAGTTCTTTGTGTTCCCCTTCTTGTTCTTCCTCTTACTTTCCTCCCTAGCATTAGTTGCTTTGGTGGGATTTGAGAGAGAAGGACTTGGGTACTCTGTGTGCCCTTGCCATTGCATTTGTGCATCGGTTTGAGTTCTCCATGGTGATACGTGGAAGTTACAAGTTGAGAAGCTTATTACTCTTGGGTGCTTGGTACCTTTGAGCTTGTTCCTATTGGGTGCTTGGGCGCCCTAGACGGTTGGTGGTGTTCGGAGCTCAATCATTATGGTGTAAAGCTCCGGGCAAGCGTCGGGGTCTCCAATTAGGTTGTGGAGATCGCCCCGAGCAATTTGACGGGTACCGGTGACCGCCCCCAAGGGTTGCCAAAGTGTACGGGTTCGGTGACCGCCCCCAAGGGTCGCCATTTGTACGGGTTCGGTGACCGCCCTCAAGGGTCCCTTAGTGGAATCACGGCATCTTGCATTGTGCGAGGGTGTGAGGAGATTACGGTGGCCCTAGTGGCTTCTTGGGGAGCATTGTGCCTCCACACTGCTCCAAATGGAGATTAGCATCGCAAGGGTGTGAACTTCGGGATACATCTCGTCTCCGCGTGCCTCGGTTATCTCTTACCCGAGCCCTTTACTTATGCACTTTACTTTGTGATAGCCATTTTGTTCCTTGTCATATATCTTGCTATCACATAGTTGCTTATCTTGATTAGCATAAGTTGTTGGTGCACATAGGTGAGCCTAGTTGTCGTAGGTTTTGTGCTTGACAAATTAACCGCTAGGTTTATTCCGCATTCGTTCAAGCCTCTACCGTAATTATTTTAAAACGCCTATTCACCCCCCCTCTAGGCGACATCCACGATCTTTCAAACTTCCTTCCCCAACATGATTTGCCCATTCCTCCACCCACCCCATGTGTCACCAGCCCAACTGGATGCTCTTGTTCCCTACGATCGGTGGTGCTGCCTCACCAACATGCCATCTCCGTCTCCTCCGTCGTGCTACCACCGCCGGTGACCATCCCCTCTACACCTCCTTAGGCATCAAATTTTCTAAGGAAAACACACTCACCCCACCAGAAACATCAAGATTTGAATCCCCTCCACCTGGGCCGCTTCTACATGTCATCGCCGGCTCCAGGTCACTCCTAGCCGAGACCTTGCCGGCGTCCCCACATCTCGCTGGTGCTCACCACGACAACATCGTCTTCTGTTATGAGGCTTTGTGCCGCTTTCATAAGAATCAACCGACACAACTGAAAGTTTAGTTGCCTGTGAAATATCAATTGCACTAAATTATAGATATGTGCATGTGGATTGGGGAAGATAATGCTTCACATTTAATTTTTGTCATTGGGCATATTCACGTCCCTAGACTGCACAAATGATTTTGGAACGCATGAATAAAGACATGTTGAACTTTGTATAGTGAGTTGAATTGCTTGAACATACATTAATGTTCAATTAGTAAGCACATATGTCATGAAATAGCAATTAAAATGTTCAATTAATACACACTCACCCCACCGGAAACATACATTAATGTTTAATTAAAAAGCACATATGTCATGAAACTAATAATAAAACTTAAAAGGTGCACATAATATATCAGAATGTTCAATTAATAAGCACATATGTCATGAAATAGCAACATATTGCCCATGCATTTATACATTTCTTTAATACTCGCACCACGGTCCTAAAATATGTTGTCCTCCCTCTTCTTGCTCCCATGGATCTGTTCTACAAAAATAATAGCAATTAAAATAGACATGGCTGGAAACGTGCAACTGGTACCGGTTTTCTATATTGGTAGTGAAACCACTAAATATTATCCAATATAACTAAAAATCATCAAAATTATGTTCTAAAATAATTACTTTGTTATTATACCTTTCCGTCATTGTGACTATCCTTGGCGAAGATGGCGACTCCGACACTGGCTTCATCGCTATGGTGGAGATCAAGGATCCTCGCCTTTGGTGTGATAGTTTTAGTATATCCTTGCATGCGTCATGTTAAGTCCCGTGATTTTAATCAGATCGTAAAGGAAGCGGTTTGCTGCATACACTGAAGGATGATTTTAGAATTCCGAATGGATTCTTTTTCTTCTTTAACATGTTTTAAGTGTTATTTCGGAGCAATTTCCAGATTGTTATCATGCATAAACACTACCGTATTTAGTATGCATCGGGGACTCAAAAAGCTTCGATAAATCCTCTATTTACAGATCTTTTCCTGTAGGTCTGAAAAATGTGTTTCTGATAATAGAAATTAGAAGCTAGGTAAAAGAAACGGTCAAAAAACATCCCTGACACTTTTGTTCTTCTCATTTAGACCAAAAAAGTTTCTACACATACTGTGTCAATGATAAATCACAACCACAATAATTCGGGGATATGACTTATGGCCTCACACATGCAGAAACAACATTGGCGGTACTTGGTCAGCTACTGCGGGCAGTTTAAGGGACCGTCTCAAATAGTGGTAATGTTGGAAATATGCCCTAGAGGCAATAATAAATTAGTTATTATTATTATATTTCCTTGTTCATGATAATCATTTATTACCCATGCTATAATTGTATTGATAGGAAACTCAGATACATGTGTGGATACATAGACAACACCATGTCCCTTGTAAGCCTCTAAATGACTAGCTCGTTGATCAATAGATGGTTACGGTTTCCTGGCCATGGACATTGGATGTCGTTGATAACGGGATCACATCATTAGGAGAATGATGTGATGGACAAGACCCAATCCTAAGCCCAGCACAAATATCATGTAGTTCATATGCTAAAGCTTTTCTAATGTCAAGTATCATTTCCTTAGACCATGAGATTGTGCAACTCCCGGATACCGTAGGAATGCTTTGGGTGTACTAAACGTCACAACGTAACTGGGTGGCTATAAAGGTGCACTACAGGTATCTCCGAAAGTGTCTGCTGGGTTGGCACGAATCGAGACTGGGATTTGTCACTCCGTGTGACGGAGAGGTATCTCTGGGCCCACTCGGTAGGACATCATCATAATGTGCACAATGTGATCAAAGAGTTGATCGCGGGATGATGTGTTACGGAACGAGTAAAGAGACTTGCCGGTAACGACATTGAACAAGGTATCGGTATACCGACGATCGAATCTCGGGCAAGTACAATACCGTTAGACAAAGGGAATTGAATACGGGATTGATTGAATCCTCGACATCGTGGTTCATCTGATGAGATCATCGTGGAACATGTGGGAGCCAACATGGGTATCCAGATCCCGCTGTTGGTTATTGGCCGGAGATTTGTCTCGGTCATGTCTACGTGTCTCCCGAACCCGTAGGGTCTACACACTTAAGGTTGGATGATGCTAGGGTTAGAAAGGAAGTTTGTATGTGGTTACCGAATGTTGTTCGGAGTACCAGATGAGATCCCGGACGTCACGAGGAGTTCCGGAATGGTCCGGAGGTAAAGATTTATATATGGGAAGTCCTGTTTTGGTCACCGGAAAAGTTTCGGGTTTTTTTGGTAACGTATCGGGACCACCGGGAGGGTCCCGGGGGTCCACCAAGTGGGGCCACCATCCCCGGAGGGCTGCATGGGCCAAGTGTGGGAGGGGACCAGCCCCAGGTGGGCTGGTGCGCCCCCCCACAAGGGCCCAAGGCGCCTAGGGTTTGGGGAGGGGGCTCCTCCACCTTACTTGGGGGGCAAGTTTCCCGTCTCCCCCCTTTTGGCCGCCCCCCTAGATGGGATCTAGGGCTGGCCGCCGCCCCTAGGGGTGGAATCCTAGGTGGGAGCGCAGCCCCCTCTCCCCCTATATATAGTGGAGGCAAAGGGGCAGCACAACACATGAAGTTCTTCTCCTGTTGGCGCAGCCCTACCTCTCTTTCTCCTCCTCTCCCGCAGTGCTTGGCGAAGCCCTGCATGATTGCCACGCTCCTCCATCACCACCACGCCGTTGTGCTGCTTCTGGATGGAGTCTTCCTCAACCTCTCCCTCTCTCCTTGCTGGATCAAGGCATGGGAGATGTCACCGGGTTGTACGTGTGTTGAACGCGGAGGTGCCATCCGTTCGGCACTAGGATCTCCAGTGATTTGGATCACGACGAGTACGACTCCTTCAACCCCGTTCTCTTGAACGCTTCCGCTTAGCGATCTACAAGGGTATGTAGATGCACTCTCCTTCCCCTCGTTGCTAGTCTCTCCATAGATAGATCTTGGTGACTCGTAGGAGATTTTTTGAATTTCTGCTACGTTCCCCAACAGTGGCATCATGAGTTAGGTCTATTGCGTAGATTCTTTGCACGAGTAGAACACAAAGTAGTTGTGGGCGTTGATTTTGTTCAATATGCTTACTATTACTAGTCCAATCTTGTTTCGACGGTATTGTGGGATGAAGCGGCTCGGACCGACCTTACACGTACACTTACGTGAGACAGGTTCCACCGACTGACATGCACTTGGTGCATAAGGTGGCTAGCAGGTGCCAGTCTCTCCCACTTTAGTCGGAACGGATTCGATGAAAAGGGTCCTTATGAAGGGTAAATAGCAATTGGCATATCACGTTGTGGTTTTGCGTAGGTAAGAAACGTTCTTGCTAGAAATCCATAGCAGCCACGTAAAACTTGCAAACAACAATTAGAGGACGTCTAACTTGTTTTTGCAGGGTATGCTATGTGATGTGATATGGCCAAGAAGAATGTGATGAATGATATGTGATGTATGAGATTGATCATGTTCTTGTAATAGGAATCACGACTTGCATGTCGATGAGTATGACAACCGGCAGGAGCCATAGGAGTTGTCTTAATTTATTGTATGACCTGCGTGTCATTAAACAACGCCATGTAATTACTTTACTTTATTTGCTAAGCGGTAGCCATAGTAGTAGAAGTAATAGTTGGCGAGACAACTTCATGAAGACATGATGATGGAGATCATGATGATGGAGATCATGGTGTCATGCCGGTGACGATGATGATCATGGAGCCCCGAAGATGGAGATCAAAAGGAGCAAAATGATATTGGCCATATCATGTCACTATTTGATTGCATGTGATGTTTATCATGTTTATGCATCTTATTTGCTTAGAACGACGGTAGTAAATAAGATGATCCCTCATTAAAATTTCAAGAAAGTGTTCCCCCTAACTATGCACCATTGCGAAAGTTCGTCATTTCAAAGCACCATGTGATGATCGGGTGTGATAGATTCTAACATTCACATACAACGGGTGTAAGCCAGATTTACACACGCGAAACACTTAGGTTGACTTGACGAGCCTAGCATGTACAGACATGACCTCGGAACACAAGAGACCGAAAGGTCGAGCATGAGTCGTATGGTGGATACGATCAACATGAAGATGTTCACCGATGATGACTAGTCCATCTCACGTGATGGTCGGACACGGCCTAGTTGACTCGGATCATGTAATCACTTAGATGACTAGAGGGATGTCTATCTGAGTGGGAGTTCATAAGACGAACTAAATTATCCTGAACATAGTCAAAAACCCTTTGCAAATTATGTCATAGCTCGCGCTTTAGTTCTACTGTTTTAGATATGTTCCTAGAGAAAATATAGTTGAAAGTTGACAGTAGCGATTATGCGGACAGTAGAAAGCTTATGTCCTTAATGCACCGCTCAGTGTGCTGAACCCCAAACGTCGTCTATGGATGTTGCGAACATCGGACATACATGTTTTGATAACTACGTGATAGTTCAGTTAAACGGTTTAGAGTTGAGGCACCAAAGACGTTTTCGAAACGTCGCCGAACATATGAGATGTTTCGAGGGCTGAAATTGGGATTTCAGGCTCGTGCCCACGTAAGAGGTATAAGACCTCCGACGATTTTCTTAGCCTGCAAACTAAGGGAGAAAAGCTCAATCGTTGATCTTGTGCTCAGATTGTCTGAGTGCAACAATCACTTGAATCGAGTGGGAGTTGATCTTCCAGATGAGATAGTGATGTTTCTCGAAAGTCATTGCCACCAAGCTGCTAGAGCTTCGTGATGAACTATAACATATCAGGGATAGATATGATGATCCTTGAGGTATTCGAGATGTTTGACACCGCGAAAGTAGAAATCAAGAAGGAGCATCAATTGTTGATGGTTGGTGAAACCACTAGTTTCAAGAAGGGCAAGGGCAAGAAGGGATACTTCATGAAACGGCAAATCAGCTGCTGCTCTAGTGAAGAAACCCAAGGTTGAACCCAAACCTGAGACTAAGTGCTTCTGTAATAAGGGGAACAGCCACTGGAGCAGAATTACCCTAGATACTTGGTAGATGAGAGGGCTGGCAAGGTCGATAGAAGTATATTGGATATACATTATGTTAATGTGTACTTTACTAGTACTCCTAGTAGCACCAGCGTATTAAGATACCGGTTCGGTTGCTAAGTGTTAGTAACTCGAAATAAAAAAGCTACGGAATAAACGGAGACTAGCTAAAGGTGAGCTGACGATATGTGTTGGAAGTGTTTCAAAGTTTGATGTGATCAAACATCGCACGATCCCTCTACCATCAAGATTAGTATTAAACCTGAATAATTGTCATTTGGTGTTTGCGTTGAGCATAGACATGATTGGATTATGTCTATCGCAATACGGTTATTCATTTAAGGAGAATAATGGTTACTCTATTTATTTGAATAATACCTTCAATGGTCTTGCACCTAAAGGAATGGTTTATTGAATCTCGATCGTAGTGATACACATTTTCATGCCAAAAGATATAAGATAGTAATGATAGTACCACTCACTTGTGGCACTGCCATGTAAGTCATATTGGTATAAAATGCATGAAGAAGCTCCATGTTGATGGATCTTTGGACTCACTCGTTCTTGAAAAGTTTGAGACATGCGAACCATGTCTATTGGTGTATACGCATGAAGAAACTCCATGTAGATGGATCGTTTGGACTCACTTGATTTTGAATCACTTGAGATATGCAAATCATACCACATGGGCAAGATGGCTGAAAAACCTCGTTTTCAGTAAGATGGAACAAGATAGCAACTTGTTGGAAGTAACACATTTTGATGTGTGCACTCCAATGAGTGCTGAGGCATGCAGTGAATATCGTTATGTTCTTACTTCACAGATGATTCAAGTAGATGTTGAGTATATTTACTTGATGAAACACAAGTCTGAATTATTGAATGGTTCAAGTAATTTCAGAGTGAAGTTGAAGATCATTGTGAGAAGAGAATAAAATGTCTATGATATGATCATAGAGATGAGTATCTGAGTTACGAGCTTAGGCACGCAATTAAGACATTGTGAAAATTGTTTCACAATTAATACCGCCTAGAACACCATAGTGTGATGGTGTGTCCGAACATCATAGTTGCACCCTATTGGATATGGTGCGTACCATGATGTCTCTTATCAAATTACCACTATCGTTCATGGGTTAGGCATTAGAGACAACCGCACTCACTTTAATAGGGCACCACATAATTCCGTTGATATGACACCGTGAGAACTATGGTTTAGAGAAACCTAAGCTGTCGTTTCTTGAAAGTTTGGGGCTGCGGCGCTTATGTGAAAAAGTTTCATCGTGATAAGCTTGAACCCAAAACGGATAAATGCATCTTCATAGGATACCCAAAATGGTTGGGTATACCTCCTAATTCAGATCCGGAAGCAAAAGTGATTGTTTCTAGAAACGGGTCCTTTCTCGAGGAAAAGTTTCTCTCGAAAGAATTGAGTGGGAGGATGGTGGAGACTTGATGAGGTTATTGAACCATCACTTCAACTAGTGTGTAGCAGGGCACATGAAGTTGTTCTTGTGGCACCTACACCAATTGAAGTGGAAGCTTATGATAGTGATCATGAAGCTTCGGATCAAGTCACTACCGAACCTCGTAGGACGACAAGGACGCGTACTGCTTCGGAGTGGTACGGTGATCCTGTCTTGAAGGTCATGTTGCTAGACAACAATGAACCTACGAGCTATGGAGAAGCGATGGTGGGCCCGGATTCCGACAAATGGCTTGAGGCCATAAAATCCGAGAGAGGATCCATTTATGAAAACAAAGTGTAGACTTTGGAAGAACTACTTGATGGTCGTAAGGCTGTTGGGTACAGATGGATTTTAAAGAAAGATAGACAATGATGGTAAGTATCACCATTAAGAAAGCTCGACTTATCGTTAAGATGTTTTTCGACAAGTTCAAGGAGTTGACTACGATGAGACTTTCTCACTCGTAGTGATGCTAAGGGTCTACTGGAATTATATTAGCAATTACTGCATGATTTATGAAATCTTGCAGATAGGATGTCAAAATATTGTTTCCTCGACGGTATCCTTGAGGAAAGGTTGTATCTGATACAACTAGAAGGTTTTGTCAATCCAGAAAGACGCTAATAAGCATGCAAAGCTCCAGCAATCCTTCTAAGGACTGGAGCAAGCATCTCGGAGTTGGAATGTACGCTTTGATGAGATGATCAAAGATCTTGGGTTTATACAAAGTTTATGAGAAACTTGTATTTCTAAAGAAGTGAGTGGGAGCACTATAGAATTTCTGATGAGTATATGTTGTTGACATATTGTTGATCAGAAATGATGTAGAATTTCTGGAAAGCATATAGGGTTATTTGAAAAGTGTTTTTTAATAGAAAACCTGGATTAAGCTACTTGAACATTGAGCATCAAGATCTATGAGGATAGATCAAAAAATGCTAAATGGTACTTTCAAATGAGCACATACCTTGACATGATCTTGAAGGTGTTCAAAATGGATCAGTCAAAGAAGGAGTTCTTGCCTGAGTTGTAAGGTATGAAGTTAAGAGTTAAAGCTCGACCACGGCAGAAGAGAGAGAAAGGACGAAGGTCGTCCCCTATGCTTCAGACGTAGGCTCTATAGTATGCTACACTGTGTACCGCACCGGAAGTGTGCCTTGCCATGAGTCAGTCAAGGGGTACAAGAATGATCCAGGAATGGATCATTGGACAGTGGTCAAAATTGTCCTTGGAGTAAATATGGACAAGTTTCTCGATTATGGAGGTGATAAAGAGTTTGGCGTAAAGGGTTACGTCGGTGCAAGCTTTAACACCTATCCGAATGACTTTGAGTAGCAAACCGGATACGTATAGTAGAGCAACCATTTGGAATAGCTCCAAGTGGAGTGTGGAAGCAGCATTTACAATATGACATAGAGAATTGCGAAGTACATACGGATCTGAATATTGCAGACCCGTTGACTAAAACCTCTCTCACAAGCAAAACATGATCAAACCCCAAAACTCATTGAGTCTTAATCACATGGTGATGTGAACTAGTTTAGTGACACTAGTAAACTCTTTGGATGTTGGTCACATGACGATGTGACCTGTTAGTGTTAATCACATGGCGATGTGAACTAGATTATTGACTCTAGTGCAAGTGGGAGACTGTTGGAAATATGCCCTAGAGCCAATAATAAATTAGTTATTATTATTATATTTCCTTCTTCATGATAATCGTTTATTATCCATGCTATAATTGTATTGATAGGAAACTCAGATACATGTGTGGATACATAGACAACACCATGTCCCTAGTAAGCCTCTAATTGACTAGCTTGTTGATCAATAGATGGTTACGGTTTCCTGACCATGAACATTGGATGTCGTTGATAACGGGATCACATCATTAGGAGAATGATGTGATGGACAAGACCCAATCCTAAGCCTAGCACATATATCGTGTAGTTCATATGTTAAAGCTTTTCTAATGTCAAGTGTCATTTCCTTAGACCATGAGATTGTGCAACTCCCGGATACCGTAGGAATGCTTTGGGTGTACTAAACGTCACAACGTAACTGGGTGGCTATAAAGGTGCACTAGAGGTATCTCCAAAAGTGTCTGTTGGGTTGGCACGAATCGAGACTGGTATTTGTCACTCCGTGTGACGGAGAGGTATCTCTGGGCCCACTCGGTAGGATATCATCATAATGTGCACAATGTGATCAAAGAGTTGATCGCGGGATGATGTGTTACGGAACGAGTAAAGAGACTTGCCGGTAACGACATTGAACAAGGTATCGGTATACCGACGATCGAATCTCGGGAAAGTACAATACCGTTAGACAAAGGGAATTGAATACGGGATTGATTGAATCCTCGACATCGTGGTTCATCTGATGAGATCATCGTGGAACATGTGGGAGCCAACATGGGTATCCAGATCCCGCTGTTGGTTATTGGCCGGAGATATGTCTCGGTCATGTCTACGTGTCTCCCGAACCCGTAGGGTCTACACACTTAAGGTTCGATGACGCTAGGGTTATAAAGGAAGTTTGTATGTTGTTACCGAATGTTGTTCGGAGTCCCGGATGAGATCCCGGACGTCACGAGGAGTTACGAAATGGTCCGGAGGTAAAGATTTATATATGGGAAGTCCTGTTTTTGTCATCAGAAAAGTTTCGGGTTTTTTCGGTAACGTACCGGGACCACCGGGAGGGTCCCGGTGGTCCATCAAGTAGGGCCACCATCCCCGGAGGGTTGCATGGGCCAAGTGTGGGAGGGGACCAGCCCCGGGTGGGCTGGTGCACCCCCCCCCCCACAAGGGCCCAAGGCGCCTATGGTTTGGGGAGGGGGCTCCTCCACCTTACTTGGGGGCAAGTTTCCCCTCTCCCCCCTTTTGGCCGCCCCCCTAGATGGGATCTAGGGCTGGCTGCCGCCCCTAGGGGTGGAAACCTAGGTGGGTGCTGCAGCCCTCTCTCCCCCTATATATAATGGAGGCAAAGGGGCAGCCCAACACATGAAGTTCTTCTCCTGTTGGCGCAGCCCTACCTCTCTTTCTCCTCCTCTCCCGCGGTGCTTGGCAAAACACTGCAGGATTGCCACGCTTCTTCATCACCACCACGCCGTTGTGCTGCTGCTGGATGGAGTCTTCCTCAACCTCTCCCTCTCTCCTTGCTGGATCAAGGCATGGGAGACGTCACCGGGCTGTACGTGTGTTGAACGCGGAGGTGCCGTCCGTTCGGCACTAGGACATCCGATGATTTGGATCACGACGAGTACGACTCCTTCAACCCTGTTCTCTTAAACGCTTTCGCTTAGCGATCTACAAGGGTATGTAGATGCACTCTCCTTCCCCTCGTTGCTAGTCTCTCCATAGATAGATCTTGGTGACTCGTAGGAAATTTTTTGAATTTCTGCTATGTTCCCCAACAGGTAAGACACATATTGTTTAGTCCTGCTGATCTATCCTCCGTGCAGAATATAATGCAAATAAATTCTATTAGCTAATGTAAAAAGAAAGTCGACACATTTGCACAACTACTGTATCCCGAAACCTGAATAAACTGAGTTACTGGACGAGCATACAAACTAAGCAATCCTATTGTTATATATATAATCTATACATTCAATTCATCAACAGAGAGGGGCTACTCTGCACAATACCACATTCTCTGAAAAATAAACAACACAAAGATGAATTTGAGAGGGGGGAGATGACATGCTCACTAATCATTACCTTCTGGTATGATGAATGTACCAGCACACGAGGAGATCAGGGCGTACGAGGGGGAGTTGGCAGCAGGTGGGATGATTGCGACAGAGAATTGATCCTGGTAGAGGTGTGGGTGGAGGTTGTGCCTGCTGGGGTGCCGACCTTGAACTTCAAGATGCGGGGTGGTGCGACGATGGGCTTCTTGAGGTCCAGCTGGTCCTCGTCCCTAACAAGCGCCTCGACACCCGGGCCATAGACCTCCTCGATGACATTTTGTTGTTGATTGTTATTAACAATACTGGCAATGGCAATTCAGTTTTCTTTGTAGTCATGTTCAGTTTTAACTTAACTATTCATATTTACTGAGAAATATTATTCTCTGGCTCTCACTATGTACATTGGTCATGAATTTAATTTAGATCATTCATTTTCCTATACTTCTATCTGATCCTAAAGCATGGCAAGTTGGAAACTATCAATGCTGTTCTAAAATGCTATCTTCACAGAAATCACAAGTTGGATTATGCACCAATGTATGGACCATTTTTTTGTTAGCTTCATATTTTATATGAAATAAAGAACCATACATGTTCAAACAAGTTATGTTCAATGTGGAATATTTCATACGGAGGAAATTCTGTAACAACCAATGATGAACTGTGTACATAAGGATATAATATTTTGGCTGAAAATTATAAAAAGAACATTTTGGCTGAGAAGTTCCACGGATGAACGAGAACTTACCAGCGGATTATGAATGCCAATTTTCTAAGGAGTGCAGTTTAAATCACCATCATTGATTACTGCCTTTCAACTAAAGAATGATTATTGGCTTGAAACTTTGTGGTTTCTACAGAACGGAAGGTTAACATTAGTTTACTCTTTGTAAAGTACCTTTCAAAGATAATAATATGCAGATAAGAACTACTACAATATCCCTCAGGTGCACTTACAACAATATATAATATGACCAAATCGAATCTGCAAAAAATGACTGGGGGATGTGAAATAGAAAATGAGGGCAGAAATCCAGCTAAGCAAACGCACTTGTACAATGTCGCTGAAACATGGACCCAATTGTTAACCCCGTAAACCTGCAGATCAAGTTAAAGAAAATAAAATAAAATTAGAAACTTCTCATCAAGTAAAACTTTGGGAAGTTGTTGAAACATAGATAACAATTATCAATCTGTAAACCTGAAGATTCCATGAAGAGCAATGACAGAAAAGCAAAAGGATTAGCCATACCAGCCTACGTAAACCACGTCCAAAATTTTGGGACATAAGCACTCACCAAGTACGAGTTCTGAAACTCCAAAGTAATAACCCTGTCCTCCTGAGGCCCTGATCATGTTCAGCTATGACAATTTCGTATTGACAGAGATTGATTTAACCTACAAGAGCACAAATCATAATCATTTTAGGTCCTGATATGTTCAATCAAGAGAACAAGTATGTTTGTCAAGCCTCGCGCTACTGCATGGCCAATAGCTATACCCTTACCCTGCTATCAAGTTCTTGAAATCGTTAACATCACCCTCCTGTAAACTGAAGGAAAACAGATTCATGACAATCCTATGGAACGGGCAAACATGAGATAAAGTCAACAATTAAAGTAAGATAAAATAGTGTAACGAGAGTACAACCCGTAGCACATACCTTATTAGTGTACATGTTGATAGAATGACTCAGCTAAATCTAGTAGGCCGGTATGCTGAATCTAACTCTAGTAAATCCTCTCATCACGTGCACGTCATCACCAACTCAGATGTGCGCCACCGCACAGACCAACCACCAGCCTCAGCCACCGGAGAGCTATCCGGGAAGCCACCGTGCAGCGCCACCGCCTCGAGTGCAGATTCAAGCGCTAGAGGCCAGATCCAACGAGGTCGCGGCACTCCCGTCGCTGAATCCGCCATTGCCCACAGCCGAGCGTGAATGCTCAGATCATGCTTCCCCCGACCCGCACAAAGGCTTGTCGGCTACCTCATCCCGAGGCCGCCAGTGTATCAATAAGCAGTGTATCATGCATCCGACCGCAGACGCCGTTCACGCGGCCGACCGCACCGTCAGTAGCCGTGACCGCGTCGTCATATTGCACGGCGCCGTCAAGACCATATGTACATTTAATACATGTTGCGATGCGTTGCTGTCCCATTCGTCCACATACCGCGAGCAAGTCTCTCTCGTCTGTACCATCGTTGCTCTCCATCCTATTTCAGATTTTGGAGTACAGACAAAGAAGACTACGGTTGGTACTAGTACTCCTAGCAGGACATACATTAGTACATGAAAAGAAGAATGGTTTAAGAACATAGCATAAAATTGTACCTTGTCACAGGGGAGATGGGAACGGACTCTGCAGCTCCTAACGAGAGAGACCGTAACAGGAGACGGCGGCAGCGGCGTGCACACAGGCCGTGCACGCAGGCAACCGGCACCTACAAGAACTTCGCTTGATCCCCTCCTCTGAGGCCATGTTGGCGATCCGGGGAGACGGCGGCGGCGGCGATCCGGAGAGACGGCGGCGGCGCAATCCGGAGAGACAACAGTGCCGGCGATCTGGAGAGGGGATCGAGAGACGTGCGTTCGGGTGGGGGCAGCGGCGTGATCCGGAGAGACGGCAGCGATCTGGAGAGGGGATCGAGAGACGTGCGTTGGGGAGGTTGCGGGGGCGGCAGCGACGGGCGGCGGCGTTTGAGGGAGGGAGATGGGGGAGGGGATCGGCGGCGGCTGCGAGGGCGAGGGCGGCGGCTTGATGTGCGAGGGCGACGGCGAAGGATCTGGTGGGGCGTCGCCGGGAGTGAGGGTGGAGATGGGGGTGGGCGGCGCCGGGATCGGGGAGGAGATGGGGGCGGGCGGCGCCGGGAGCCAGGGAGGAGGTTGGGGGTTGGAGGCATCGACCGTAGGGTTTTTTTGGCACGGTTTTTTTTCGCGGGTGGGTTGCGAGTTAATGGAGGTGGGAGGATGACAAAAAACCCGGAGATGGGAGGATGACGAAAAAAAACCAGCAAAAATAAATCGCGCAGACTATTCACCAACTGCTCCATTAGGAGTAGAGATATGTATGGTCTTGTTGCAATGCACTGACAATTGGCTTGTAGGTATTTATATTTCACTACCTGTGGAATCAGCAATTGCTCGTGCTGACGTTAGCAACCCCACGGACACAGAAACAAATAGCATCGAACCACTAGAATATGTATGCCTCCATTTGAACATACATGCACATCAACCATCCACACGATTATGACGCTACATATGTTGGTTGCTGGCGTCACAATTGGTCCCTAAGCAAGGAAGTGTTGGCCGTGCTCCTACAGAATACCATGAGAGTCACTCCTCCGTGAAACTTTTCTCACGAGTACGGCCTTCGTCTGGGTTTATTTGTTCCCATCATATTTTGTGTGCAAGGCATGTTGGCGCTGCCACTCCTCGCAGCGCCGCTTCTTCTTCCTCCTTGAGCTGGCTCGCACAACTCGGCCTTTATCTGACACAACTCTCTTGTGGTTTCTCTCTCCTTCTCTCAAGAACACACACACATGGGAGAGACTCAATCACACACACACACACGCATGGACCAAGAAGGAGCACAAATGCTTTGCCATAGGCTCTTCTCCTTGGCGAATACACATGCTACATATTTTCCTCAGCCCTCACGGCCTCTTCATTTGATTACTCAAAGCAACACATTTATACAGCAGGGGCTGGCACTCTTGCCGTGCAAAACTCACGCCACTACCTAGACCCACTACTCCACTAAACTCTCCATGCACTAACCATGTACTAACTGACCTTATCTTAATCCTGGAATCTCTCCAGGAGCCATGACTTGGCCTCAAATGCACACTACATGCAGCTAACAAACTCACATGCATGCAAATTGACTCAACCTGTTTACTCGGATCACGCATGTGTAGACGTTGGCTCCAGGGCTCTTTCACACAGGTTGTCACGCTGCACTTCCCTCGTACCATGTCGCTTCACACGAAGTTGCTGCATCGCACAGCCCCATGGCATCACACCTTGCACACCGGCCGCGTCGCACGACCAGTTCGACATCTCGCCTTTCTACGACTCAAAGTGAACCTTCACCTGCCTATCACTCCCTAGGCCATCTAAGTCACATGCCTGACAAAAAACAAACTAAGTATGCAGATACAAATTAAGATTAGAGCTAACAAGGCACGGCGAAACGGCCATCACGAAGAAAAGCTGAAAGCGAAACAGCCCCGCGTCGTCCGCTCGGGCGGCTCGGGCGGCGACTAGGGTTTCCTCGCGCTGCCACCCCCACCCATCCCCCTATCTCCCTCGCCGCCACCCGAGGAGGTCGCCAGGCAAGCCCGCGTGGCCGCCGATGACGGTGGCGGCGGGGATCTTGCCACACCGTTTTTCTCGCGGAGGGCAGCGGTCGTCGGGGCGGCGGCCCTGGGTGGCGAGGCGTCGGCGTTCGGCTGGCGGCCTCCGTTGGTGCTGGTGGCCAGGTTCCTCGGCCGTTCGGGCGGCGAGGCCCCTGGTGGTTGGTGGTCGCGGCGGGAAGCCTTCTTCTTCGCCAGATCTAAAGGTATGACTCCTCCACCTCTATGGCTCACTCCTCCTCCCCATCCATGGTGTCCGGCGGCCTTGGCTGACGGCGCGCTGGCTGGTGAGGTGCTGGTGGCTCTGGTCTGGGTCCGGGGGAAACCCTAGGCCGGCTGGTCCGGCCTCGGCGGCGGCGACGCCCAAGGGCGCCGCTTTCCTTCCTGGAGGCGCCATTGAGGACCCTCCTTGCCCACCCCCTACCTTGCTCCCGAGCGAAAGCTCAAAATCCTCCCCGGATTGGGCGGCGGCGGCGCCTTGTGCGTCGTGTTCTCCATGGAGACACCGCCTGGGGATGCTGCAGGTTTGGGTGAGTGTTGCCTTGGTGTGGAGGAGTCTGGCAGCTGGTTTGTCCTCTCTACAGCGGCTAGCGATGCCATGATTTGCAGATCCGGCGTCCCCTTTGGTGGTTTCTCTCCGGCATGGCTGGCAGCCGTGTTGTTGAGTACCCGGTTCTTCTCTGCGGCGACTGATTTTGCTCTCGTGATGCTCGCTGCTGTGGCTTGGCTCGGTGCTGTTTCATCCTCTTAGATTGCCCCAAGTGGCTTTCCCTCTTTGCTGGGTGTCCGCGGGCGGTGGCGTTGTAGCTGGCGTGGTGTGTTTTTGGCTTCGTGCAGGTCAGGCGACGTGTTCTTCACGAGTGGCCGTGAAGCCGGCTCCTATCCTAGCTCTCGGGTGAGCGTCTCTCTTGCCAACGGTGCGGCGTCCTCGAGCCAGGACGAGAGGGTAGGGGCCCTCTTCGGCATCTGAGGAGGTAGGAGTTGTCCCTTCTCCGCCCGATGTTACAGACACAATCTTGGTCCTGCCCTTAGCAGCCGGCTGATCCTTGGCTATCTACTCTGTCTAGCTGTCCTGGCCCTTAGTTGTAGTGGGCAGCGACATTAGCAAGCTCTGCTCCATTTTCCGATTTTTGTGCTTGTTAGTGTGTGTTGCGTTGTAAGCTGCTCCATCAGTCCCTTGTATCTTTTTCTTCTTTGTTTGCCTTGTTGGTTCTCTGTATTGCCTGGCCGGTTGATGGCTTTGTTAATTCAAAACCGGGCTCTTCTTGAGCCTTCGTTCTAAAAAATAAAAAAATATTGTGTGTGCAAGTTTGACCATGATATTTGACTACAAAAGTTAATTCATGTCATAAAAAATATTATTGGATTCGCATTTGAATGAAGTTTCCATTGATATTAATTTTGCTACGTGTAGAACATGACCAGAACTACGGAGGAGACTAGTAAAACAGAACGAAGTAAATATCAAGCTAGATCATGTTTGTTATCAGGATATTTCAAAAAAATACACTTTTTTCTAAAAAAAATTGTTTTTCCATTTCAGATGCATTGTCCCCATGCTCCCAAGATCCGCGTAGATTATCGTTGTACATATTTGCACAGTCAGGACATCCGTTCATGTCGCGCGGCCGCCAGGGACGGATCCAGATTGGGAATTACCCGGTGTTCACATAGAAGAATGCATGCCTACATGTCAAATAATTCAATGATCTACACACTAAATCAATGGATTACATTAAGCAAGTTCAAATTGGACCCGGTGCCGGTGACACCGGCTAGCTCTACATAGCTACGCCCCTGGCGGCCGCAACGAATCGGTGGACGCACGTACGGTGCAGCCATGCATGCATGCTGTCGGGATCGATGCTCAACGACGGCGCGCGCGCGACCGCAGGGAAGGCGCATGCATGCTCTGCTGCTGCCGGACCGCCGTACGTGCGCGACATGTCAACTGTCGGCAATGCATGAGCGCGTGGTTTTCCCCGCTAGCATCCCGGCCGGCCGGCGGTCGACATGCGCGCCTGAGCTAGTTAGGCCAACTTCACCGCGTGACCCTATCCTGTCCGCCCCCGTTCATTTCGGATAAAATGGACAAATGAGACGGCCCAGCGCGCGGGCGCAAACGGACTTTTGTTCGTTTTGTGTCCGCTTTTGACCCATCCGCAGCCCAAGTTTGCGCCGTTTTTGGGGTGAAACGGACACCATGCAGACGCGCGGGTCGTCTGCGTGTGTCCTCCCCTGGCCCGCCCGTCGGTGGTGTCGTGGTTCTAAGTCTGACAGTAGAATGTGGGGTAGGTATGGAGAGGCAAGATCCTAGCTATGGAGTAATTGTACACACAAGTGTTTTTACGAGTTCAGGCCCTTCTCTGAGGAAGTAATAGCCCTACGTCTCGGAGCCCGAAGGCGGTCGACTGGATTACGTGTATATGAGTTACAGGGGTGCCAACCCTTCTACCAATGGAGGGCGGTGGCTTATATAGCGGACGCCAGGACCCCAGCCTACCCACGTAGCAGAGGGTTAAAGTACATTAAGGCCGGGCGTTACTGGTAACGCCCTACATAAAGTGTCATCATGACCATTAAGACTACTTAATTACAGACCGTTTGGATATAGAGTAGATCCTGAACTTCTGACGGTCGAGTGCGTCTTCATGGTCGAGTGTCTTCTAGCCGGTCGAGTGGAGTCTCTCTTGGTCGAGTGGAGCCTCTCTTGGTCGACTGGAAGATAGCTTCGTCTAAGGATGTCCTTGGGTATGGTATCCTAGATAGGTCCATGACCCTACCCTAGGTACATAACATCATCATTAGCCCCCGAATGGATTGAGGTTCGAGTGAGGAAGGAGTTGATGATTTTCTCCGACTTATTTCCTGTTCTTTGATTATGTCGTCTCTTGGACCGGCGATTTTTCTTTCGGCGTTGGCGTCAACTTTTACTTCAGTCGCCTTGATCCATTCTTGTCTTCTGTCGAGTGAACTTTTGAACTTTGGTGAACTTCCGAGCGACGGATCGCGGGAAAGATATCGTCTGACACATTGATCTGCTGTTAGCAGATTTTGCGGGATCCGAAATTTGGGAAGCGCGCGAAGCGGGGCGGACCGCGACAATCGGATGGGATAGGGCGTGGTCGCCTCGATTTCCGCGCCGCCTTTTTCGCCACGTATCGTGCGTGCGCGACTGTTTCGGGATGTGACAGGATCGCCTGGACCCACTCGTCAGCCACTCGGAAGTGCCCTTATATAAAGCGACGGGGGAGGGTTTTTTGAACAGTGCCTCCCCATTCTTCTCTCTTCCCTCTTTGCCTCCGCCCACTGCGCCTGCTCTCGCCTCCGCCTATCCACTCCTCGCGCGCTTCGCCGGCGACAATGGTGAAGGAGAATACGGCGGCCCTAGAGCGCGCGAAGAAGGCGACGGCGACGGGGCAAGCGAAGGGGAGACCGTCCAGTCGGGGCGGATCTTCGTCAAGGTCCCGCCTGCCGAAGGGTTGGGTCCAAGGGGATTGGATCCGCTCGACCATCACTGAGAAAGATCTCAATGACCTGGCCAATGAGGGACTGATCCCCCACGGGTCAGCGAGGCTTCCGGGGACCGAGTGTCAACCGCAGCCGCAGGAGGGTGAGTGCGTTCTCTTAGCCACTCACGTAGACCGTGGTTTTCCTCTGCCGCCGAGTGTTTTTTTCCGGGGGTTTCTGAATTTCTTCGGGGCGCAACTCCACCATTTCACTCCCAACTCCATCGCCTATCTTGCTGCCTTTGTGTCCATGTGCGAGAACTTCCTGGGTTGTCGACCTCACTGGGGTCTCTTCAAGCACATATTCACCTGTCGCTCACAGACAGTGAAAAAGGCGAGTCCGGACGATGAGAGGACTAAGGTTATCCAGATGTGCGGCGGTCTTGGGATCCAGATGAGCAATAAGAGTACTTTCCCAGCCATGACCCTTCCTGAGTCGGTCAGAGGGTGGCAGTCGACTTGGTTCTACTGCCAAGACGAGTCGACGCCGGGGCAGTCGACTGGTCTCCCTCCGTTTTCCATGGACCGAGTGGACAAACCTTCTTCTTTGAAAGTGCTTCCTGAGGAGAAAGTTCAGGTGAAAATGCTGATGGAGCGTGTAGTCCAACTCGTTAGAGAAGGAGTGACGGGTATGGATCTTCTGGAGGTCTTCCTTAGGCGGCGCATCCAACCACTTCAGTACCGAGGCCATCCGATGTGGCTGTATTGTGGGACCGAGGACACCACTCGGGTCCATCCAGAGGCGGTCGACGACGCCACACTGGAGCGCGATCACGGGGAATAAGGACAACCCTCGAGGGGCCAGGAGGATCCCACCACTCGACTGTACCTACACGCCGGACACGGTATGGCCATTTATTTCCAATCGCAATCTTGCTTTATTCGTTCTGCTTCGGTGTGAATTGGTCGAGTGATCCTTGTTTTGCTTTGTTGCTTGACAGGCCACCATGGAGTTATACTCGATGCCCAATGGAGCGCAGACGCCGACTGAAGAGGAGGAAGGAAGTGGGGGCGAAAGCCCGGAGGAGTGGGATTCGGATGCTGACGACGACGATGGCGCTGAAGACTCTGATGAGGAGGAAGAAGAGGAGGAGGAGCAAGTTGCACCTCCCCACTCAGAAAGACGCTCGAAGCTTGTCCATGATCCCACGACTGAGCGTGGTAAGGGGGTCGCGACCGCTACCCAGTCGACTAAGCTCCCTCGGACTACTTCTCCGGCGCCGACTGAGAAGGCTCCGAAGCAATCTCGAGTGGCACCGTCGAAACCTGTGAAGGTCTTGCCGAAGATGAAGATGGTGATCCCCACTATCTCAGGGTAATGGTAGTCTTGAGTTTTCCCCGTTTCATGAACTTGCTCTTGGTCGACTCATGGGTCAATCGACTGACTTCCGGAACTGCAGTGCTGCTACTTCTGATACTTCGGCCAGGGCTGAAGACCACGAGATGGAGGATGTTGCTACCTCAAAACCTAGTATGACTCTTGTGATGCCGTTTTCAGACGACTGACTTATTGTCTCTAATTTTGATTCTTTCTGCAGCTTCATCTAACATTGTTATTGACCTTCTTGACGATGACGATGAAGAACCACCAAGGCAGAGGAGGAACAAGAAAGCGTCTGCTGGCAAGGCGACTCAGGATGTGCCAGCACCCGAGACGTTGGTCGTGAAAGGAGACAATGTCACTCGGCCTACCGTAACCTTTGCGGTGCCGTTGACGAGTGTTCGTCCTCCGTCGTCGAGTGCTGCTCAGCCCTCGCTTTTCTCCACCTACCCCGTTCCAGAAGACCAAGATAGTGCTGCTAAAGAAGCAATACACCAAGCGGGGGTCATGATGGAGCAAGTGAAGGCAATACGAGAAGCCAGCTAGGCAGCCTATGACGCCAGTTCGGCTCTTCAGAGTAATGTTCAGGTTAGTCGGTCACTGCCTGTTCTGTTAAGATATGATATCTGAAAACTCTTCTTTCTGAAATTCTTTGAGTTTTTCCTACACCCACTGGGTGTGTCGATTGAAATTCCGGATTAGTGGGGGCACGCTGAGTGCACCCACTGGGTGTAGTCCCCAAGGCTATGGTCGACTGCTGGCAGTCGACCATAGGCTTTAAGTTTTTTCCTTACTCGACTAGGTCGAATAGATCATAGATCGGTGGGGGCACGCTGAGTGCACCCACTGGGTGTAGTCCCCGAGACTGTGGTCGACTGCTGGCAGTCGACTATAGTCTGAAGAACATCTTTTTTTTGTTGGTCGACTGGTCGACTCTAACTGATGAAACTAGTGGGGGCACGCTGAGTGCACCCACTGGGTGTAGTCCCCGAGACTATGGTCGAATGTTTGTATTCGGCCGCAGTCTTAGAAACGCTATGATTTTTCCTTACTCACTCGGAAGTGAATTGTCTTTGACATTTGTCGATTGGTTCTTTGTAGACATCCTGTGACCTTGCGGCTCGTTATATTGAGTTGGAGAACAAACACATTCAGCTCGAGCTCGATCTGAAACTGGCCCAAGAGAACTTAACGAAGGCGAAGGAGGAAGCTAAAGGTATGCTTGGTGAGGCCTTTGATGACTGCCTTTGCCTCTTACTTGTTTCCAAATCTAACCTCACTGTAACTTTGCAGACAAAGTGAGGGATGCTCTGAAGAAGCAAGAGCTTGACTTGGCTGAGATGCAAAAAACTACTTTAGAGAAGACCAGGCTTGCTGATGAGAAGCTGGCTTCAGTGACCAAGCTTGAAGAAGAAAACACCAATCTGAAAGCTGCTCTTGATGCTGCCAACCAGGAGGTCAGTCGACTGAAAAGTGACAAGACCACCCTGAATGACAAGGCCAGTGAGTTGAAGAGAAAGAAGAACGATCTAGAGGCTTATCTGGGTGGACTCGCCAAGAAGTTGTTCCTCATGCTTGAAGGTAATACTTTGTCTCAAACAAATATTTTAATTGTAACCTCCGACTGTTTGTCTTGACTCGGTGGCTGTGCTTGCAGAGTTCTGTCAGAACTTTGAAGAGGAGACTGGTCGACTGGAAGTAAACCTGGATCCCATCAACTCTCCCGTGAAAGATGAAGTCGCCATGAATGTGCTCCGGCTGGAATCTCGTGTTGCTGCTATCATCGATTATCTCGCACGGTTGAAGGTCGCAACTTCTCGCATCGACACAACACTCTGGCCAAGAGAAACACTCCAGAACGACCTCGAGTCTCTGATGACTCGACTGAACGAGGTCCCAAGTCGAGTGCAGGAGTGGAAGAAGTCTTCGGCCAGGTGCGGTGCGGATGTTGCTCTGTCTCTAGTCCGTGTTCACTGCAAGGATGCACGAGAGGACAAGCTGGTGGCTCTTAGGGTGGCTAATACCAAGAAGCACGATTTCAGATCTTTCATGGAGACCTTCATTGCTGCTGCCACTCGGATTGCAGATGTAATTGATCTGGATGAGTTTGTTGCACCTTCCAGCCCTCCACAGGAGGGGTAAAAAACTTCTGAGCTTGATACTTTAAATTTGCCTCAGTATGCCGAGTGAGTTTTGTAACCGACAAACCTTAACAGGCTTAGCGCCTGAGCACTTTCGGTTCCGTTAGGTGTTATCCGAACTTGGATTCGACGTTGAATATGTTTGCATTTGGTTTGAGGTGTCTTTTGCTGGTTAAAGCGAGGCGCTCATTGCAATCGACTTGTTCCCCAATACACTTAGGCGGGCACTGGGCTGCAGCTAAGCCCCCGAGTGAGAGGTTTGCTCTCCACTCCGTAGGATTTTGGATACTTAGGCGAGCACTGGGCTGCAGCTAAGCCTCCGAGTGGGAGGTTTGCTCTCCACTCGGTAGGATTTTAGATACTTAGGCGAGCACTGGGGCTGCAGCTAAGCCCCCGAGTGGGAGGTTTGCTCTCCACTCGGTAGGATTTCAGATACTTAGGTGAGCACTGGGCTGCAGCTAAGCCCCCGAGTGGGAGGTTTGCTCTCCACTCGGTAGGATTTCAGATACTTAGGCGAGCGCTGGGCTGCAGCTAAGC
>NC_041381.1:698848664-698872627 GCF_002162155.2 Triticum dicoccoides
GGTAGGATTTTAGATACTTAGGCGAGCACTGGGCTGCAGCTAAGCCTCCGAGTGGGAGGTTTGCTCTCCACTCGGTAGGATTTTAGA
Organism: Triticum dicoccoides; assembly: GCF_002162155.2. NCBI lineage: Eukaryota > Viridiplantae > Streptophyta > Magnoliopsida > Poales > Poaceae > Triticum > Triticum dicoccoides. The sequence continues at coordinate 698,848,752 of NC_041381.1, forward strand.
TACTTAGGCGAGCACTGGGCTGCAGCTAAGCCCCCGAGTGGGAGGTTTGCTCTCCACTCGGTAGGATTTCAGATACTTAGGCGAGCACTGGGTTGCAGCTAAGCCCCCGAGTGGGAGGTTTGCTCTCCACTCGGTAGGATTTCAGATACTTAGGCGAGCGCTGGGCTGCAGCTAAGCCCCCGAGTGGGAGGTTTGCTCTCCACTCGGTAGGATTTCGTATTGGTGGCGTGGCTCGGAAGGAGTGGGTAGCAGTCGACCTGCACCTCATCCTCCTTGCAGAGCGCACGTTGTACTTGTGGCGTAGCTCGGAAGGAGAGGGTAGCAGTCGACCTGCACCTCGTCCTCTTTGCGAAGCGCACGTTGTATTTGTACTTAGGCGAGCGCAATGCTGCAGCTAAGCCTCCGAGTGGAAGGCTGGCTTACCACTCGACAGGATTTTGTTTATCTTAGGCAAGTACTTGGACTGCAGCTAAGCCTCCGAGTGGAAGGCTAGCTTACCACTCGACAGGATTTTGTTTATCTTAGGCGAGTACTTGGACTGCAGCTAAGCCTCCGAGTGGAAGGCTGGCTTACCACTCGGTAGGATTTTATTTATCTTAGGGGAGTACTTGGACTGCAGCTAAGCCTCTGAGTGGAAGGCTGGCTTACCACTCGGTAGGATTTTATTTATCTTAGGCGAGTACTTGGACTGCAGCTAAGCCTCTGAGTGGAAGGCTGGCTTACCACTCGGTAGGATTTTGTTTATCTTAGGCGAAACGGATTTCGCAGCTAAGCCTTCGTGTGGGAGACTGGCTCACCACTCGGTTAGGATTTTTTTTACAGACTTGGGCGAATCGGATTCGCAGCCAAGACACCAACTGGGGGATTGTTTTGAGTGGACAAAAGAAATAACGATGACTGGGAAGATTATAAAGCTCTTGTGTTTGATAAATAAACTACAGAAGTACTTTTATTACAACTCATCCGAGTGAATACTTAGGTGTAAAAGGGGCGGAGAAGCTCCGCGTTCCAAGCTCGGGGCTCGTCGATCTGATGTTCGACATTGTAAAGACGTATGCTTAGAACCTTGGTGACGATGAAGGGACCTTCCCAAGAAGGAGCAAGCTTGTGTGGTTTCTGCTGATCCACTCGGAGAACTAAATCTCCTTCCTGGAAGGCTCAACTCTTCACGTTTTTGGCGTGGAAGCGATGCAAGTCTTGTTGGTAAATGGTTGATCTGATCAGAGCCATCTCCCTCTCTTCCTCTAGAAGGTCGACTGCATCCTGCCGCGCTTGTTCTGCTTCAGCTTCAGTGTAGAGCTCGACTCGGGGAGCATTGTGGAGAAGGTCACTCGGCAAGACTGCTTCAGCTCCGTAGACCAAGAAGAATGGAGTTCTTCCAGTCGACCGGTTGGGCGTGGTCCTTAACCCCCAAAGCACTGAGGGAAGTTCGTCGACCCATGCACCAGCCGCATGCTTAAGATCACGCATCAAACGGGGTTTCAACCCTTTGAGAATCAAACCATTGGCTCGTTCTGCTTGTCCATTCGACTGTGGGTGAGCAACTGAAGCATAGTCGACTCGCGTGCCTTGAGATGTGCAGAAAGCTCTGAACTCTTCAGAGTCGAAGTTTGACCCGTTGTCAATGATGATGCTGTGCGGAACCCCATATCTGAATATCAATTCTCTGATGAAGCTGACAGCAGTACCGGCATCGAGGTTCTTGATGGGTTTAGCTTCGATCCACTTAGTGAACTTGTCGACTGCTACCAGCACATGGGTAAAACCGCTTCTGCCTGTTCTCAAAGGACCGACCATATCCAAACCCCACACTGCAAAGGGCCAGACGAGTGGTATAGTCTTCAAAGCTGACGCGGGCTTGTGTGACATATTGGAGTAAAATTGGCATCCCTCGCACTTGTCGACTATCTCCTTCGCCATTTCATTCGCTCTTGGCCAATAAAATCCGGCTCGGTATGCTTTGGCCACGATGGTCCGAGAGGACGCATGATGGCAACAGGTCCCCGAGTGGATGCCATCAAGGATTATTCGACCTTCCTCCGGTGTTATGCATTTCTGACCAACTCCAGTCGCGCTTTCTCTATACAACTGTCCTCTTATCACGGTAAAGGCCTTAGATCGGCGGACGATCTGTCGAGCCTCTTCTTCGTCCTCCGGGAGTTCTTTCCTCAAGATATACGCGATGTATGGTACTGTCCAATCTGGAGTGATCACTAGAACTTCCATGATCAGGTCGACCACTGCTGGGACTTCAACCTCAGTCGGGTCCATAATACTCTTAGGTTGCGGAGCTTCATCGGTAAAAGGGTCTTCTACGACTGACGGAGTGTGGATATGCTCCAAGAACACATCACTGGGGATGGCTTCTCTCTTGGATCCTATCTTCGCCAGATCGTCAGCTGCTTGATTTTTCAGTCGGGGTATGTGGTGGAGCTCTAACCCTTCGAACTTCTTTTCGAGCTTCCTCACTGCATTGCAGTATCCAGTCATTGCTGGGCTTCTAATGTCCCACTCCTTCATCACCTGATTGGCCACCAAATCCGAGTCGCCATAAACCATAAGGCGACGGACGCCGAGTGAAATGGCCATGCGCAACCCATACAAGAGTGCTTCATATTCTGCTTCATTGTTGGAGGAATCAAAGTGGATCTGGAGTACATATCTGAGCTTGTCTCCTCGGGGGGAAACCAAAACAACCCCAGCACCAGAAGCATTTAACATCTTAGAGCCATCAAAGAACATGGTCCAATGCTCCGAGTGAACTTGAGTCGGCTGTTGTTGCTCAATCCACTCGGCAAGGAAATCTACTATAGCCTGGGACTTAATGGCTTTCTTTGCCTCGAATTTGACATCAAGGGGAAGGAGTTCAATCGCCCATTTAGCCACTCGACAAGTTGCATCTCTGTTATGCAGAATTTCTGACAATGGTGCGTCGCTGACGACTGTAATGTCATGATCAGAGAAATAATGAGCAACCTTCTTCATGGTCATGTAGATCCCATATACGAGCTTCTGATAATGAGGGTATCTTTGCTTCGATGGGGTCAATACTTCAGAGAGATAATACACTGGGCACTGAATTTTGAAGGCTTTCCCTTCTTCTTCCCGCTCGACCGTAAGTACTGTACTGACGACTTGTCCTGTGGCTGCAATATAAAGCAACAGAGGCTCTTTGCTGATTGGAGCAACAAGCACCGGCTGGGTGGAGAGCAGAGTTTTTAACTCGGCGAACGTTGCATCAGCTTCTGGAGTCCACTCGAACTTGTCTGCCTTCTTCATCAGTCGGTAAAGGGGCAATACCTTTTCACCGAGGCGAGAAATGAATCGACTTAAAGCGGCCAAGCATCCAGTAAGCTTCTGGACGTCGTGCACACGCACAGGGCGCTTCATTCGGAGTATGGTGCCAACTTTTTCTGGGTTAGCATCGATTCCTCGTTCTGAAACGAGAAAACCGAGTAACTTTCCGCCAGGTACTCCGAATGTGCACTTCGATGGATTGAGCTTGATACCATACCTTCTGAGATTGGCAAATGTTTCGGCTAGGTCAGTCAATAGGTCGGAACCTTTTCGCGACTTGACCACGATATCATCCATGTATGCTTCCACATTCCGACTGATTTGAGTGAGTAAACACTTTTGAATCATTCTCATGAACGTGGCTCCGGCATTCTTGAGGCCGAATGGCATGGTGATATAGCAGAAGCACCCGAATGGAGTGATGAAAGCTGTTTTGATTTCGTCGGGTCCATACAGACGGATCTGATGATACCCGGAATAAGCGTCTAAAAAAGACAATCTCTCGCACCCTACGGTCGAGTCGACAATTTGGTCGATGCGAGGGAGAGGAAAATGATCTTTCGGGCAGGCCCGATTGATGTGTTTGAAATCAATGCACATACGAAGTGAGTTGTCCTTCTTGGGGACCATGACGACATTGGCGAGCCACTCGGAGTGGTATATCTCTCGGATGAACTCTGCTGCAAGGAGTTGAGCCACCTCCTCGCCAATGGCTTTTTTCTTCTGAACGGCGGACCGTCGAAGATGTTCTTTAACGGGTTTCACTTTTGAGTCGACTCTAAGGCGATGCTCAGCCAGCCCCCTGGGAACACCCGGCATGTCAGCTGGCTTCCATGCAAAGATGTCTCAGTTCTCATGGAGGAACTGGATGAGCGCTTCTTCCTATTTAGAGTCGAGTGTTGTGGAAATATGGGTCGGAGCTGCATTGGGGTCAGTCGGGTGGATATGAACTGGCTTCGTTTCCCCGGACGACTGAAATGCTGACTCTGTGGCGGGCTTCTTGGCCCGCAGCAAATCACTTGGATCTGCATTCTTCTTGTATTCCTCCAACTCTACCACCGTTATCTGGTCATCCGCAATCTTTGAGCCTTTCTGGAAACACTCTTCTGCCTTCTTCCGGCTGCCAGTGATGGTGATCACGCCTTTGGGGCCAGGCATCTTAACTTGAGGTACACATAACATGGTCGAGCCATGAAGCTTGCATAGGCTGGCCTTCCCAAAATAGCATGGTAGGCGCTTCGGAAATCCACGACTTCAAATGTCAGCTTCTCTTTGCGGAAATGCTTCGAGTCGCCGAACACTACATCTAGAGCTATTTGGCCGAGTGACTCAGCCTTCTTTCCTGGGATGACTCCATGAAAACTCATGTTGCTGGAACTGAGCCTGGACATCGGAATGCCCATTCCCTTGAGTGTCTCTGCATACAGTATATTCAATCCACTGCCACCATCCATCAATACCTTCGTCAGTCGAGTGCCTTCGACGACTGGGTCGACCACCAGCGCTTGCCTCCCAGGGGTGGCAATGTGAGTAGGATGATCGGACTGGTCGAAAGTAATGGGAGTTTGCGACCATCTCAGATAGTTTTGTGTCGCCGGGGCGACCATATTGACCTCACGGTTGATCACTTTCAGTCGACTTTTGCTCTCTACATCGGCAAAAATCATCAGAGTGGAGTTGACATGAGGGTACTCTCCATCACTGTCCTCCTTGTCCTCAGCCTTGTCCGACTCCTTCTCTTTGTCCTTCGGTTGTTTCCCCTAAAACTGCTGGATTAAGAGCCGGCACTGGCAAGTGGTATGCTTTGGGTAGATGAAGTTACCCTCTTCGTCTTTCTTCGTGTGGATATGACACGGTAGATCCATCATGTCATTACCTTCCTTATCTTTTACCTTCTTGGGGTTCCAAGATCCTTTGGGCTTTCCTTTGAATTTGCCCTGAGTCACGGCCAGAGCCTCTCCAGGAGCAGCTGGCTCGGCCTTCCGCTTTTGCTTCCGACTGGAGTTTCCTTTATCCGACTGACTCGGCTTGTACCTGCCACTCCGGAGTCGGTCCTCTTCTTCGCCATTGGCGTACTTGATGGCTATTTCCATCATCCGACTCAGGGTCATATCTCCAGTTCGACCAAACTTCAGGCTCAACTCTCTGTTCTTGACACCATCCTTGAAGGCGCAGACCGCTTGATGGTCTGACACGTTCTCTACAGTATGATGCAAAGTGATCCATCTCTGGATGTAATCTCTCAGAGTTTCACTCGACTTTTGTACACAAACTTGCAGCTCTGTCAATCCGGCCGGTCGCTTGCAAGTTCCCTCGAACGTCCTGACGAACACTCGGGAAAGATCTTCCCAAGTGTAAATGCTGCTAGGAGCTAACTGATTCAACCACGCCCTGGCTGAACCCTCTAGCATAAGTGGCAAATGCTTCATGGCCACCTCATCATTACCGCCACCAATCTGAACAGCCACCCGGTAGTCTTCAAGCCAAGTTTCAGGCTTAGACTCTCCGGTGAATTTACTCACTCCAGTCGCCAACCTGAAGTTGGGGGGTATCACTGCGGCTCTGATGGCTCTGCTAAAGCATTCTGGACCTGAAACATGGACTCGGCTGCTTGTGGGCACATCTCTGTCATGGACACCTCTATGAGCTCTGTTCCGGTCGACCAAACCTTGCACGATGATGGATCTCGCATCAAAGCCTGGCTCTCTGGGGTCGACCGGGGCTTTCCGCCCAACACTGAGCTGGCGTCTGTCATCTTGCTGCCGATGGGCGTTAGACCCACCCCTCGGGGGAGGAGTGAGCACTCGATGCCTGTCATCATGATCAAATCGATCATCATAGTGGTCCTGCCGGCCTTCACGTCCCACGTGCCTCGGAGGCGACCTTGGACTGTGAGCCGACTGAACAGTATTCGCAGCGACGGATCGACTGTGAATCCTGTTGCGCGACTGTGACACAGCTGAATTCTGATCTCCTGCCGCCCGGAGCAAATCTCTGATCTGCATCAAGCCTGTCCCAGCCTCTGACTGAGAGGTCTGAATTGACTCCGCTATACGGGCTTCAGCTGCCAAATTCTGAATTGGGGTTCGATATACCTGAGTCGGTTGCGGAAAGAGCTGACGTCGGTTGGAGTTGGTCACTCGTTGACGCGCACGCTCGTCGAGTGCTCTCTGGAGGTTCTCCAGTCGAGTGCGTTCAGCCAGTTGACTAAACGCGCCTCTTCCAGGGCACGAGCCTCAGGAGTTTCTCCTGCAATGGGAGTATGCAGGGCATCCATGTTCCGACGGCGAAGTTCTTTCCTCTGCTGAGAAGTGAGCGGCTCGGGCTGATACTCTTCGTGGGCTTGAGCGGGGTCGCCTCCGTCGTCCATCCCGTCGTCGCGGGGGAAACCGGGAGCACTACGAGGCCCGTTGACCATCAGGATCTCCGCCGCTGGATCACTGCTATCGCACTCGGATGCAGTCTCTACGGAGCCAGTCGAATAGGCCGTAGAGAGATTCGTCGGGCTCAATTGCCGCGACTTGGGTGGTGGCCGATTGGCGAGCCACTGCGTGCCTCACCCACCGCTGGAGCCTCGACCGACCGGAGCGCTTGCGCTGGCGGGAGACAGGGAGGGAGGACGGCGCAGGAGTCGACCGGTATGGGTCGACGGCTGCCGCAGCAAGACGCCGCGGACACACGCCCGAAAGTGCGTTGCCCCGCGGACGGGGAGCGCTTTGATGTCGAGTGGTGCCTCCTGGAGCCAAGCGGAGTCGTCGGCGATGAAAGCGAGCGCCCCGAGACGGATCTCGCGGCCCTCGACTAGAGCTCCGCCGGAAACCATGATGAAGGCGATCAGGCAAATTGCAACTTCTCCAAAAAAAGTCGCTAAGACACCTGCCCCACGGTGGGCGCCAACTGTCGTGGTTCTAAGTCTGACAGTAGAATGGGGGGTAGGTATGGAGAGGCAAGATCCTAGCTATGGAGTAGTTGTACACACAAGTGTTTTTACGAGTTCAGGTCCTTCTCTGAGGAAGTAATAGCCCTACGTCTCGGAGCCCGGAGGCGGTCGACTGGATTATGTGTATATGAGTTACAGGGGTGCCAACCCTTCTACCAGTGGAGGGGGGTGGCTTATATAGAGGACGCCAGGACCCCAGCCTACCCACGTAGCAGAGGGTTAAAGTACATTAAGGCCGGGCGTTACTGGTAACACCCTACATAAAGTGTCATCATGACCATTAAGACTACTTAATTACAGACCGTTTGGATACAGAGTAGATCCTGAACTTCTGACGGTCGAGTGCGTCTTCATGGTCGAGTGTCTTCTAGCCGGTCGAGTGGAGTCTCTCTTGGTCGAGTGGAGCCTCTCTTGGTCGACTGGAAGATAGCTTCGTCTAAGGATGTCCTTGGGTATGGTATCCTAGATAGGTCCATGACCCTACCCTAGGTACATAACATCATCATTAGCCCCCGAATGGATTGAGGTTCGAGTGAGGAAGGAGTTGATGATTTTCTCCGACTTATTTCCTGTGCTTTGATTATGTCGTATCTTGGACCGGTGATTTTTCTTTCGGCGTTGGCGTCAACTTTTACTTCAGTCGCCTTGATCCATTCTTGTCTTCTGTCGAGTGAACTTTTGAACTTTGGTGAACTTCCGAGTGACGGATCACGGGAAAGATATCGTCTGACAGATTGATCTGTTGTTAGCGGATTTTGCGGGATCCGAAATTTGGGAAGCGCGCAAAGCGGGGCGGACCGCGGCAATCGGATGGGATAGGGCGTGGTCGCCTCGATTTTTGCGCCACCTTTTTCGCCACGTATCGTGCGTGCGCGACTGTTTCGGGATGTGACAGGATCGCCTGGACCCACTCGCCAGCCACTCGGAAGTGCCCTTATATAAAGCGCCGGGGGAGGGTTTTTTGAACAGTGCCTCCCCATTCTTCTCTCTTCCCTCTTTGCCTCCGCCCACTGCGCCTGCTCTCGCCTCCGCCTATCCACTCCTCGCGCGCTTCGCCGGCGACAATGGTGAAGGAGAAGACGGCGGCCCTAGAGCGCGCGAAGAAGGCGACGGCGACGGGGCAAGCGAAGGGGAGACCGTCCAGTCGGGGCAGATCTTCGTCAAGGTCCCGCATGCCGAAGGGTTGGGTCCAAGGGGATTGGATCCGCTCGACCATCACTGAGAAAGATCTCAATGACCTGGCCAATGACGGACTGATCCCCCACGGGTCAGCGAGGCTTCCGGGGACCGAGTGTCAACCGCAGCCGCAGGAGGGTGAGTGTGTTCTCTTAGCCACTCACGTAGACCGTGGTTTTTCTCTGCCGCCCAGTGTTTTCTTTCGGGGGTTTCTGAATTTCTTCGGGGCGCAACTCCACCATTTCACTCCCAACTCCATCGCCTATCTTGCTGCCTTTGTGTCCATGTGCGAGAACTTCCTGGGTTGTCGACCTCACTGGGGTCTCTTCAAACGCCCTACATAAAGTGTCATCATGACCATTAAGACTACTTAATTACAGACCGTTTGGATACTGAGTAGATCCTGAACTTCTGACGGTCGAGTGCGTCTTCATGGTCGAGTGTCTTCTAGCCGGTCGAGTGGAGTCTCTCTTGGTCGAGTGGAGCCTCTCTTGGTCGACTGGAAGATAGCTTCGTCTAAGGATGTCCTTGGGTATGGTATCCTAGATAGGTCCATGACCCTCCCCTAGGTACATAACATCATCAGGTGGCACAGGACGGGCCTTTTTTATCCGCCCCCTCCCTCCCTCCGACCGCATCCACTCCACTCTTCCCCACTCTTCCCCTCTCCCCCCTCGCCGCCGCCGGCGCCCGCTGCCATTGCAGCCGTGCAACTCGGACGCGCGCTTGCCCAGCCCCTTCCTCTCGTCGCCGCCGAGCTACCCAAGCACGGCCACCTTGTTTGCGCACCCGCCGGCCGGATTTGGGGCGGATCCGGTCGGTCTTGAGCTCGCACGGCTGTGGGAGACCGGGCCGCGCCATGGACTGGCCGGGCACCTTGCCGGAAGGCCCTGGCAGGGCCGCAAGGCCACATGCAGGCAGTGGCTCGTCTTCTAGCTGCTCGGATCTGCACCGTCGGTGGTCCGCCGGCAGATACGAGAATGGCGACCGGCCGGGCTCGGTGCTTGCCCAAAAGCTCGTCGGCGCACCGTTGCCCCTCATCAAGTGCGACCACTGCCCAAGGGTGGTCGTGCGCCGCGTGTCTACAACGCCGGAGCATCCCGGATGGGTGTTCATCAAGTGCTTAAACGATGGGGTATGTGCTCTTTTAGCTTCGGTTTGTGCTTTTGGATTAGACTAGTGGTGCTAACTTTAAGTTTTATTGTGTAGACCGGATGCAAGTTTTGGTATTGGAAAGAAGAGTACAACGATATGTTGATAGAGCGAAATGTAGTGCATGTTCGTGCACTTTTAGCTAGCCTAGAGGCTTTAGATGAGACAAGTGCACTTGTTGCTAGATTAGAGTCTAGGCACGATACTACGTGCGAAGAAGCAACAAGGCACGATACTACGTGTGAGGAAGCAACCTCGACTTCTGGCTTGAAGAAGAAAGGAGGGGGCAACGTCGTGCATCCTCCACAGATCAATAATGAGTGCATCGAGAAGGCGCTAACCCAACTCAAGGGAGCAGTTATGGAAGTTGGGTATCTTCTCAAATGTATTCTTGTGGTTCTTATTTTCTTTGGCCTTGCTTTACTAGTCAAAATGTGATGATGTATTGTCATGTACCAAAAATGAATGATAAAAAAATTTTAAGGACTTGCAAAGAAATATACGCGGACAGGATGAGGCAAATGGATGCGGCCGCGCGCTGGGCGCACGGCCACCGCATCCCAGAACAGGCCCGGACACGACCCCAAACCCCTACCCAAACAGACAGAATCCGGACAAAACGAACGTCCGTTTGAGGTCGCGCGGTGAAGTTGGCCTTATATGCCGTATGAGCAGTACGAGACGTGCAACGACACACTGCTATGTGTTCCTCGAAGACAAGGACCGCCGGCGGCCCGGCCTGTCATCTACTAGCATTAATAATCCTTTTTTTTTGCTGCACGGTACACATGCATATACTGTGTATCACTAACTTTCCCGTTTTTTTTGCGGGTGTATCACTAACTTTCCCGATGGACAACGTGGGCTCATGGGCACATGTCAACGTGGTGGTAATAATTAGTACGGCGGGGGGAGTCACTGCGAGTGAGTGACGCCAGCCGGCCGGCCATCTCCGGCTGACCGGATCGACATGCATTGCATGCACGGAGAGAACTTCGCCGGTGGCAGCCGTAGTAGCACGAGACGTGCAATGACATAGGTGTCCCTCCAAGACAAGGACCGCCGGCCTGTCATCTAGCACCGGCCACATGCAGCTTAAGTAGGATTTTCCCCCCAGTACGCGGTACCACATGTGAGGGTCAAACTATATCTCTATTCGACGAAATTAATGGATATTATTCTGGATGTACTCGTTTTCCTTTTATTCTGGAGATGTGCTCATGTCAACGTGGTGCGGGATGTATGTGAACACTGAACCAGCGGTGTGATTGTGTGAACATGGATGCATACGTACGTACGGCTCAGCTTTGCGGTGCATCTCATCTCATCACAACAACGTCATGCAACGATCTTCGTTATTCTATTATATAAGAAAGCATCAGATATTTTGCAATGTTTAGACATAACAAAAACTACAACACCCCGAGCAAACGTTGAGAAATGGTGAGGTCCCTCTTCTTCTTGTAGACATCGCTTGGGAGCCTCGGTATTTCTGAATGGGTGGTTCGTGTGTGGAGGCGGCTGTGCTCAACTGCTCATGGCATGGGGTGCTGCATCAGTGGTCGTACTCGGAGTCTCATCTTCTTTGGTCGCTTCGTTTCCTATAGCGGTTCATGCCAGTGAGCTTTCTACCGTCCGACGACGGTACCGGGCCGAGGTCCTCTTTTCTCAAAGCAGGCGGAAACTTCTTCCCCCTGTCTTGGTTGTCGCTCGCAGGTTGGCATTGCCTAGCCTCAACCTTGATCAACACGAATTCAGCAGACAAGTATTTGACATCGTGCCTTGTGCTCGGAGCACTGTTTATCCGGTAATTCCCTTTGAGTTGTCAGCCTCAACTCATCTTTCATCATATGTAAACGGGCGAAAGCCGATTTCTCCGAATATGGTGCTCTGATCGGTTACCACTGATTGAGCGGATGGCGATCAGATCGGTCAGCTAACAATGATCAAAGATTTTTCTTTTTGCGAATACGCAAGATTGCGTATCATTTAACAATGCTCAAAGATGGAGATGGAGACCAGAGACAAATTAGAGTTGGTTTTTAAAATTCTTTTTTGGCGAAAAGAGTGGAGCTGGAACTGGAGTTGCTTTGGGAAGGGACAAAAGGATGAGCAGCAAAACGTTAATCCCGTGGAGCTGCCACTGTTTGGGTATAGAAGCAAACGTACTCTCCTCGGTGCTACTTCAATAAAATAAGCAATGATGTTCAGAGCTATCCCGACCTGTCCGGAGCTGTACACTAAACAATGCTAACAGCAGGAGTACTCCTAATCAATCATATGATCACGTCAAAACCTTAGCCGTGTCACTGAACCAACTAGTCCACTGATCATCATCCCGGCGTGTAGTGCACACTATAGTATTATTAATAACTGCACTAATATAACCTGGAGTTATAGAAAGGTGCACGTGCCGGCAGGCCGTGGGCCTCGTGTCGCCGTGTGCCGTGCGGCGTTTCCTTCACTAAATGTTTATGCAAATTTACATGGTACAAATACAAAACAAAATGAGTTGCATTGTCTCAATATAGACTGGGCATAACTGATCAAAATTCTAATCCCGATCAAAGTTGGCATGTAGCTGCATAAATTGACATGTACATATTTGTGCAGGAACAAATACAATTAGCATTGAGCATTAAGATAACATACATATATCTCTTTTTTTAGACAAATAACATACATATATCTGTATGGATCAAGGGCAGCAAATATATAGTCCACCTATTTAAGGCTGGGGGGATCGCTTGGTTGCCACATGGTTAAAGGCTCGGAGCAACGTGACCACCTGACAAATATAGATGAGACAAGTCGCATAAAACAATCAATTATTAGTTTGCGTATGTAGAACTGATCAGAAGTTCGGAGTGTTTCATTGAAAGTAGAAATTTAGTTCATCTAAGGAGAAAGTGTATTTACCAGTGTGGTATTGGTATGCTATATGAGTATGACTTAGAAACAAAGTTAAAAATGATTGTATATTTTGTTAGCATAGCAGCCCATTAATATAAGTAGGTATAACTATGAGGCTATGACTTTCCAGGTTCAAAAGCTTATGTGTTTATCAAGGGCAGCACCCCACTGACCCCACCTTGACCCGATATACTCTGCCTACTTGAGGCTAATTATGCTACTTTGTGTAATAGATCATAGTCCCTTTTTTGTCTATCAGGCTTGAAGCTTGCATATGTTCTTGAAATGTTTTCATCAATGGATCTAACTCACTCAATATATGTTGTTTTAGATACACACATATCTTCTCTTTAATCTGCCCATACGGGATTTTTAGAATCTTTAGTGTATATTATAGAATTTTGAAAGAGAAAAAACATTTGGACAGTAATAAGGATTATCACTTAAAATAGAAAATAAAGGGATAAGATTTCATGAGCATTCTCAAAGAAGTTAACAGTTACATCATACCTTGTTGAGCCCAAACTGCATGAATCCCTGGGATGTTATTCTACGTAGGGGAAACAAAACGGTTCTCCCACCCTAAGGAGCAAAAACAAGTTAAGTATAATCAGTATTATTTGGTCATACGGGGTGGATTGCTACAATGATTTAGTAACCATATGGATAGCTACACAGGGTGTTGGCCTTATGGCAGAGATATGCTTTACGACACGTGACACAGTACAGCTAGATCCGCCTTCTTTGCTCGGATCACCTTTGTATGTAAAAAAATACAACCTAGAACAACTTACATGCACAACCATAGTTGTTTCATCATTGAAAAAATATTAGACAAAATTGTGAAGTTGAATTGACCTCATAATGTATTGTCTTTGTTAACATTTGGAGCAACGCTTGAAAAGGGATCCAACAGTAAATATACCCAAACCAAAGTTAAGCATATGTTCTCACCAGCAGGAAGGAAGAGGCAAAAATAAGGTCTGAACTGGCGCATCAGTTCCTGGAATGAGAGAGGGAGTGAAAGTAAAGTAACCATTTGTTCTATCTGTTCGTACCAAGAAAAAGGGAAACGTGCATTCAGTGCGAGTCCATTCTTAGCAGAAGGATAAAAGAGAGAGAAATGGCAGTGTCATATAGTCATAACATATGTTCTCAAGAGGAACATGAAAAAATAGAGGTTGTAGAAAACTGGGATTATAGTCAGAAGCTTTGCGTTCCTACCGGCAACAAAAAATAACAACGAAAATTGTCAGCTAAAGTTCATGTTCTTAAGTTTACATGACATATGCAAGTAACAGCAGGCAAAGCAAATGGAAGTGTTAATCTAATGAACGTCAATCAGTTTGCCAGCGCAAAACTTCAAGGAAGGTATCGTGACGGAGGGGGTGCAGACTCCATGGAAGGTCGTTGGATCTAGCCACATTATGTGCCCTGCAGCCTACTTGATAAGCGCCATAAACTGAAACACATAGATGCTCTTACACAAAAACTACTTACAAAAATTGACATTCAAAGTGTCAAAGGATCAGAATGATTACCTCATGGCCAAATCAACAGGAGGGTTCCGTTCATATCCATTATCTTCAGCCATTGAACAATTCCCTTCCATCTGCACATAAGGTGGAGCTGTTGTGCATTTATGCATTAAGAACTCGAACAGAGAATGAAAATGGAAGATATAATACGTCTAATCTGAATTTACTGTGTGTTGCATTTCAATTGGAATGCCCAAGGATACATCGTATGCGACATCAAGGCAGAATCACTGCTTCATGAGAACCATAGATGGTCGCCGTCATCAGTAGAGCAGGGTAGAGAGCCATTGCGATTCGTCAGGCAAAAAATTCCCCAAATCAATATAGCAGAACCACCACCGGGCACTTAGATTGACAAGACATGGAACTGTACAGAGTGAAAAAAACCTTGAAAGAAATCGAACTGTGTTGAATCATGGGTAGAGAACGGATTGTGTGGTAGGGTGGGAAATAAAAATCTGCAGCCAGATTGAAGATGTGGAGGGGCAACCTGGTGGATCGGAGAAGCATTGTTGCTAGAGGGGATATTGCTGGAAGAATAAGAAGAGAGGAGAGGATACAGCTGGAGGGAACAAATCATAATAGACGCACGAACAAATTAGTAACACACCTCGCCGATCCGGCTTCCATTAATGTTCGTAGGAACGTCTACTTTATTCCCCCTTGAATGACAGATTGATGACGGATGAACTCCGATCGCCCGCGATGCAGCTCGGCACCTTTCGCATCCCTATCCTGCATTGGTCATCGTTGGATCGAGCGATCCCCGCGCCGCCCGCATCGCGTGCGGCTGGCTTTCCATCTCCAGTCAATTCCCTCTGGCAGCGACCGGGCGCTCCGATCGATTCCACCAAGCGCATCGTCTTGGTTGGATTCCACACCTCCGGTCGATCCAATCGCGTGCGCCTGGCATCGCCTTGTCTCGATCCCGCTCCTCTGTATCCCGAGTCTCTCTATCCCCTCGAGCGAGAAACAATTTTACTCTTTGTTCCGTTAATCCTCTCCCCAAGAGGATTGGAGGGGATTGGCAAGGATTGGTTCATATTCCTCAAACCCCTTCAATCCACTCGGATTTACATGCAACCGAACAAGGCCTTAAGGAGCTCAGCACCCCTCTGCTTAGATGAATGGGCTACCATGGGCCGACAGAAAGAGGCCCAGTTTACCATAGGGCTTTGTTTCGGCCTCCAGAGCAGCAGCCCATTAGGACAGCAGGCCCATTACTTAACACAGGCGAGAGAGGTGGCTGTAGACATTAGATCGGACGGCTGGAAACGGCCAGATCGGAAAAACGAACGGCCAGAAGCGCAAATCGCTGAGAGGGCTCGCTTTAGGCTCGATTATACTGTCCTAAACTAGATCATTATTGGCGCGCGTTGCCGCGCCCGTCTACTTTTCCAATGGAATAATAGGATTTTTACAAATATATAGTCATAAAGCATGCTGTCATCAGACAGTAAGAGAAAAACATCAAACTAACATTTGTATAAAGTGCATATATATTGGAAGGCAATATAAAAGAGCCAAGTAGTGTAGTGATACGAGAGGACTGTTTAAAAAAAAACTTGGGTCTTAACTTGAATTTGCTTCAACATTAGGTCTCACACGTGAGAGGTCTGAATTGGGTGTTTGAGAAGTTGCTGGATATTCCCTTTTTGTCAAGGAGCATTAGCATCTGGCTTCGCAACCTCAAAGATGGAATAAAGAATCACATGCATGAATAAATATAATAACAAAATGTAGAATGCAAATCATAATAACAAAATGGAGAACATACCTGTTTCTAGCATGGTGTACACTCTAGTACAATAATGATGGATAACGAAACACAAATTTAGGCAAGCAAATAATTTCAAATCACAACATCACATTCAGGTTTTTTTGATCAGTAGAACCCTCCCCACGCATAGCAATTGAAGTCAAGTGTGCTGACCTTTTCTACAAATAGAGCAAGGTTTGTAGTAAAATTATGTAGAAAGAAAATGCTCAGATTGGTAAAAAAATTTGCTCGAACTCTCCTTTAAAATGGCAAGCTTATTTTAGGATGCATCTGCAACAAAACCAAAACCCGAGCACGATGCAATTACCTTTTGAAACTAAATAAGCATATATAGGTGTTTGTACAATCACAAAAAACATTATCTTGTGCAATCCGTATATAAACTAAGACCAGATACCTTGTGGAAAAAAGAAAAGAAAAAACATACAGATGATTTTGCAGATTCCGTTATGAGAATCCTAGTTTTCTCAGGGGCTGCCAAGAGATTTAGTAGGCTTACTTTCTTCTAAAGCAGTGAATCCATGTTTTCCAAGGAGCTGCAAGAAAGGAATTAATGTGGCATTGAATGAGTTAAATAAGCAGATAATCATCCTCGTTGTGCATGCCAATTTCGAATATAGTTTCTGCACATCATTTTGGAAAGATGGTTGGTTTGTGTACTAATTTCAAGAGATGAAGAAAGAAATTTAAATGAGCAATGACTACATAAAATAAATAAGAGAAATGCATAGATGTTTAGTAGACCTTTTTAGACAACAGATCTTGAATTTCTCTTGATGTGGTTTCCCCTCAGAGTTAAACTCACAGGACACTTGGGCATCCATTCCTCTGACAGAATTGATGTGTCTTCCAAGTTCCAACCTTTGTCTGTTAAACTAAACTAAAATATTTGCTCTTTTAATTTCTTTCTGCTTAATAATTTTGTAAAAGGGAAAGAATCAACTAAAAGCTTATCAACAAGATCACATACACTTCAAGCTAACAACTCCATCATGCATAAAATAAATACGAGAAATCTAAGTTTACGGAAAGTAGCGGCTATTTGGAATTCTTAAGTTTATTTAGAATTCTTAGGATAAGTAGAAAAAGATATTGTATAGATACTATGGAACTCACATGGTTCAACCGATCGATTGTATATGTGCATGTGATCAGTGTCGTATTATGTACTCCCTCCGTTCCCAAATACTTATCTTTCTAGGCATTTGAAATGAACTCAACATACGGATGTATGTAGACATATTTTAAAGTGTAGATTCACT
Organism: Triticum dicoccoides; assembly: GCF_002162155.2. Taxonomy (NCBI): domain Eukaryota; kingdom Viridiplantae; phylum Streptophyta; class Magnoliopsida; order Poales; family Poaceae; genus Triticum; species Triticum dicoccoides. Next base: position 698,865,810 of record NC_041381.1, read on the forward strand.
CATTTTGCGCCGTATGTAGTCACTTGTTGAAATCTTTAGAAAGACAAGTATTTAGGAATGGAGGGAGTAGTTCTCACGTAACAGAGATATTCCACATACTAACAAACCACGTGCGAGCATCTGCAGCCATGTCATGTGGGATTCTTGTGTTATGGTGGGAAAGAGGAGTTGTACGTACCTATGGCCAGCGTGAAGCAAGTGCGGCAAGGCCACGGCCATATTGGACGACAGCGCACATGGGATGTTGGTGGGCACGACCGCTGGAGGTTGAGTTCGGGGGAGGTGCGCCGCCGCTCGAGGTCGACGTTGGTGCGCTGCCGTTCGAGGTCGACGTTCGTGGAGCGCAACGGCTTGCGAGACGAGGAGGAAGAGATTGAGATCGGGGAGACGTGCACAGAAGCACAGATTGGAGTGGCCGCTCGTACCACCTTGTCGCTGTTGACGCTAGGGGCGCACATTAGTTACCATGAATGGCTACCACGAACTGATGCTTCACTGCTTTTATGCCGGCGGGCCAGCTTCAATTCGGTCGCCAGTCGCTTCCAATCCCATGTCCCTACCGCATCATCAGCTGCCTGCATCGCTCGCCCCACATCGATCTGTGAGGCCCGTACCGCGCCGCATCAGATCAGATGGTCTTAACCCTAGCCGCCACGCGCAGAGTGGCTGCGGGAAGGAGGAACGGCGACGGAGAAGTGAGGACTTCGCAGGCTCGTTATTTTTTTCTGGTGTTGTGCAGACCGGACCTGCGGCTTCCTTAGATGGGCTGTCTGGCCCAATTAACGACAGTACTCCAAAAAAGCTACCGGAATAGCTGCTCTTAAGACATCAGGCCCAAGTTGTGGTCATGTCTTCACACGAATGAGAGATTCACGTGTATCCAACGGCCAGAAACATTCCAATCTTGAAAACGAACGGTCCAAACAACTGATGGCGTGAGAGGCAAGGGATTAGGTGCAGTTTTACTGTTCTTAATTGGAGCACGCACGTTGGTTCATTCGTAACGGCTGACGTTCCTCTCCTCTCCAGTCTAAACCACCCGTACTGTACCGTACGTATAAATGCCTTCTAAAATACACGGTATGCACCACCATCACTCCAGAGAGTTTTCTCCCCCCTACCTACATATTACCGGCTCAGCCCATCACAATTCTTTCTTCTTCCCGAAGAAAGAAAAGGAGATCTCGCCGCAGCCGGGAGTCTCCCTCACCGCTGCTCCGGAAGACCCTTCCGCTAGCGACCTTGGTCGTCGTGGTGGGGGGAGTCGCCGGATCCATGTATGTGGACCTTTTTTTACTCTCGTATTTTAGATTTTTTAGGTTGTTCATCATCTTGGCTTCGGCGCCAGTGATGGAAGCGCTGAATAAAGTTTCTTCAAATCCTACTCCGACGAGGCAATCGGTACTATGTTGTTTTCCCAACAACAAAAACAAAGGCCCATTTTCATGTACATATTTATTTTTGTATACGTCACATATGAAAATATGTTGTTATGAAATTTTCCCACAACGTGTTATATATGTATTGTGTATGTACAAAAAGTTTTGATTCTTTTTGTGATGTAGAAATATGTTTTTAAAAATCCTCCCCGGAGCCCGTCCACCGTTCGCAATTTTCGTCTCACCACCTCTCTGCCTGTCCATCCTACACTACGTGTAACGTAGCTCATTCTAGCTTTCATAATTCCAACCATCGATGGGAGAAAAATTGGAGCGCCAGATGCAAAGAACGATCTAAACAATGGTTCACTTGAAATTGTGAATGGGAGTCATCGAGCCAAAACACCACTCCCATTATGCTATATTCTTCGTCGTGTCAACATGACTACTAACAAAGAAATAAAGGAGTGTAAAACCAAGACTACAGACTTGAGAGGAGATCCAAACCCATGATCCGTGTCATCTCCCAGCCAACTAAAACCACATCGTACAAGGCAACGCGATGGACCTGCTAGCACAAGAAGCTATGAAGAAAGACATGTAGTCTTTTATCGAACAATCTTTTTTTGCGCTAAATTGGAAAGCACATACTCGTCGCAAATTAACATAAGCGTGATTTATCTCAAAGGGATATTTGGAGATTTGAGTTTCATCACTGAAGGCTGAACAAGGAGACATTTTCCATTGGTGAGATAAAGAACCAAATCAACGGACCAGCATTCCCTGGTACATTTTTTGTCGACGCTTCCATATGAGAAAACCCTTGTTCTTGCGCGTGGTGGAGGCAGTGGACACACATGATCCCTACTTTTAATCTCTCATTTGCAAAAATGCATGGCTGCTATAACGATGCTTGCATTAGGTACCATTGCCGATGTCTTTGGTGAGGGCAGGGGATAGCACATGCCTTGGTAACACTGTGAGATTTGCATGCGCTGTGTTGAAGGTGTTTGAAGCAGAGTATCTGAGAGAACCTACTTGCAAGATAAAGAAAGATTGATGGCTATTGGAGTGGCAAGAACTTTTCCAGATATGCTTGTTTTATTGATTGCATACGTTGACAATAGAAGAACAGCCCCAAAAATTTGGGTGGGATGTTCCAAGGTCACGCAAAAAAGGGTACCATCATACTAGAAGTAGTGGCATCAAGGGACTTGTGGATTTAGCATGTGTTCTTCGCTATGTCTGGTTCTCACAGCGACATCAATGTGCTCCAGCGACCTCCGTTGTTCAAGAGACTTTGTGATGGGGGTGCGCCATGATATCTGTCCTTAGTGAGCAACATTTGTGAAGACCATATTCCCATCCCAATGGAAACATACAATGTCAGTTTACAACAATGCAAGAAGCAGCTAAGGAGGATGTGGAGATGACATTCGGTGTGCTCCAAGCTCTTTGGGGAATTGTTCATCGAGCTGCAATGATGTGAGAATCAGATACCTTTGGGCAGCTGATGACATGTTGTGTCATTTTGCACAATATGATTGTTGAGGATGAGGGTGAAGGGGCATCCCGGACACATGACTTTCAGAAGCCTGAATACATGTCTGCCTTTCAGAACAAGATGCAGAGCATATTCTGAAGTTTTCGGAGATGCATCAACAACTTCCATATCATCATGTGCACGTGCAAGTACTCAATGATCTCGTGGAGCATATGTGGACGCATAATGAAAACCAATGAGTTATGTTTGAATTATGTACTTCGAATAAATTTTATGTTTGGACTATATTTTTTTGTCTATGAATAGATGTTACTTTACGTATGATATTCATGTGTATAATCGACGTGCATGGATTTGCATGGGTTTTTTAGTATTCATACGAGGAGTGTTGTTGTGCAGCAGGACATTTGACGGGTCATCTGGCGCAATTCAGGGTCGTGAGCCGCGGGTTTGCGGATGTGAAGGGGCCGGAATTGTTAAGTTCGACTGTAGATGCTTCGAGAGAATGCACAAGTTAAAATGATGAGATAGATATGTAGGAGGAGGTGGTATATATAGGCCTAGAATATAGTCGTTGGAAAATAGTAGTTGAAAGCATATCTGTTTGAAAAATAGTTGTTTGGATTATAGTCGTTGCAATTATATAGTTTAAATTATAATTAATTGCTGAAATAATAGTTGAATTGGTAGTTAAAATACCATATTAAAATATAAGAAAAAGAAGACATCAATCAATTGTAAAACTGATTGTGTATATGAAAAAAATTGACCATCATTTAGACAAACATATACATAACAAATATACACAAGTTGATGGAAATGCTATAAGAGCATCTACAACCGGGCGCTCCAAACCCTTCTTATATGCCCGGGCATATTGGTCATAAACGCGTGCACTGACCGGCAACCGTCCACGGACATGGATACGACGGATCGGGGCGAGGTTCGCTCAAGAGTAGGTTCAACATTGCATGTCATTGTATGAATTTAATGATCCATAATTGCGATATCAGGTTGTGAAAACAATAATTTAAGGTGTGGCCGGTCATTATGTGCGGACGGCGTTGGGGGTGTCCGCTCATACTCCCTCCGTCTAGGTGTGTAAGTCATCTTACGAAAACAAATAATCCCAAAACACTTAGGCGCGGTGCATTAAATTCTACATCATTTCTTATTTCTTGACATATCAACCAATAAGAGATGTAGGGTGTGCATGCTTTAATGACTTGAGACTAGCAAACACGACATGCAGTAGTTAGTTCATTGCATGCAATGCTATTAATTAGCAAATGAACATTAAGTTTTTTCGTTTCCCCCTCCTCCTTGGTCACGGTGCACAACCTAAGATGACTTCCTCACCTAGACGAAGGGAGTAGGATATCCGTGTACGCACACGAGCGACGTGCACGGCCACATGATGAGTCGATGCACATGCACGTACGGTGCGGCCATGTGCCCACCGTCCGGATCCTAAGCGACGGCCCGCGCGCGGCAGCCAGGGGGCGCATGCATGCCCTGCGGTCGCCCGGCGCCGTACGTGTGCGCCTTGTCAACTCTCGGCAATGCTTGGTTTCCGCCCGCTCGCATGGATCCCGGCCACAGTGGCCGCCGGTCGACATGCGCGCCGGAGCTAGCTACCAGTACCAGCCGCATGTCGTGGCCACGCGACGTCACTGGATTCGATTGTTCCCTGTCGGGGGCTGGCTCCGGCAATAGTTCATACGTACGGCAGGCGAGACACTGCCAGTGAGTGACGCCAGCCTGCAACGCCGACATGCATTCCTCATGATGGGCAGATGCATGTGATCTCCGCCTGGCCGGATCGAGAAGGCCGACATGCATTCCTCATGCATCGCCGGCGGCAGCCGTACGAGTACGGGACGTGCGTGCAGCGTGTCCCTCGGAGACAAGGACCCGCATGTTTTGTAGGAGCATGTCCTGGGCGTGTTTGGTTTGAGGCCTGGGGGCTGCACGCCTGGCCTGGGCTCTGCCTGGACCTTGCCTGGTATTTGTTTGGATAGTGTCCTGGGAAATGAAACAGCTGCCTGGCTGGGAGTCCATGCAACGTGATTAGCTTGGGCTAGATTTAAAAAATAAATAAATAAGGAACACACTTGGCCCAGGCAACCTGGTTAGCCTCGTCCAGGCTAGCGAATTTGGGCGCCTGGGCCTGCCTGGAGCAGTAGCCTGGGCTTATTAATCATAGGGCTCAAGGAACGAGGCATTAAAGGGAGGAATCAATTCGCTGTGTCAGACTTTTAGCGCTCACCAGGCGAGGTCGTCAACCAAACGGGGCTTCGCTCTACTTGCCTGACCAGGCAATTTTTTCCAGTTTCTCAGGCCCGTGCCAGGCACGAATATTTTCCAGGCGTGGTGTTGAGGACACCAACCAAACTGACCCGTTAACGTCACGCACCCATCTCTTTCAAAAACAAAACAAAAACGTCATTCACCGATGTACTGATAAACCGTGGCAACACTGAGCAAATACGTTCGATCGTGCATGCAGTACTCGCTCCAATTTGTGGTTAACTAACCAGATCGGGCCAGAGATGGAGAGGCGTACATACACGTACGTAGTACTGCATACAGGCCTTAGAATACAAGTACTGCATTGGGAACGGACGAAAGCTCTTTCAAAAAATAATGGACAACAGGATGAGCAGCAAAACGTACGCCCTCCTGGCCGCTGCCGCTGTTTGGGGTAGGGGAAGCAAAGCTAGTACTGCTCCTCAAAGCTAGTCCATGCCCGGAGCTATCCCGACCTAGCGGCGCTCCCACATTAATAAACAATTCCAATCAATTCGATGATGGTGTCAAAGCCTTAGACGTGTCTGTCACCAAGTAACCAGTCCACTCATTATCTTATCTTCGGCTCCCACCTAGTGCACATCACACTATTATTAATCGCACTAGTTAATATATAACCCCAAACAAAGGGGCACGAGCTAGCTCGTGTCGCCGTGTGCCGTGCGCGTTTCCAGGAGCAATGTATGTATGTGAAGGGCGGCCAACTAGCTATGTCATGTGATGCAATCTGGTTGGCCACGGTGAGATATGTTTTGGAATTCTTTTAGATGTATGTGTGAATTATTTTTTAAATGCACCTTTTCTTTTCAGATGGATGTGAGAACCTCTGATATTTTTTAAATAAAGGTAATGCAAAGTGGCACTCGCTTGTAGGCTGCGGTGGTAATTTTTTCTTTTTTTCTTTTTTTTTAGATGAAGGTGAGAATTTTTTCTGAGATGTTCTTTTAGACCGAGGCGAGGACTTTATGTATTTTTCTAAATGAAAACATGGGCACAACTTCCTCTTAAGCGGCGCCACAGAGTGGCCCCCAACCACTAATACCCCACAAACGTACGTACAAATGCCTTCTAGAATACCCTCTCTCTTTTTTTGCGACCGCCTTCTAGACTACATAGAATGCACTGCACGGTCTGTCTATATACAGCGAGTCCTTTTTTCTTGCGTGGAAAAAATGAATGTACGACAATACTACACACTTGCGACGAGGCCTAGACCCATGATCCGTCTCATCTCCCCACCGACCAACGCGACTGCATCAGACAAGACAACTCAATGGATCCGCTCGTGAAAGTAGTTACATATTCACGTTAATGTAGAAACACATATTCTCGTGAAATTTATCTCGAAATGATAGCTACGCACTTGAGTTCCATTGCCAGATCATCAGACTAGACGACATATCTCATTAGTGATGAGATATAACTGCTATCGCCTTTCAGATTGTTGGGCCCACATGCATCCCTAGATCGAGAATTTAAATAATATAACACGAGTTATATATCACAAAAAGATGCCCTTAGAAACTTCAAATGTTATGATTTTCATTGTGATGTACAATTCCTGCTATATTGGTCGAATTTGTTGATATGTGTCACCATTACAAATCAGAAAAGAGAGAGTAACA
>NC_041381.1:698872785-698934482 GCF_002162155.2 Triticum dicoccoides
AATAAGAAAAATCAGAAACAAAAACCAGAAAAGAAAACAGAAAACAGAAAAAAAAACAAGATGGAAATAAGTATGGAAAGGCATAGGGAAGGCAAAGCGTGTCCCAGTCCCATGATACAGCCGGGGATGAAATTACCAACCCTACCCCAACCATGGTGGGCCCAAGCGCGCAACCGCATGCCTGTATTGTTGGGGAACGTAGTAATTTCAAAAAAAATCCTACGCACACGCAAGATCATAATGATGCATGGCAACGAGAGGGGAGAGTGTTGTCCACGTACCCTCGTAGACCGAAAGCGGAAGTGTTATGACAACGCGGTTGATGTAGTCGTACGTCTTGAAGGCCCGACCGATCAAGCACCGAAACTACGACATCTCCGAGTTCTAGCACACGTTCAACTCGATTTCGTCCCTCGAACTCCGATCCAGCCGAGTGTCGAGGGAGAGTTCCGTCAGCACGACGGCGTGGTGACGATCTTGATGTTCTACCGTCGCAGGGCTTCGCCTAAGCACCGCTGCAATATTATCGATGAGGACTATGGTGGAGGGGGCACCGCACACGGCTAAGAGATCCAAGGGATCAATTGTTGTTGTCATGCCTAGAGGTGCCCCCCTGCCCCCGTATATAAAGGAGCAAGGGGGGAGGGGCGGCCGGCCTAGGAGGGGGCGCGCCAAGGGGAGTCCGGGAGTAGGACTCCCTCCTTCCTTGTTGGAGTAGGAGAAAGGGAAAGATGGGGAGATGAATAAGGAAAAGGGGGCTGCGCCCCTTGTCCAATTCGGACCAGAGAGGGGGCGCATGCCTCCTTCCTTTTGGCCTCTCTCCTCTATTCCCGTATGGCCCAATAAGGCCCATATACTCCCCGGCGAATTCCCATAACTCTCCGGCACTCCAAAAAATACCCGAATCACTCGGAACCTTTTCGAAGTCTGAATATAGTCGTCCAATATATCGATCTTTACATCTCGACCATTTCGAGACTCCTCGTCATGTCCCCGATCTCATCCGAGACTCCGAACTCCTTCGGTACATCAAAACTCATAAACTCGTAATATAACTGTCATCGAAACCTTAAGCGTGCGGACCCTACGGGTTCGAGAACAATGTAGACATGACCGAGACACATCTCCGGTCAATAACCAATAGCGGAACCTGGATGCTCATATTGGCTCCCACATATTCTACGAAGATCCTTATCGGTCAGACCGCATAACAACATACGTTGTTCCCTTTGTCATCGGTATGTTACTTGCCCGAGATTCGATCGTCGGTATCTCAATACCTAGTTCAATATCGTTACCGGCAAGTCTCTTTACTCGTTCCGTAATACATCATCCCGCAACTAACTAATTAGTTGCAATGCTTGCAAGGCTTATAGTGATGTGCATTACCGAGTGGGCCCAGAGATACCTCTCCGACAATTGGAGTGACAAATCCTAATCTCGAAATACACCAACCCAACATGTACCTTCAGAGACACCTGTAGAGCTCCTTTATAATCACCCAGTTACGTTGTGACGTTTGGTAGCACACAAAGTGTTCCTCCAATAAACGGGAGTTGCATAATCTCATAGTCATACGAACATGTATAAGTCATGAAGAAAGCAGTAGCAACATACTAAACGATCAAGTGCTAAGGATAACGGAATGGGTCAAGTCAATCACATCATTCTCCTAATGATGTGATCCCGTTAATCAAATGACAACTCTTTTGTCCATGGCTAGGAAACATAACCATCTTTGATAAACGAGCTAGTCAAGTAGAGGCATACTAGTGACACTATGTTTGTCTATGTATGAAGGAAATATGCGCTAGAGGCAATAATAAAGTTATTATTTATTTCCTCATATCATGATAAATGTTTATTATTCATGCTAGAATTGTATTAACCGGAAACATGATACATGTGTGAATACATAGATAAACATATAGTCACTAGTATGCCTCTACTTGACTAGCTCATTAATCAAAGATGGTTATGTTTCCCAACCATAGACATGTGTTGTCATTTGATTAATGGGATCACATCATTAGGATAATTATGTGATTGACATGACCCATTCCGTTAGCCTAGCACTTGATCGTTTGGTATATTGCTATTGCTTTATTCATGACTTATACAAAGTTCCTGCAACTATGAGATTGTGCAACTCCCGTTTACCGGAAGAACACTTTGTGTGCTACCAAACGTCACAATGTAACTGGGTGATTATAAAGGTGCTCTACAGGTGTTTCCGAAGGTACATGTTGGGTTGGCATAAATCGAGATTAGGTTTTGTCACTCTGATTGTCGGAGAGGTATCTCTGGGCCCTCTTGGTAATACTCATCACCTAAGCCTTGCAAGCATCATAACTAATGAGTTAGTTATAAGATGATGTGTTACAGAACGGGTAAAGAGACTTGCCGGTAACGAGATTGAACTAGGTATTGGATACCTACGATCAAATCTCGGGCAAGTAACATACCGATGACAAAGGGAACAACGTATGTGGTTATGCGATTTGACCGATAAAGATCTTCGTAGAATATGTAGGAACCAATATGGGCATCCAGGTCCCGCTATTGGTTATTGACCGAGAATGGTTCTAGGTCATGTCTACATAGTTCGCGAACCCGTAGGGTCTGCACGCTTAACGTTATGATGACAGTTTTATTATGAGTTTATAAGTTTTGATGTACCGAAGTTTGTTCGGAGTCCCGGATGTGATCACGGACATGACGAGGAGTCTCGAAATGGTCGAGACATAAAGATTGATATATTGGAAGCCTATGTTTGGACATCGGAAAGGTTCCGGGTGAAATCGGGATTTTACCGGAACACCGGGGGGTTACCGAAACCCTCCCGTGGGTTAATGGGCCTTAGTGGGCCATGAGGGAGAAGAGGAGGGCCAGCCAGGGCAAGCCGTGCGCCCCCTGCTCCCTAGTCCGAATAGGACAAGGAAGGGGGGGGGGGGCGGCGCCCCCCTTTCCTCTTTCCCCTCCCCCCTTTCCTTCTCCACCAAGGCAAGAGGGGGGAGTCCTACTCCCGGTGGGAGTAGGACTCCTCCAGGTGCACCCCAAGGGGGCCGGCCGCACCTCCCCCTTCCTCCTTTATATACGGGGGCAGGGGGGCACCCCATAACACACAAGTTGATCTACGGATCGTTCCTTAGCCGTGTGCGGTGCCCCCCTCCACCATATTCCACCTCGATCATATCGTCGTGGAGTTTAGGCGAAGCCCTGCACCGGTAGAACATCATCATCGTCACCACGCTGTCGTGCTGATGGAACTCATCCCCGAAGCTTTGCTGGATCGAAGCCCGGGGATCGTCATCGAGCTGAACGTGTGCTGAACTCGGAGGTGCCGTACGTTCGGTGCTTGAATCGGTCGGATCGTGAAGACGTACAACTACATCAACCGCGTTGTCATAACGCTTCCACTTACGGTCTACGAGGGTATGTGGACAACACTCTCCCCTCTCGTTGCTATGTCATCACCATGATCTTGCGTGTACGTAGGAAATTTTTTGAAATTACTACGTTCCCCAACAGTGGCATCCGAGCCTGGTTTTATGCGTAGATGTCATATGCACGAGTAGAACACAAGTGTGTTGTGGGCGATACAAGTCATACTGCTTACCAACATGTCATACTTTGGTTCGACGGTATTGTGAGATGAAGCGCCCCGGACCGACATTACGCGTACGCTTACGCGAGACTGGTTTCACCGTTACGAGCACTCGTTCTTAAAGGTGACTGGCGGGTGTCTGTCTCTCTCACTTTAGCTGAATCGAGTGTGGCTACGCCCGGTCCTTGCGAAGGTTAAAACAACACTAACTTGACGAACTATCATTGTGGTTTTTGATGCGTAGGTAAGAACGGTTCTTGCTAAGCCCGTAGCAGCCACGTAAAATTTGCAACAACAAAGTAGAGGACGTCTAACTTGCTTTTGCAGGGCATGTTGTGATGTGATATGGTCAAGATGTGATGCTATATTTTATTGTATGAGATGATCATGTTTTGTAACCGAAGTTATCGGCAACTGGCAGGAGCCATATGGTTGTCGCTTTATTGTATGAAATGCAAACGCCCTGTAATTGCTTTACTTTATCACTAAGCGGTAGCGATAGTCGTAGAAGCAATAGTTGGCGAGACGACAACGATGCTACGATGGAGATCAAGGTGTCGCGCCGGTGACGATGGTGATCATGACGGTGCTTCGGAGATGGAGATCACAAGCACAAGATGATGATGGCCATATCATATCACTTATATTGATTGCATGTGATGTTTATCCTTTATGCATCTTATCTTGCTTTGATTGACGGTAGCATTTTAAGATGATCTCTCACTAAAATTATCAAGAAGTGTTCTCCCTGGGTATGCACCGTTGCCAAAGTTCGTCGTGCCTAGACACCACGTGATGATCGGGTGTGATAAGCTCTACGTCCATCTACAACGGGTGCAAGCCAGTTTTGCACACGCAGAATACTCAGGTTAAACTTGACGATCCTAGCATATGCAGATATGGCCTCGGAACACGGAGACCGAAAGGTCGAGCGTGAATCATATAGTAGATATGATCAACATAGTGATGTTCACCATTGAAAACTACTCCATCTCACGTGATGATCGGTTATGGTTTAGTTGATTTGGATCACGTGATCACTTAGATGACTAGAGAGATGTCTGTCTAAGTGGGAGTTCTTAAGTAATATGATTAATTGAACTTAAATTTATCATGAACTTAGTACCTGATAGTATTTTGCTTATCTATGTTTGTTGTATATAGATGGCTCGTGCTGTTGTTCCGTTGAATTTTAATGCGTTCCTTGAGAAAGCAAAATTGAAAGATGATGGTAGCAATTACACGAACTGGGTCCATAACCTGAGGATTATCCTCATTGCTGCACAGAAAAGTTACGTCCTGGAAGCACCGCTGGGTGCCAGGCCTGCTGCTGATGCAACTGACGACGTTAAGAACGTCTGGCAGAGCAAAGCTGATGACTACTCTATAGTTCAGTGTGCCATGCTTTACGGCTTAGAACCGGGTCTTCAACGACGTTTTGAACGTCATGGAGCATATGAGATGTTCCAGGAGTTGAAGTTAATATTTCAAGCAAATGCCCGGATTGAGAGATATGAAGTCTCCAATAAGTTCTACAACTGCAAGATGGAGGAGAATAGTTCTGTCAGTGAGCATATACTCAAAATGTCTGGGTATAATAATCACTTGATTCAACTGGGAGTTAATCTTCTGGATGATAGCGTCATTGACAGAATTCTCCAATCACTGCCACCAAGCTACAAGAGCTTTGTGATGAACTATAATATGCAAGGGATGAACAAGACTATTCCCGAGCTCTTCGCAATGCTAAAAGCTGCGGAGGTAGAAATCAAGAAGGAGCATCAAGTGTTGATGGTCAACAAGACCACTAGTTTCAAGAAAAAGGGCAAAGGGAAGAAGAAGGAGAACTTCAAGAAGAACAGCAAGCAAGTTGTTGCTCAAGAGAAGAAACCCAAGTCTGGACCTAAGCCTGGAACTGAGTGCTTCTACTTCAAGCAGACTGGTCACTGGAAGCGAAACTGCCCCAAGTATTTGGCGGATAAGAAGGATGGCAAAGTAAACAAAGGTATATGTGATATACATGTTATTTATGTGTACCTAACTAGAGCTCGTAGTAGCACCTGGGTATTTGATAATGGTTCTGTTGCTAATATTTGCAACTCGAAACAGGGACTACGGAATAAGCGAGCACTGGCCAAGGACGAGGTGACGATGCGCGTGGAAAACGGTTCCAAAGTCGATGTGATCGCGGTCGGCACGCTACCTCTACATCTACCTTCGGGATTAGTTTTAGACCTGAATAAATGTTATTTGGTGCCAGTGTTGAGCATGAACATTATATCTGGATCTTGTTTGATGCGAGACGGTTATTCATTTAAATCAGAGAATAATGGTTGTTCTATTTATATGAGTAATATCTTTTATGGTCATGCACCCTTGAAGAGTGGTCTATTTTTATTAAATCTCGATAGTAGTGATACACATATTCATAGTGTTGAAACCAAAAGATGCAGAGTTGATAATGATAGTGCAACTTATTTGTGGCACTGCCGTTTGGGTCATATCGGTGTAAAGCGCATGAAGAAACTCCATACTGATGGACTTTTGGAATCACTTGATTATGAATCACTTGGTACTTGCGAACCGTGCCTTATGGGCAAGATGACTAAAACGCCGTTCTCCGGAACTATGGAGCGAGCAACTGATTTGTTGGAAATCATACATACTGATGTTTGTGGCCCAATGAATGTTGAGGCTCGCGGCGGGTATCGTTATTTTCTCACCTTCACAGATGATTTGAGCAGATATGGGTATATCTACTTGATGAAACACAAGTCTGAAACATTTGAAAAGTTCAAAGAATTTCAGAGTGAAGTGGAAAATCATTGTAACAAGAAAATAAAGTTTCTACGATCTGATCGTGGAGGAGAGTATTTGAGTTATGAGTTTGGCCTACACTTGAAACAATGTGGAATAGTTTCGCAACTCACGCCACCTGGAACACCACAACGAAATGGTGTATCCGAACGTCGTAATCGTACTTTACTTGATATGGTGCGATCTATGATGTCTCTTACTGATTTACCGCTATCGTTTTGGGGTTATGCTTTAGAGACGGCCGCATTCACGTTAAATAGGGCACCATCAAAATCCATTGAGACGACGCCTTATGAACTGTGGTTTGGCAAGAAACCAAAGTTGTCGTTTCTTAAAGTTTGGGGCTGCGATGCTTATGTGAAGAAACTTCAACCAGATAAGCTCGAACCTAAATCGGAGAAATGTGTCTTCATAGGATACCCAAAAGAGACTGTTGGGTACACCTTCTATCACAAGTCCGAAGGCAAGACTTTCGTTGCTAAGAATGGATCCTTTCTAGAGAAGGAGTTTCTCTCGAAATAAGTGAGTGGGAGGAAAGTAGAACTTGATGAGATAACTGTATCTACTCCCTTGTTGGAAAGTAGTTCATCACAAGAACCGGTTCCTGTGACAACTACACCAACTAGTGAGGAAGCTAATGATATTAATCATGAAACTTCAGATCAAGTTTCTACTGAACCTCGTAGGTCTACCAGAGTAAGATCCGCACCAGAGTGGTACGGTAATCCTATTCTGGAAGTCATGTTACTTGACCATGATGTACCTACGAACTATGAGGAAGCGATGATGAGCCCAAATTCCGCAAAATGGCTAGAGGCCATGAAATCTGAGATGGGATCCATGTATGAAAACAAAGTATGGACTTTGGTTGACTTGCCCGATGATCGGCAAGCCATTGAGAATAAATGGATCTTTAAGAAGAAGACTGACGCTGATGGTAATGTAACTGTCTATAAAGCTCGACTTGTTGCGAAAGGTTTTCGACAAGTTCAAGGGGTTGACTACGATGAGACTTTCTCACCCGTAGCGATGCTTAAGTCTGTCCGAATCATGTTAGCTATTGCTGCATTTCATGATTATGAAATTTGGCAAGTGGATGTCAAGACTGCATTCTTGAATGGATTTCTAGAAGAAGAGTTGTATATGATGCAGCCGGAAGGTTTTGTTGATCCAAAAGGTGCTGACAAAGTATGCAAGCTCCAGCGTTCCATTTATGGACTGGTGCAAGCATCTCGGAGTTGGAATAAACGCTTTGATAGTGTGATCAAAGCATATGGTTTTATACAGACTTTTGGAGAAGCCTGTATTTATAAGAAAGTGAGTGGCAGCTCTGTAGCATTTCTAATTTTATATGTAGATGACATATTATTAATTGGAAATGATATAGAACTTCTGGATAGCATAAAAGAATACTTGAATAAAAGTTTTTCAATGAAAGACCTCGGTGAAGCTACTTACATATTGGGCATCAAGATCTATAGAGATAGATCAAGACGCTTAATAGGACTTTCACAAAACACATACCTTGACAAAATTTTGAAAAGTTCAAAATGGATCAGGCAAAGAAAGGATTCTTGCCTGTGCTACAAGGTGTGAAGTTGAGTCAAACTCAATGCCCGACCACAGCAGAAGATAAAGAGAAAATGAAAAATGTTCCCTATGCTTCAGCCATAGGCTCTATCATGTATGCAATGCTGTGTACCAGACCTGACGTATGCTTAGCAATAAGCTTGGCAGGAAGGTACCAAAGTAATCCGGGGGTGGATCACTGGACAGCGGTCAAGAACATCCTAAAATACCTGAAAAGGACTAAGGATATGTTTCTCGTATATGGAGGTGACAAAGAGCTAGTCGTAGACGGTTACGTTGATGCAAGCTTTGACACTGATCCAGACGATTCTAAATCGCAAACCGGATACGTGTTTTTATTAAACGGTGGAGCTGTAAGTTGGTGCAGTTCTAAACAAAGCATCGTAGCGGGATCTACATGTGAAGCGGAGTACATAGCTGCTTCGGAAGCAGCAAATGAAGGAGTCTAGATGAAGGAGTTCATTTCCGATCTAGGTGTCATACCTAGTGCATCGGGACCAATGAAGATCTTCTGTGACAATACTGGTGCAATTGCCTTGGCAAAGGAATCCAGATTTCACAAGAGGACCAAGCACATCAAGAGACGCTTCAATTCCATTCGGGACCAAGTCCAAGTGGGAGACATAGAGATTTGCAAGATACATACGGATCTGAATGTTGCAGACCCGTTGACTAAGCCTCTCTCACGAGCAAAACATGATCAGCACCAAGACTCCATGGGTGTTAGAATCATTACTATGTAATCTAGATTATTGACTCTAGTGCAAGTGGGAGACTGAAGGAAATATGCCTTAGAGGCAATAATAAAGTTATTATTTATTTCCTCATATCATGATAAATGTTTATTATTCATGCTAGAATTGTATTAACCGGAAACATGATACATGTGTGAATACATAGACAAACATATAGTCACTAGTATGCCTCTACTTGACTAGCTCATTAATGAAAGATGGCTATGTTTCCTAACCATAGACATGTGTTGTCATTTGATTAATGGGATCACATCATTAGGATAATGATGTGATTGACATGACCCATTCCGTTAGCCTAGCACTTGATCGTTTAGTATATTGCTATTGCTTTCTTCATGACTTATACAAAGTTCCTGCAACTATGAGATTGTGCAACTCCCGCTTATCGGAAGAACTCTTTGTGTGCTACCAAACGTCACAACGTAACTGGGTGATTATAAAGGTGCTCTACAGGTGTTTCCGAAGGTACATGTTGTGTTGGCATAAATCGAGATTAGGTTTCGTCACTCCGATTGTCGGAGAGGTATCTCTGGGCCCTCTCAGTAATACTCATCACCTAAGCCTTGCAAGCATCATAACTAATGAGTTAGTTATAAGATGATGTGTTACAGAACGAGTAAAGAGACTTTCCGGTAACGAGATTGAACTAGGTATTGGATACCGACGATCAAATCTCGGGCAAGTAACATACCGATGACAAAGGGAACAACGTATGTTGTTATGCGGTTTGACCGATAAAGATCTTCGTAGAATATGTAGGAACCAATATGGGCATCCAGGTCCCGCTATTGGTTATTGACCGAGAATGGTTCTAGGTCATGTCTACATAGTTCTCGAACCCGTAGGGTCCGCACGCTTAAAGTAACGATGACAGTTTTATTATGAGTTTATAAGTTTTGATGTACCGAAGTTTGTTCGGAGTCCCGGATGTGATCACGGACATGACGAGGAGTCTCGAAATGGTCGAGACATAAAGATTGATATATTGGAAGCCTATGTTTGGACATCGGAAAGGTTCCGGGTGAAATCGGGATTTTACCGGAACACCGGGGGGTTACCGGAACCCTCCCGGGGGTTAATGGGCCTTAGTGGGCCATGAGGGAGAAGAGGAGGGCCGGCCAGGGCAGGCCGCGCGCCCCCTTCCCCCCTAGTCTGAATAGGACAAGGAAGGGGGTGGGCGGCGCCCCCCTTTCCTCTTTCCCCTCCCCCCTTTCCTTCTCCACCAAGGCAAGAGGGGGGAGTCCTACTCCCGGTGGGAGTAGGACTCCTCCAGGCGCACCCCAAGGGGGCCGGCCGCACCTCCCCCTCCCTCCTTTATATACGGGGGCAGGGGGCACCCCATAACACACAAGTTGATCTACGGATCGTTCCTTAGCCGTGTGCGGTGCCCCCCTCCACCATATTCCACCTCGGTCATATCGTCGCGGAGTTTAGGCGAAGCCCTGCGCCGGTAGAACATCATCATCGTCACCACGCCGTCGTGCTGACGGAACTCATCCCCGAAGCTTTGCTGGATCGGAGCCCGGGGATCGTCATCGAGCTGAACGTGTGCTGAACTCGGAGGTGCCGTACGTTCAGTGCTTGGATCGGTCGGATCGTGAAGACGTACGACTAAATCAACCGCGTTGTCATAACGCTTCCGCTTACGGTCTACGAGGATATGTGGACAACACTCTCCCCTCTCGTTGCTATGTCATCACCATGATCTTGCGTGTACGTAGGAATTTTTTTGAAATTACTACGTTCCCCAACAATGTATTCACACATATATTATGTTTCCGGTTAATACAATTCTAGCATGAATAATAAACATTTATCATGATATAATGAAATAAATAATAACTTTATTATTGCCTCTAGGGCATATTTCCTTCAGTCTCCCACTTGCACTAGAGTCAATAATCTAGTTCACATCAGCATGTGATTCAACACCAATATTCACATCTGTATGTGATTAATACCCATAGTTCACGTCGTCATGTGATCAACACCCAAAGGGTTTACTAGAGTCAATAATCTAGTTCACAAAGCTATGTGATTAACACCCAAAGAGTACTAAGGTATGATCATGTTTTGCTCGTGAGAGAAGTTTAGTCAACGGGTCTGTGATAATACAGAGTCGTATGTATTTTGCAAATATTCTATGTCTACAATGCTTTGCACGGAGCTACTCTAGCTAATTGCTCCCACTTTCAATATGTATCCAGATTAAGACTTAGAGTAATCTGGATCAGTGCCAAAACTTGTATCGACGTAACCCTCTACGATGAACCTCTTGTCACCTCCATAATCGAGAAACATATACTTATTCCACTAAGGACAATTTTTACCAATGTCCAGTGATCTACTCCTAGATCAAAATTGTATTCCTTTGCCAAACTTAGAGCAAGGTATACAATAGGTCTGGTACACAACATAGCATGCTTTATAGAACCTATGACTGAGGCATAGGGAATGACTTTTCATTCTCTTTCTATTTTCTGCCATGGTCGGGTTTTGAGTCTTACTCAACTTCACACCTTTGTATCACAGGCAAGAACTCTTTCTTTGACTGTTCCATTTTGAACTATTTCAAAATCTTGTCAAGGTATGTACTAATTGAAATTCTTATCAAGTGTCTTGATCTATCTCAATAGATCTTGATGCTCAATATGTAGGTAGCTTTACTGAGGTCTTTCTTTGAAAAACTCCTTTCAAACACTCCTTTATGCTTTCCAGAAAATTCTACATCATTTCCGATCCACAATATGTCATTCACATATACTTATCAGAAAGGCTGTAGTGCTCCCACTCACTTTCTTGTAAATACAGGCTTCACCGCAAGTGTGTATAAAACTATATGCTTTGATCAACTTATCAAAGCGTATATTCCAACTCTGAGATGCTTGCACCAGTCCATAGATGGATCGCTGGAGCTTGCACATTTTGTTAGCAACTCTTCTTTAATAAATCCATTCAGAAATGCAATTTTGACATCCATTTGCCAGATTTCATAAAATGTGGCAATTGCTAACATGATTCGGACAGACTTAAGCATCATTACGAGTGAGAAAATCTCATCATATTCAACACCTTGAACTTGTCGAAAACCTTTTGCAACAAGTCGAGCTTTGTAGATAGTAACACTACTATCAGTGTCCGTCTTCCTCTTGAAGATCCATTTATTTAACTTGACTTGCTGATCATCGAGCAAGTCAACCAAAGTCCACACTTTGTTCTCATATATGGATCCTATCTCAGATTTTATGGCCTCAAGCCATTTCGCGGAATCTGGGCTCATCATCGCTTCCTCATAGTTTGTAGGTTCATCATGGTCTAGTAACATGACTTCTAGAACAGGATTACCGTACCATTTTGGTGTGGATCTTATTCTGGAAGACCTACGAGGTTCGGTAGTAACTTGATCTGAAGCTTCATGATCATCATCATTAGCTTCCTCACTAATTGGTGTAGGAATCACAGGAACTGATTTCTGTGATGAACTACTTTCCAATAAGGGAGCAGGTACAGCTACCTCATCAAGTTCTACTTTCCTCCCACTCACTTCTTTCGAGAGAAACTCCTTCTCTAGAAAGGATCCATTCTTAGCAACAAAGATTTTGCCTTCGGATCTGTGATAGAAGGTGTACCCAACAGTTTCCATTGGGTATTCTATGAAGACGCACTTCTCCGATTTGGGTTCGAGCTTATCAGGTTGAAACTTTTTCACATAAGCATTGCAACCCAAAACTTTAAGAAACGACAACTTTGGTTTCTTGCCAAACCACAATTCATAATGCATCGTCTCAACAGATTTTGATGGTGCCCTATTTAAACGTGAATGTAGCTATCTCTAATGCATAACCCCAAAATGATATTGGTAAATCGGTAAGAGACATCATTGATCGCACAATATCCAATAAAGTGCGGTTACGATGTTCGGACACACCATAACGCTATAGTGTTCCAGGTGGTGTGAACTGTGAAACTATTCCACATTGTTTTTATATGAAGGCCAAACTCGTAACTCAAATATTCTTCTCCACGATCAGATCGTAGAAACTTTATTTCCTTGTTACGATGATTCTTCACTTCACTCTGAATTTCTTTGAACATTTCAAATGTTTCAGACTTGTGTTTCATTAAGTAGATATACCCATATCTGCTCAAATCATCTGTGAAGGTCAGAAAATAACGATACTCGCCACGAGCATCAATACTCATTGGATCGCATACATCGATATGTATGATTTCTAACAAATTAGTTGCTCACTCCACAGTTGCGGAGAACGGCGTTTTAGTCATCTTGCCCATGAGGCATGGTTCGCAAGTACCAAGTGATTCATAATCAAGTGATTCCAAAAATCCATCAGTATGGAGTTTCTTCATGCGCTTCACATCGATATGACCTAAACGACAGTGCCACAAATAAGTTGCACTATCATTATTAACTCTGCATCTTTTGACTTTAACATTATGAATATGTGTATCACTACTATCGAGATTTAATAAAAATAGACCACTCTGTAAGTGTGCATGACCATAAAAGATATTACTATTTGACAATAAAAATAGAATAACCATTATTCTTTGATTTAAATGAATAACCGTCTCGCATCAAACAAGATCCAGATATAATGTTCATGCTCAACCCTGGCACAAAATAACATTATTTAGGTCTAAAATTAATCCCGATGGTAGATGTAGAGGTAGCATGCCGACCGTGATCACATCGACTTTGGAACCATTTCCCACGCGCATCGTCACCTCGTCCTTAGCCAATCTTCGCCTATTCCATAGTCCCTGTTTCGAGTTACAAATATTAGCAACAGAACCAGTATCAAATACCCAGGTGCTACTACGAGCATTAGTAAGGTACAGATCAATAACATGTATATCACATATACCTTTGTTCACTTTGCCATCCTTCTTATCCGCCAAAAACTTGGGGCAGTTCCACTTCCAGTGTCCAGTCTGCTTACAGTAGAAACACTCAGTCTCAGGCTTAGGTCTAGACTTGGGTTTCTTCTCTTGAGCAGCAACTTGTTTGTTGTTCTTCTTGAAGTTCCCCTTCTTCTTCCCTTTTCCCTTTTTCTTGAAACTGGTGGTCTTATTAACCATCAACACTGGATGCTCCTTCTTGATTTCTACCTCCGCAGCCTTTAGCATTGCGAAGAGCTCGGGTATAGTCTTGTCCATCCCTTGCATATTATAGTTCATCACGAAGCTCTTGTAGCTTGGTGGCAGTGATTGAAGAATTCTGTCAATGACACTATCATCAGGAAGATTAACTCCCAGTTGAATCAAGTGATTATTATACCCAGACATTTTGAGTATATGTTCACTAACAGAACTATTCTCCTCCATCTTACAGCTATAGAACTTATTGGAGACTTCATATCTCTCAATCCGGGCATTTGCTTGAAATATTAACTTCAACTCCTGGAACATCTCATATGCTCCATGACGTTCAAAATGTCATTGAAGACCCAGTTCCAAACCGTAAAGCATGGCACTATCGACTAGTCATCATCTTTGCTTTGTCAGACGTTCTTAACATCGTCAGTTGCATCTGCAGCAGGCCTGGCACCCAGCGGTGCTTCCAGGACGTAATTCTTCTGTGCAGAAATGAGGATAATCCTCAGGTTACGAACCAAGTCCGTGTAATTGCAACCATCATCTTTCAACTTAGCTTTCTCAAGGAACGCATTAAAATTCAACGGAACAACAGCACGAGCCATCTATCTACAACAAACATAGACAAGAAAAAATACTATCAGGTACTAAGTTCATGATAAATATAAGTTCAATTAATCATATTACTTAAGAACTCCCACTTAGACAGACATCTCTCTAGTCATCTAAGTGATCACGTGATTCAAATCAACTAAACCATGTCCGATCATCACGTGAGATGGAGTAGTTTTCAATGGTGAACATCACTATGTTGATCATATCTACTATATGATTCACGCTCGACCTTTCGGTCTCCGTGTTCTGAGGCCATATCTGCATATGCTAGGATCGTCAAGTTTAACCTGAGTATTCTGCGTGTGCAAAACTGGCTTGCACCCGTTGTAGATGGACGTAGAGCTTATCACACCCGATCATCACGTGGTGTCTCAGCACGAAGAACTTTCACAACGGTGCATACTCAGGGAGAACACTTCTTGATAATTTAGTGAGATATCATCTTAAAATGCTACCGGCAATCAAAGCAAGATAAGATGCATAAAGGATAAACATAACATGCAATCAATATAAGTGATATGATATGGCCATCATCATCTTGTGCTTGTGATCTCCATCTCCGAAGCACCGTCGTGATCACCATCGCCACCGGCGCGACACCTTGATCTCCATCGTAGCATCGTTGTCGTTACGACATCTATTGCTTCTACGACTATCGCTACCACTTAGTGATAAAGTAAAGCAATTACAGGGCGTTTGCATTTCATACAATAAAGCGACAACCATATGGCTCCTGCCAGTTGCCGATAACTTCGGTTACAAAATATGATCATCTCATATAATAAAATATAGCATCACGTCTTGACCATATCACATCACAACATGCCCTGCAAAAACAAGTTAGACGTCCTCTACTTTGTTGTTGCAAATTTTACGTGGCTGCTGGGCTGAGCAAGAACCGTTCTTACCTACGCAACAAAACCACAACGATAGTTCGTCAAGTTAGTGCTATTTTAACCTTCACAAGGACCGGGCGTAGCCACACTCAGTTCAACTAAAGTTGGAGAAACAGACACCCGCTAGTCACCTGTGTGCGAAGCACGGCGGTCAACCAGTCTCGCGTAAGCGTACGCATAATGTCGATCCGGGCCGCTTCATCCAACAATACCGCTGAACCAAAGTATGACATGCTGGTAAGCAGTATGACTTGTATCGCCCACAACTCACTTGTATTCTACTCGTGCAAATAACATCAACGCATAAAACCTAGGCTCGGATGCCACTGTTGGGGAACGTAGTAATTTCAAAAAAATTCCTACGCACATGCAAGATCATGGTGATGCATAGCAATGAGAGGGGAGAGTGTTGTCCACGTACCCTCGTAGACTGAAAGCGGAAGCGTTATGACAAATTGGTTGATGTAGTCGTACATCTTCACAGCCCGACCGATCAAGCACCGAAACTACGGCACCTCCGAGTTCTAGCACACGTTCAGCTCGATGACGTCCCTCGAACTCCGATCCAGCCGAGTGTCGAGGGAGAGTTCCGTCAGCACGACGGTGTGGTGACGATCTTGATGTTCTACCGTCGCAGGGCTTCGCCTAAGCACCACTACAATATTATCGAGGAGGACTATGGTGGAGGGGGCACCGCACACGGCTAAGAGATCCAAGGGATCAATTGTTGTTGTCGTGCCTAGAGGTGCCCCCCTGCCCCCGTATATAAAGGAGCAAGGGGGGAGGGGGCGCCCCAAGGGGAGTCCTACTCCCACCGGGAGTAGGACTCCCTCCTTCCTTGTTGGAGTAGGAGAAGGGGAAAGAGGGGGAGAGGAATAAGAAAAAGGGGGCTGCGCCCCTTGTCCAATTCGGACCAGAGGGGGGGGGGCGCAGGCCTTCTTCCTTTTGGCCTCTCTCCTCTATTCCTGTATGGCCCAATAAGGCCCATATACTCCCCGGCGAATTCCCGTAACTCTCCCGCACTCCGAAAAATACCCAAATCACTCGGAACCTTTCCGAAGTCCGAATATAGTCGTCCAATATATCGATCTTTACGTCTCGACCATTTAGAGACTCCTCATCATGTCCCCGATCTCATCTGGGACTCCGAACTCCTTCGGTACATCAAAACTCATAAACTCATAATATAACTGTCATCGAAACCTTAAGCGTGCGGACCCTACAGGTTCGAGAACAATGTAGACATGACTGAGACACGTCTCCGCTCAATAACCAATAGCGGAACCTGGATGCTCATATTGGCTCCCACATATTCTACGAAGATCCTTATCGGTCAGACCGCATAACAATATACGTTATTCCCTTTGTCATCAATATGTTACTTGCCCGAGATTCGATCGTCGGTATCTCAATACCTAGTTCAATCTCATTACCGGCAAGTCTCTTTACTCGTTCCGTAATACATCATCCCGCAACTAACTAATTAGTTGCAATGCTTGCAAGGCTTATAGTGATGTGCATTACCGAGTGGGCCCAGAGATACCTCTCCGACAATCGGAGTGACAAATCCTAATCTCGAAATACGCCAACCCAACATGTACCTTCGGAGACACCTGTAGAGCTCCTTTATAATCACCCAGTTAGGTTGTGATGTTTGGTAGCACACAAAGTGTTCCTCCCATAAACAGGAGTTGCATAATCTCATAGTCATAGGAACATGTATAAGTCATGAAGAAAGCAGTAGCAACATACTAAACGATCAACTGCTAAGGCTAACGGAATGGGTCAAGTCAATCACATCATTCTCCTAATGATGTGATCCCGTTAATCAAATGACAACTCTTTTGTCCATGGCTAGGAAACATAACCATCTTTGATAAACGAGCTAGTCAAGTAGAGGCATACTAGTGACACTATGTTTGTCTATGTATTCACACATGTATTATGTTTCCGGTTAATACAATTCTAGCATGAATAATAAACATTTATGATGATATAAGGAAATAAATAATAACTTTATTATTGCCTCTAGGGCATATTTCCTTCATGTATAGCCCTCCTTTCGATTGACGTAAAACAAGAGAAAATGAAAAAGAACACTTGAGGAAAAAATAAACAGGATAAGAAAAGTAAAACTTGAAAAAGCAACATCCAACAAAACAGACAAAAGAGAGAAAAACAAACCAAGGAAACAAACAAACTTCAGCAAGCCAAGACATGGATGAATGAAACCACCCACTCAACCACAAACCTATAGAGAGACTACCTATACATCCTACATGACCTATAAGATAACTGATTCAGGTTTTCATAATTCCAGAGCATGATTCATTTTCTACCAATATTTGGCTAGCCAAATGTTGGCAACTTTATATGAAATAGGCAAGACAACTTGGTAACCAATCATTTAGTAGCCAATATTTTGCACAATGCCAAACATTGGCAATGCCAATTTTTGGCACCAAACAAATTATGCTCCCAATTACCGCTCAGCCTAATAGTTTGAGTGCCAGACAGGACGAACGATCGGAACGATGGGTCTGTCAACAGAGAGGACATGAACCATCGATCATGATCTTCTTCGTCATAGAGACATTACATGTAACAAAAAAAAGGATGTAAGACAAGACTACACACTTGAGACAACATGCAGACTCGTGATCTGTCTCGCCTCCAAGGCAACCAAAACCATGTCAAATAAGGCAACAAGATGGAACTGCTAGCATAAGAAGCTATGAAGAAAGACATGTAGTCTTCTAATAAAATAGTCTATCTTTGCGTTAATTTGAAAACACATATTCGTCGTGAGTTAAATATATGTGTGCTTTATCATGAAAAGAGTAGGTGGGGACTTGAGTTACTTCATCCGAGGCCGAACAAGGAGGCATTTCCCAATATTGAGTTTTTTTAGGGATCATTAGTGAGATATATTGTAGTGACATATAAAAAAAGGACCGCAATATTTGGCACATGTGTGCCATATAAGCAAAATTGCCACATATCTCCTCACTTCACTTTAATTACATACATGCATGTATTTGCTTGTTTTTTCTTCTTCCACGACATTCTTCCTTTTAATTATATTCTCTTTATTTCAAAATTTTAAAAAGTTTTATTGCTCAAACCGTAAGTCCGATGCATAAATTGTCTTCACATAAAAGACTCGTCACGACGAGATCTTCGAAACTAGATCCCATGTTGGTATATTTTGACGACTTTTTTTGAATCATAAGTTACCATGCCAAGGCTACATAAGTTACCACACCTAGGCTAATAAGTTAACATGCCTATTATATGCAAGTTACGTGCTATTTTCACATAAGTTATCATGGTTATGTTTTTCAAACAATTTTTTCTTTCCTTGGTTAAAAGTTACTGCATTATTTGTACATAAGTTATCGGATATGTTGTTTGTATATTAACGTGTTACTTTCACATAAGTTACCGGGGTTATGTTTTGAAATAGCTTTTTTGTCTTTGGTAAAAGCTACCAACATGTTTATACGTAAGTTATCGGCACAAAAGTTCCCTCACATGAATTACATAAGTTACCACATCTGTTATCCGGCGGTTATGTTTTTGAACAACTATCTTTTTTTCTCCTCAAAGTAACCACGGGGTTTGTAGGTAAGTTATTGGGTATGCGTTTCGTATATTACCGAGCTATTTTCACATAAATTATCAGGGGTATGTTTTTAACAACTACTTTTTCCCTTTGTCGAATTTACCATGATGTTTGTACATAAGTTACCGGGTATACGGTTCGTTACTATCGTGTTATGTTTACATATGTTACTGTGGGGTATGTTTTTCAACAAATTTTTCCATTTGGTCAAAGTTACCATGGTGTTTGTATATAAATTATCGGAAACGTTGTTCGTATGTTACCGTGTTATTTTGACAGAAGTTATCAGGAGGGTAAGTTTTTCAATAACTTTTTCCCCATAGTTAAAGTTAGCATGGTGTTTGTATGTAAGTTATCAGGTATGCAGTTCATAGATTATCGTGCTATTTTTGCACAAGTTACTGGAGGCATATTTTTCAACTATCGTTTTCCCTTCTTGATCAAAGTTACATGGTGTTTGTATGTAAATTATCGGGTATGCAATTCATATATCATCGTGCTATTTTCCCATAAGTTATCGGAAGTATAAGTTTTTCAATAACTTTTCCCCTCCTTGGTCAATGTTACCGCGGTTTTTGTGTGAAATTTTAAGGTATGCGGTTCAAATATTACCATGCTATTTATGCTGAATTTATCTTGAGCATGTTTTAAACTTTTTTCACCGCTCAAAAGTTACCATGGTGTCTATGTGTGAGTTATCATATCTGCGGTGCGTATATTACCATCATATTTACGCAGAATTTACCATGAGCATGTTTTCAACAACTCCGCCCCTCCCTTCAAAAGTTATCATGGTGTCTATGTGTAAGTTATCATGCTTGCGTTGAGTATATTACCATGCTATTTTCGCAAAACTTACGAGGTATGTTCTCATATAAGTTTTCTCTTGGGTCAAAAAAATTTACCATGATGTTAGCTGGTGTTTTCATCAACTTTTTTCCCTAGATAAAAGATATTGTGGTGTTTGTACCCAAGTAATTAGCTTCGCAACGCATATATTATAATGCTCTTTACGTAGAAATTACCGGGGGTATGTTTTAACAAAAAATATTCTTTGGTCAAAGTTTACCATGGTGTTTGTACGTAAGTTACCAACACCACGGTGCGTATATTACCAGATTTTTTACACAAAAATTATAAGAGTGTGTTTCACCAACTCTTTTCCTTGTGTCAAAAGTTACCACCGTATTTGTACGTGAGTTATCAGATTGCAGAGCTTAAGTTGTCATGTTATGGACATAGAGGTTACCGGGTAAAATTCAACAACTTTTTTCCCAGTCAAAGCTACCATGATGTGTGTGTTCATATGTTATCAGGTTTGCGGTGCATAAATTAGCTTGTTGTGTACAAAGAGGTTACCAGAGGAATATTTCAACAATTTTTCATTCGGGTCAAAGTTACCATCATCAGCTAAAACAAATGTTTACGCATACATATTTCGTTTTTTGTAATGTCGTTGCTCTTTTATGTGCCAGCCGCCTTAACAATACAACATATTTTTCTTTTCTGTCATATGTTCATATGAATTATATGTTTCTCATAAGAATTTCTTGCTTATAAGGATATCATACAAATTATCCGATTTTCCATAAGACCAACATAAGATATATTATGCCTATAACATAAACAATAAATTTCGGAGAGGCCATTTTCTAGCCAAGAGATAGGTTAGATCTGAAATATTTCTTTTCTTGCAGATAACAAAGGAAGAGAAACATTGATGTTGCTGCAAAACAATGGAAGGTTTTCAATTCTGAGAAATATAAAACTAGGGAAATTGTGTTGCACTAACTGAATGACTTAATTATGAACTCTTTGATGCTTCAGTGTAGAAGCGCTTCAGGCACTCTTCTGCTTGATAATCATCTAGTTTCATCTGGTCTTGTTGTCAATCAACATCACTTATGCTTCCAAAAATGCATGTAAAGCCGCCTGAAAGTTTCATAGCATTACTCTAAGAGAAATGGTTTCTGGAGACTTTGCCAATGACCAACAGTGTAGTAGTATTACACGAACTTACTAATTATTTACCTCTGCCCTTCCTATCAAAGGAAATTTCTAGCACATGTTTGGCAATATTTGGTCGATCAGAGAATAACAATCGTGCTCCTTGAGTTGCTATTTCATCAACCGTGCAAGATAAACAAAGGGTAGGCCAGATAGTGAAATGAAGTATTATGGTTAATGAGACCACTCCCGAAAGATGCAGGTTTCAGTACAACAGAAAATTACTAGAAAGACGTAGAAATCGTAACTTACTTGTACCAATTAGACCTAGGGTCTCCAATGCACTCCCAATTTCATCAGTATTTTGACATTCCTCCATCCTAAATATTTTGTCTATGGCCAGGAGGAGCAGGTTTGTAACACCTAACATGGAGAAACCTTGATTAACATATCAATCTCATAACACCTAACAAATGGTGATGATGACAAGCCTTGTTGATTGGCACACAACACCCGTACCATGCTTCCATGCCTAGATGATAATGAACCAATGTCATCATCAGAACAATTGCTTTGGTAAAACAGAATATAGCATGGTTCATGACTATATTAGCAACAAAGAACAACTCCAGCCTATTGCCAAGTGTAAGTATTGCATCACCAGTAGCGAACTCTAAATCAATTGTGTACTTATGCTAGATGGTATCCAAATGCTAAAAGGAATATGACAACAGTCCAGAGCACTAACTTTGGCACTAATATGACAACAGTATGCTGGAGATGGGTAGGCGACGCAGCGAATCCATGGAGAAAGGGGTGATGTGCAGGTGCTCGTCCAGCCGTATGCCACGGCGATGAAGTTGCATGTCAGGGGCGTGAGTGACCGACGGTGGTGTACACTGCGGCCATTGGTGGTAGGGAGTTGCACCGCCGGTGAGTTTCCTTAGGTTGTGGCGCCCACATGTCGATGGACGGAGCCGCCGGCATGGGTCCATACGCACGACGAGATGGGATACCAGGGCAGCCATTGTCGAGGACGATAAGGACGAGGAGGCTCGACAGTGAAGTCCCAAGGGCACCACGGACTGGATCCCGACGCCCCACAGGCTGGGGGTGGAGCTCTCCCTGAGGTCTCACCTGGATCTGGTGAGGGCGTGATCGGGTTGGGGATGGGAGGAGGGGAAAGGAAGGCGAGGGAGGTGGGTGGGCCGTCTGGAGAATGAGGTCGCTTGCAGCGAAAAATTAGAGAAGAGGCGCGTTTGGATTGAGATCACAATCGAAGGGCGTTGATGAGATCGTGTGGCAGTTTTGGAATATACCACATGGTTGCCACATACATTATTCAATAAGAAAAATAACATATGTACACTAGAGAAAAAGATCCTAGTAGAAAGAGAGAGAAAAAGGAAAATAGAAGAAGGAAATAAAACCAAATAAACATAAATAAATACAAAACATAATAAGGAAAAAAGGTGCTTGTAAGAGGATAACAAAATAGGAAAACATAAAAATAAAATAAAACACACACATAGAAAAGTGTTAAGAAAGCATATCACACGAATGACAGAATGAATCAAGGAACCAAACCTAGACATGGATGGATGGACCCACACACACAACCACACGCCTATATGGATGGTCTCGCCACCTCTCTCCCTGGATAACATATGACACATCGTATCTTGGCTTTTATGTTTACGATGACCGTTCGGCAAGAAAGTTGAGGTGCCAGACGTGAGCAACGATCGTAATAGTGGGTCACTCGACATAGAGGGCAGGAGTCATCGAGCCAAAGCACCATCCACATCATGGTCTTCTTTGTCGTGTCAACATCGCTACTATCAGAGAAATAAATGAATGTAATATGAATACCATGCACTTGATACGAGATACCGACCCATGATCCGCCTAGCCTTCCAGCCAACCAAAACCCTATCGGACAAGACAACGCAATGGACCTTTTGGCATAAGCAAATATGAAAAAATACATGTAGCCATCTGTTGAAAAGTCTAATTTGGAATCACATATTCATAGTGAATTATTTAAACATATAAAATTAGATTGGGACTGGAGTTCCATTTTCCAAGGCCGAACATGGAGGAATTTCCAACTAGTGACATTTTCCCCATTTGGGTCAATGATTGGAACAGTGGGTCACTCGTCATAGAGGGCGGGAACCATCGAGCCAAAGCACCATCCATGTAATGGTCTTCGTTCTTGTGTCAACATTGTACTAACAAAGAAATAAATGAACGTAATACTAAGACTATATACTTGAGACAAGATGAGACGCAGACCCATGACCCCTCTCGCCTTCCAGCCCACCAAAACTTCATCGGACAAGACAACCCAATGGATTTTTTGGCATAAGAAAATGTGAAAATAAAAGACATGTATCCATCCGTCGAAAAGTCTAATTTGGAATCATATATTGGCTGTCAATTAGACTTTTCGACAGATGGAGTTCCATTTTCCAAAGCCGAGCATGGAGACATTTCCCATTAGTGAGATACATTGTACTAACTAGATAATCAACACCTCCAGCTTACTAAACAGTTGCTTTGAAAGTTGTTATCTCTTAGATACTTTTACATGTTGCATTGCAAACTAGTAGCTCAAGCTAGTCTCACAGATTGATGATGATTGAAAAGTTACCTAAAATCAGGAGACACGAGTTAAACAACTCTGTAACTCCTTACTAACTGTTGTAGCTGACACCAAAACTAATGTACATCAAGCACTGTGCTAGATCATAGTGACTAGTGGCTAATCAAATTCCACCTCGATATGATGTTCTCATGTTTGTCCTTTGAGATGCAGATGCGGGCGTCCAAGTTTGATCCAAATGAGGAAAGATATCTGGAGCTGCATTTCATCGCCAACCCCGTGGGCAACTAGATGATGTATATCTATGAGCCCTTGTGCTTTGAACTTGAACATGAACCTGGATGGTGTGGACAATATGGATAGTCGCGTTGCCGTTATCCGTTTTCCTTCAAGTAAGTTTGACCCTACATTTTGTTTATGTTCCTTTTCAGAATCTCTAATGTTATTACACATCTCAACATAAGCTCTCATTCCCGTATGTGGTGGTGCCTGTGATTTTCGTTCATATAGATAAGATAGCACACGAAGGAAGACCGAAGATATTATGTTTGGTGAATCTGAGCAAGGGACATTGGCGATGGGTATGCGCACGACAGTGGACAATGGATGCTGAACACGAGGTACATCCATCCATTATCTCGCACCAACCTGTTTGGGTGATGAGAAATGAGTATCTAGGTTGTAAGGGAGTGACGGGCGTAGAGCTGCATTAGGCGCCTACAATTCTTTCTCATGCGTTATGATGTCGAAATTTCTAACGAAAATTCCCCCGACTTGTCAAAAATTTGTCCTTATTTGTAAGAAAACACAAACTTTAGGGTGGTGGCTACAAACAATGTGTCCTTATTTGTACAAGAACAAAAACTTTAGGGTGGTGGCTGCAAATTTGTCCTTATTCGGAAACAAAATGCAAGGCACACACGAGTGCCTCACCGTTTGTCGGTGCCTGCTTACAACACTGCTTTTCTAGATGGAGCACACACATCTGTTCTTCTCTAGGAGAATAGCGGTCATCTAGAATAGTAGTTCAAGCACGGAAGTTAACATTCATGAAAGAAAAGAAATGTTATTAGGAGGGAACATACAAGAGATGAAAACACAGAAAGAGATCTGGTGGCATACACGAGATCCAATGAGTTTACATGAAACAAATCCCTTGCGTCAATTGATCAGTTGTGATCATAATGCACACTAACTACTGAAAAACATGGCAGTGAAAATACTCCTATGCTTTTCTCAGCTAAGTAAGAATATTGCTGCAGTTTGGAGACTCTACTTTTCTCAGCTATGTAAGACTAGTTACCACCAACAAGGCTGCGCTGCATGTCCGTGGAGTTCCTCCATTCTTCAGTCCAATTTCAAACAGGCACTGTCTCCATTGCAGCCTCCATCACAAGGCTTATAAGATGGGCTCTCTCGTTGTTCTTCCCAAGTAAGTTCGATCCTTTAACTTGTCATTTATTCGATTGGCCAACACCCAGTGGTCAAGTTTTTAGGTCGTGAGTTCGATCCTTTAACTTGTCGTTTTTTTAATTTATACTCGTGCCTTACAAACACAGGTCCTTCTGGTGCCTATTAGTGGGCTGTCCCAAACATGAGCTATTGTGTGTCACATGCGCCATTTGACGATAAAAGAGTATGCTTTTTGGCTATAATTGAAAAAAATTGTAGGCACAAGCCAATAAAAGACAATGTGTTGAACTGGTTCTAATGAAAAGAACTGTAGGCACGTGAATGCTAAAATAATCAAAGAGAATAAACACTGGTAAAGAAGGGTCTGCCTAGTTGTGGATTATGCTATTGAAACTTGATTTATGCACTACAATTAGTAATCTATTCAGTTACATCGTAGTAGGAGAGAGTGGCGAAGCAACCATGCCCTAAGGTCACCGCGCAGCCACCAAAGGAGGAGGGAGCCACAAGCCCGACACGAGGGAGAACCCAAAGGAAAAAAGGCACGAGTTGGTTGGCCGTCGCCACGCCGACTAACCCCACCACTATCAAGATCTCGCAGGCTAAACATGATCCGAGAGAAGACCACGGCTCCTCCACTGTTGTGCAGGCCGTTTTTCTTTAACGTACTCAGAATTTACGTTAATATTTAACCTATAGAATGACTAAACGGAAGCCCACAAGCCTGCACTACTAGGAAAAACCTTATACACAGAATCTTACCAGCAGCGCTCTTCAAAATATGGCGCTACTGCTATTTAGCAGCAGCGCGTGCAAGAAAAAACGCGCTACCGAAAGAAAAATAGCAGTAGCGCGTCCTCTGTAAACCACGCTACTACTATAATTGCCATGACCTCGTCGTCAAGCTAGTTATAGGAGTAGCGCGGTATTCCGCACCGCACTACTACTATAGATGTTAGCAGCAACGCATTTCTATAAAGCTCGCTACTGCTAAGTTCAGTCCACAAGTTTAGTCCCACCTCACTCCACGAACAGGGTGTTTACCACCTTAAATATGTTACTTCTCAGACTATCACAACCACTTGGTCTTCATTGAACGCTATGTGTATAATTTGTGGCCGTAATATGAGTCTTCTCCGGTTCCTACTGGAGAGAACTCATATTGACAATTCAGATTGTACACAAAAAGATCATTGATGGCCAATGTCTGTTTCCATTGACAGACAATGTATTTTTGCATGCTTAGTGAGGGAGTTCCGGACTAGGGGGTGTCTGGATAGCCGAACTATCGTGATCGGCCGGACTCCAAGACTATGAAGATACAAGATTGAAGACTTCGTCCCGTGTCCGGATGGGACTTTCCTTGGCATGGAAGGCAAGCTTGGCGATACGGATATGTAGATCTCCTACCATTGTAACCGACTCTGTGTAACCCTAGCCCTCTCCGGTGTCTATATAAACCGGATGGCTTTAGTTCGTAGGACGAACAACAATCATACCATAGGCTAGCTTCTAGGGTTTAGCCTCCTTGATCTCGTGGTAGATCCACTCTTGTAACACACATCATCAATATTAATCAAGAAGGACGTAGGGTTTTACCTCCATCAAGAGGGCCCGAACCTGGGTAAAACATCGTGTCCCTTGTCTCCTGTTACCATCCGCCTAGACGCACAGTTCGGGACCCCCTACCCGAGATCCGCCGGTTTTGACACCGACATTGGTGCTTTCATTGAGAGTTCCTCTGTGTCGTCACCGATAGGCTCGATGGCTTCTTCGACCATCATCAACAACGCGGTCCAGGGTGAGACCTTTCTCCCCGGACAGATCTTCGTATTCCGCGGCTTTGCGCTGCGGGCCAATTCGCTTGGCCATCTGGAGCAGATCAAAAGCTACGCCCCTGGCCGTCAGGTCAGATTTGGAAGTTTGATCTTCACGGCTGACATCCACGAGGACTTGATCCTCGATGGATTCGAGCCACAGCCGAGCGTGCCGCACTGTCACGGCGAGCATGATTTAGCCCTGCAGCCGGACAGTACCCTAGAGGCCGCACTCGAACCCGCTCCGATCTTCAATTCAGAGCCGGCTGCGCAGATCGAGGATGGATGGCTAGACACCGCCTCGGGGGCTGCAACCTCTACGGCGATAGAGCCGAACACTGACCTTGTTCCTCATAAAGCTCGTGACTCTGAGGTGCCGGACTCCTCGCCGGACTCCGAACCTCCCGCGCCCCTCCGATCGAATCCGATTGGGCGCCGATCATGGAATTCACCGCAGCGGACATCTTTCAACACTCACCTTTCGGTGACATCTTGAGTTCGCTAAAGTATCTCTCGTTATCAGGAGAGCCCTGGCCGGACTGCGGTCAGGACGGTTGGGATGCGGACGACGTAGAAATTCAAAGCCCACCCACCACCCACTTGGTAGCCGCTGTCGATGATCTAACCGACATGCTAGACTACGACTCCGAAGACATCGACGGTATGGACGACGATGCCGGAGACGACCAAGAACCAGCGCCCACCGAGCACTGGAAAGCCACCTCATCATATGACATATACATGGTGGATATCCCAAAGGATGGGAATGGCGAAGGAACAGCGAAGGATGACCCCTCCAAGAAACAGCCCAAGCGCCGGCGTCAGCGGCGCCGCTCTAAATCCCGCCACAGCAAGAATGAAGATTCCGGCACCGGAGATAATAATACACCGGACAGTGCCGAAGACAACCTCCTCCAGCAAGATCCAGCGCAGGAGGACGGAGATGCAGCCCTCATGAGAGAGCGGCAGAAGAAGAGGTAGAGGATTATATGCCTCCCTCCGGAGACGAGGCAAGCCTCGACGATGATGAATTCGTCGTGCCTAAGGATCCCGTCGAACAAGAGCGTTTTAAACGCAGGCTTATGGCCACGGCAAACAGCCTCAAGAAAAAGCATCAACAGCTTAGAGCTGATCAAGATCTGCTAGCCGACAAATGGACTGAAGTCCTCGCGGCTGAAGAGCATGAGCTCGAATGCCCCTCCAAAAGCTACCCTAAACGCAAGCTGCTCCCCCGATTAGAGGAGGAAGCGTATGAACCCTCATCACCAGGAGACAATACGGCTGACCGACCACCCCGTGGTCGCGACCGAGAGGCCTCTAGGCCCTTCACTAGACCCGTACCCCGGCATCACTCGAAAAGCACAAGGCCACAGGGGAACGCTCCGGACTTGCGAGATATATTGGAGGATAGGGCAAGACAATCAAGATCGATCTATGGATCGCGTGGGCGCCCCACGATACGTGACGACAACCGTCGCGCCGGACACAGTAAGTCCGGCCGGGCCGAACAAAATAGACAAAGCTCTCTTGAGCTCCGTCGTGATATCGCCCAGTACTGAGGCGCTGCACACCCACTATGCTTCATAGATGAAGTAATGGATCATCAAATCTCCGAAGGGTTTAAACCTGTCAATATTTAATCTTATGATGGCACAACAGACCCCGCGGTTTGGATCGAAGACTATCTCCTTCACATCCACATGGCCCGCGGTGATGATCTTCACGCCATCAAATATCTCCCACTCAAGCTTAAAGGACCAGCCCGGCATTGGCTTAACAGCTTGCCAGGAGAGTCAATTGGGAGTTGGGAAGACCTGGAAAAGCCGCATTCCTCGATAACTTCCAAGGCACGTATGTGCGACCACCAGACGCTGATGACCTAAGCCACATAATTCAGCAGCCAGACGTATCGGCCAGACAATTCTAGACACGGTTCTTAACCAAGAAAAACCAAATCGTCGACTGTCCGGATGCGGAGGCCCTCGCGGCCTTCAAGCATAATATCCGCGATGAGTGGCTTGCCCGGCACCAAGGACAGGAAAAGCCGAAATCCATGGCAGCCCTCACATCACTCATGACCTGCTTCTGCGCGGGTGAGGACAGCTGGCTAGCACGCAGCAACAACCTCAGTAAAAATTCTGGCAGTCCGGATATCAAGGACCGCAATGGCAGGTCGCGTCGTAACAAAAACAAATGCTGCATTAACGGCGACAATAGTGAGGATACGACAGTCAATGCCAGATTTAGAGGCTCTAAACCCGGTCAGCGGAAAAAGGCATTCAAAAGAACTACTCCGGGTCCGTCCAATTTGGACCGTATACTCGACCGCTCGTGCCAGATACACGGCACCCCCGAAAAGCCAGCTAACCACACCAACAGGGACTGTTGGGTATTCAAGCAGGCAGGCAAGTTAATTGCCGAAAACAATGACAAGGGGCTGCACAACGATGACGAGGAAAAGACCCGACCGCCGAACAATAGAAGACAGAAGGGTTTCCCCCCATAGGTGCGGACGGTGAACATGATATATGCAACGCACATACCCAAAAGGGAGCGGAAGCGTGCACTCAGGGATGTATACGCGATGGAGCCAGTCGCCCCGAAGTTCAATCCATGGTCCTCCTACCCAATCACTTTTGACCGAAGGGACCACCCCACCAGCATCCGCCACGGCGGATTCGCTGCATTGGTCTTAGACCCAATCGTTGATGGATTTCACCTCACCAGAGTCCTGATGGACGGCGGCAGCAGCCTGAACCTGCTTTATCAGGATACAGTGCGCCAAATGGGCATAGACCCCTCAAGGATTAAACCTACCAAGATGACCTTTAAAGGTGTCATACTAGGTGTAGAAGCCAATTGTACAGGCTCAGTCACACTGGAAGTGGTCTTCGGATCCCCGGATAACTTCCGAAGCGAGGAGTTAATCTTCGACATAGTTTCGTTCTGCAGCGGCTATCATGCCCTGCTCGGACGTACCGCGTTTGCAAAGTTCAACGCGGTGCCGCACTACGCATACCTCAAGCTCAAGATGCCAGGCCCTCGAGGAGTCATCATGGTCAACGGAAGCACTGAACGTTCTCTCCGCACGGAGGAACATACAGCGGCTCTCGCGGCAGAAGTACAATGCAGCCTCTTAAGGCAATTCTTGAGTCCGGCCGCTCGCGCCCGGAGTAAGCTACAACAAGACCACCTGGCACGTTCCGAGCACGCGTAGCAGTGCGGCCCCAACCCCAGGCCCTGTAAAACATCAAAACAGGTCCTTCGCGTACACCATTACACCCTGAAGATACCATGGGCATGGGGAGAGGGGCACGACCACTATAAGCCCAGACTGCGGCTCAACCACACCAGGGGCTCTCAAGTGTGTCGTTCTTTTTTTTCTTTTTCCTTTTTATTTTTTACCCACAGGACTCCGTTCGTCAGAGGCCCTGTCCGGCAGCAGACCTGCCGACCACACGATGCAATAGCCAGGGAAGGATAAAGGCTACAACGAATATCCAGGTGGTCTCCATTACGAGCATTAAATCTGTTTTATACACCACTCCGCAGCCTACCCCTGGAGGGGGACATGTTTAACAGTCCCGTCCCTTGCTTATTGCACCATTTGTATCGTTCTGCATTCATAGTAGCACTTCTTGAATAAAACAATGCAACACCTTTTTGCTTATAATTGCATTTCTTTTTTTTACATATGTTCATTTACGACATGTTGCATCCGTACACTTTGGTACGGTTAAAATACACCAGGGGCTTATGTTTCCCGCATCATGGTGTGATAAGTCTGAACACTTTCACAAGTGCGGCACTCCGAACTTATAGAATTATATGCATCAGCTCCGAATCATGTCTTGGGTCAATAGTTGGGTTTGCCCGGCTCCCATGTTTTGGTACCTTACGTTCCATTGTATCGGCTAAGGTAGCACTGGGAGAACCACTGCGATTGCGCCCCAGTTGAGCTGGGTTAACGCCTCAGTGGAGAAAGCTAAAACTGACCGTCATGATGAGGCGAGAGCCGGTCGCTGTTCGAGAGGTTTTTTGCGAGTCCTTAAAGACTTATGCCGCTTAGAGCGAGGAGCCGGATTTTGT
Source organism: Triticum dicoccoides (assembly GCF_002162155.2). Taxonomy (NCBI): domain Eukaryota; kingdom Viridiplantae; phylum Streptophyta; class Magnoliopsida; order Poales; family Poaceae; genus Triticum; species Triticum dicoccoides. The sequence goes on from NC_041381.1 coordinate 698,903,680, forward strand.
CCGGCCCAGGCGTGGATAGCGCCCCAAATTCGGCCTTCCGAAGACTAGGGGTTTCGCCGAAATTTAAAATTATAGAATTCTATGGCTAAGTGAGAGTGTTCAAGCATTCTAAGTCCGGTTGCCTTGTTCGCTGTGTTGAGCGCCTCCCTAGATGGACCCAAAAATGGGAACAAGAGTGATCAAGTTTATCCCGAACACCCCAGCACTCGTGGCATGGGGGCTGAAGCCGACGACTTGCCATCTCTCAGATTTGATAAACAGCCGCACAGAAGGTAATATTTTAAATTAACAAGCGTTGCTTAGCGCATATGAACTAAGTTTTCAGCGCACAGGATAACAAAATGCGAGTCTACTCAAATATTACATCTTTGGAGCACTCACCCGCAATAGTGCGAGCGCCCTTCAGCACACTCTTATAATACATCTCGGGCGTGCGATGCTCCTTGCCCTCTGGTGGCGGGTCCGTCACGAGTTTCTGGGCATCCATCTTGCCCCAGTGCACCTTTGCGCGGGCAAGGGCCTGACGGGCACCATCAATACAGGCAGAGTGCTTGATGACTTCAACCCATGAGCACGCATCCATCAGCCGCCGCACCAGGCCGAAGTAGCTCCCAGGCATGGCCTCCTTAGGCCACAGCCGAACTATGAGGCCCTTCATGTCCTGTTCGGCCGCCTTGTGGAGCTCAACCAGCTGCTTCAGCTGGTCGCAAAGGGGCACCGGATGTCCGGCCTCAGCATACTGAGACCAGAAGACCTTCTCCGTCGAGCTCCCCTCCTCGGCCCGGTAGAACGCGGCAGCATCGGACACACTGCGAGGAAGATCTGCGAACGCTCCTGGAGAGCTCCGAATTCAGGTAAGCAACAGGTAATTAACACTCACATGCTTACTTTGGACGAAGAATTCCTTACCCGCTGCTATTTTCTTCACTGCCTCGATCTCCTGGAGGGCCTTGTAGGCTTCGGCCTTAGCGGCTTTGGCACTCTCAAGAGCCGTTGCAAGCTTAGACTCTCGAGTCTTCGAGTCACGCTCCAGGCTCTCATGTTTTTTCACGAGATCCCGGAGCTCTTGCAGTACCTCCGCCACCCGCGCCTCCTGCTTCTCTCGCTCGGTGCGCTCCCCGGCTGCATTGCGTTCGGCCGCGGCCACCGCCTCTTTCAGGGTCGCCACCTCGTTATTGGCCCCTGCAATACCCATGTTATCCTTGTCATTCTTTTAGCAACCAAAATCCTTTTCTGTAAGGTACAATTTTAATAAGGTGTTACTCACCTTCCTTGTCCTCGAGCTGCTTCTTGGCACGGCCGAGCTCGTTCTCGGACCGCTTGAGGCTTTCCTTCAAAGCATTGACCTCCGCAGTTAGTGCGGCAGAGGTCAGCAGCGCAGCCTGCAATCCCATATTGACATGTTTTTTATGACTCCTGCGTATATCTTTTTAAGATCCTCAGTCCGGCTTTTCTTTCCGAACACCGAACCGAGCATCAGGGGCTACTTTCTATGCGGTACTATTTTACATATATCAAAATTCTTACCTCAAAGCATGTTAGAAGGCTGCTGCAGGCTTCGGTCAGCCCGCTCTTGGCAAGCTGAACCTTCTGAATCACTACACTCATAACAGTGTGGTGCTCCTCTTCAATGGAGGCGCCATTAAGCGCCTCCAGCAAGCTATCCGGCGCCTCCGGTTGGACGGAGGCTGCCAGCGTCACAGTCTTACCCTTCTTACGAAGGGGTCGCCCGCCGGACTCCGGAGCCACTATGGGTTCCGGGGCCGAGTCCGGTGCAAAGTCCGGGAGGTTGTCCTGCGACACCTCCGGGGCCTCCTCCTCCTGGTGGGTCCCTTCCCGGGATCCCACCTCGGCATCGTCCGCATCACGGGGAGTGGAGGCAGTCGGAAGAGAATCCATATCTGACGCACCTAAGGACCCGCTCGACGAAGCGGGAAGATCATCCTTGGGCGGACTGCAGGGTTGTATGCGGCATTAGAAAGACATTATGTGGCGAAAAGGAAAAACCTTGAAGTTATTCGGGAGTCCGGATACTTACAATCTGGCCAGGGGCTTGGCCCTTGGTGGCCAGTCCTCGTCGCCGTCACTGGCGTTGGCAAAGCAGTCCGGGGGAAGAGTTTTTCCCTTCTTGGACCCTTCGGCCTCCCTTGTTGGGGAGGCCTTCCTTTTCTTCCCTCCCCCCGCTGGGGGAGAGACTTTCTTCTTCTCCTCCTCGCCTTGGTGGGAGGAGTCGGCCTCGGATTCATCATTCGATAACACTTGAAAACGGGAACTCTTTCGAGTACCCGTGGCCTTCTTCTTGGCCTTCTTCTCCGGCACCACGTGGGGTGCCGGAGCCAGCAGCCCCATTAGGAGGGCGTCCGCTGGTTCCTCTGGCAATGGGGCCGGACAGATGGTCTGTTCGGCCTTCGCCAGCCAGTCCTGTCAAAGGTAAAGGGAGTTTAGATCCCGCATAGAGTCAAACTATGGAAAAAAGTGGCAAAATCACTTACCTCATCAGCTGGACGCTGCGAGCAGAATCCGCGATCTTCGGTAGCGGATGCGGGAGCCTCGGCGCCCTTGAACAGCACATTCCAGACATCTTCGTACGTAGTTTCGAAGAGCCCGCTCAGAGTCTGGTGCTGCGCCGGATCGAACTCCCACATGTTGAAGCCCCGTCGTTGGCACGGGAGAATCCGGCGGATGAGCATGACCTGGACTACGTTGACAAGCTTGAGCTTCTTGTCCACCAGCTTTTGGATGCAGGCTTGGAGTCCGGTCAGCTCCTCCGAATCACCCCAGATCCGGCGACTCTCTTTCCAGGAGGTGAGCTATGTAGGGATGCCGGATCTGAATTCGGGGGCCGCTGCCCAATCAGGGTCACGCGGCTCGGTGATGTAGAACCACCCCGATTGCCACCCCTTAATGGTTTCCACGAAAGTGCCCTCCAGCCAAGTAACGTGGGACATCCTGCCCACCATGGCGCCTCCGCACTCCGCTTGGCTGCCGTTCACAACCTTCGGCTTGACACTGAAGGTCTTGAGCCACAAGCCGAAGTGGGGCTGGATGCAGAGGAAAGCCTCGCACACGACGATAAACGCCGAGATGTTGAGGATGAAATTCAGGGCCAGATCATGGAAATCCAGGCCGTAGTAGAACATGAGCCCCTGGACAAAGGGATGAAGTGGGAAGCCCAGTCCGCGGAGGAAATGGGGAAGAAATACTACCCTCTCATGGGGCCTGGGGTGGGGATGAGCTCTCCCTCTACGGGGAGCCGGTGCGCGATGTTGCTGGACAAATATCCGACGTTGCGCAGCTTCTGGATCTGCTCCTCCGTGACGGAGGAGGCCATCCACTTGCCTCCCGCTCCGGACATAGTTGGAGAAGGTTGAGGAGAAAAGTGCGGACTTGGGCGCTGGAGCTCAAGTTCGCAGAGATGGATAAGCCAAGGAGGAAGAAGGCGCAGGTAAAAGGGTTGGATCTTTATCCCCTTATATGGGCGGACAAAAACATGTGTCCCCACCGGCCTGGTAAAACTCGCTTATCTTCCAAGCGCCACAATCAATGGCGCGGTTGGGTTACCCACGTCCGTATTGATGGGAATCCTGAAATAAGGGGAACACGATCTCTGCTTCAACAAGACGTGCCAAGGAAACCGCTTCGCTAAACGCGCTGAGGTGGAACAGTAAAACAATTTGAGTAAAGGCTTGGTAGTGGTGTGACGTCACGCCACAAAATACGTCAGCAGATTGAACTTGTGTAACATTATTCTCTCTACGGTGTCACGTGGGATTTATTTTTGCAGAGCCGGACACTATCCTGGTGTTTACAATCTTCTATAAATTATTCGGAGGAAGAACCCGCCTTGCAATGCCGAAGACAACATGCGCGCCGGACTTGTCGTCATTGAAGCCTGGTTCAGGGGCTACTGAGGGAGTTCCGGACTAGGGGGTGTCTGGATAGCCGAACTATCGTGATCGGCCGGACTCCAAGACTATGAAGATACAAGATTGAAGACTTCGTCCCGTGTCCGGATGGGACTTTCCTTGGCGTGGAAGGCAAGCTTGGCGATACGGATATGTAGATCTCCTACCATTGTAACCGACTCTATGTAACCCTAGCCCTCTCCGGTGTCTATATAAACCGGATGGCTTTAGTCCGTAGGACGAACAACAATCATACCATAGGCTAGCTTCTAGGGTTTAGCCTCCTTGATCTCGTGGTAGATCCACTCTTGTAACACACATCATCAATATTAATCAAGCAGGACGTAGGGTTTTACCTCCATCAAGAGGGCCCGAACCTGGGTAAAACATCGTGTCCCTTGTCTCCTGTTATCATCCGCCTAGACGCATAGTTTGGGACCCCCTATCCGAGATCCGCCGGTTTTGACACCGACACTTAGACTTAGCAGTAGCGCTTTTTATAGTAAGGCGCTACTGCTCAGCAGTGCGTTGCCTTGATATGTGCTACTGCTAAAGCCAGCCTATTACTAGGCCGCCCCTCACTCTCCTCTCTCTCTGCTCCAACTCACTCTCCCCCGCACCGGCACTGCCGTCTGCTGCCGCCGCATTTTCGCCCCCTCCCTCCTTCATCCCACCGCCGGCCGTCACCCCTCCCTCCTCCATCCCGACGCCGGCCGTTGCCCCCTCCCTCCTCCACCCCGCCGGCCATCGCCTGTTGGGGAACGTAGTAATTTCAAAATTTTCTTACACACACAGAAGATCATGGTGATGCATAGCAACGAGAGGGAAGAGTGTTGTCTACATACCCTTGTAGATCGTAAGCGGAAGCGTTAGCACAACGCGGTTGATGTAGTCATACGTCTTCACGGCCCGACCGATCAAGCACCAAAACTACGGCACCTCCGAGTTCTTGCACACGTTCAGCTCGATGACATCCCTCGAACTCCGATCCAGCCGAGTGTCGAGGGAGAGTTCCATCAGCACGACGGCATGGTGACGATCTTGATGTTCTACCGTCGCAGGGCTTCGCCTGAGCACCGCTATGATATTATCGAGGTGGACTATGGTGGAGGGGGGCACCGCACACGGCTAAGAGATCCAAGGGATCGATTGTTGTGTCTTTGGTGCTAGCCCTGCCCCTCTATTTATATGTTGAGCCTCGGGGTCGAAACTTGGAGCAAAAGCCTCCTAAAAGTCGGTTTTGGCCGAAAGGCAAGAGTCCCACTTGGACTCCAGGACCAAACGCCACAATCCTTGGCGTCTGGCCCAGACGCCACGGTCCTCGGCGTCTGGCCCAGGGCCAGACGCAAGGGTCTCCGGCGTTTGGCCCCCTGGCCTCCACAAAACTCCTTTTGCACCGACCTAAAGCCTCATGGGCTTGACCCCTTGGCCTAACCATATCATCCAATATATGAATCTTTACGTCTCGACCATTTCGAGACTCCTCGTCATGTCCCCGATCTCATCCGGGACTTCGAACTCCTTCGGTACATCAAAATATATAAACTCATAATATAACTATCATCGAAACCTTAAGCGTGCGGACCCTACAGGTTCGAGAACAATGTAGACATGACCGAAACACGTTTCCGTTCAATAACCAATAGCAGGACCTGGATGCCCGTATTGGCTCCCACATATTCTGCGAAGATCTTTATCGGTCAAACCGCATAACAACATACGTTGTTCCCTTTGTCATCGGTATGTTACTTGCCCGAGATTCGATCGTCGGTATCTCAATACCTAGTTCAATCTCGTTACAGGCAAGTCTCTTTACTCGTTCCGTAATACATCATCCCGCAACTAACTCATTAGTTACAATGCTTGCAAGGCTTATAGTGATGTGCATTACTGAGTGGGCCCAGAGATACCTCTCCGACAATCGGAGTGACAAATCCTAATCTCGAAATACGCCAACCCAACAAGTACCTTTGGAGACACCTGTAGAGCACCTTTATAATCACCCAGTTACGTTGTGACGTTTGGTAGCACACAAAGTGTTCCTCCGGTAAACGGGAGTTGCATAATCTCATAGTCATAGGAACATGTATAAGTCATGAAGAAAGCAATAGCAATATACTAAACGATCGTGTGCTAAGCTAACGGAATGGGTCTCATGTCAATCACGTCATTCTCCTAATGATGTGATCCTGTTAATCAAAGGACAACTCATGTCTATGGCTAGGAAACGTAACCATCTTTTGATTCAACGAGCTAGTCAAGTAGAGGCATACTAGTGACACTATGTTTGTCTATGTATTCACACATGTATTATATTTCCGGTTAATACAATTCTAGCATGAATAATAAACATTTATCATGAAATAAGGAAATAAATAATAACTTTATTATTGCCTCTAGGGCATATTTCCTTCAGTCTCCCACTTGCACTAGAGTCAATAATCTAGTTCACGTCGCCATGTGATTTAACACCAATATTCACATTTGTATGTGATTAATACTCATAGTTCACATCGTCATGTGATCAACACCCAAAGGGTTTGCTAGAGTCAATAACCTAGTTCACATCGCTATGTGATTAACACCCAAAGAGTACTAAGGTATGATCATGTTTTGCTCGTGAGAGAAGTTTAGTCAACGGGTCTGTCATATTCAGAGCCGTATGTATTTTGCAAATATTCTATGTCTACAATGCTTTGCACGGAGCTACTCTAGCTAATTGCTCCCACTTTCAATATGTATCCAGATTGAGACTTAGAGTCATCTGGATCGGTGTAAAAGCTTGCATCGATGTAACTCTTTACGACGAACTCTTTTATCACCTCCATAATCGAGAAACATCTCCTTAGTCCTCACTAAGGATATTCTTGACCGCTGTCCAGTGATCTACTTTTAGATCAAAATTGTACTCCTTTGCCAAACTCAGAGCAAGGTATACAATAGGTCCGGTACACAGCATAGCATACTTTATAGAACCTATGACTGAGGCATAGGGAATGACTTTTTCATTCTCTTTATATTTTCTGCCATGGTCGGGTTTTGAGTCTTACTCAACTTCATACCTTTGCATCACAGGCAAGAACTCTTTCTTTGACTGTTCCATTTTGAACTACTTCAAAATTTTGTCAAGGTATGTACTCATTGAAAAATCTTATCAAGCGTCTTGATCTATCTCTATAGATCTTGATGCTCAATGTGTAAGCAGCTTCACCGAGGTTTTTCTTTGAAAAACTCCTTTCAAACACTTCTTTATGCTTTCCAAAAAATTCTACATCATTTCCGATCAATAATATGTCATTCACATATACTTACCAGAAAGGCTGTAGTGCTCCTACTCACTTTGTTGTAAATACAGGCCTTTCCAAAAGTCTATATAAAACCACATGCTTTGATCAACTCACCAAAGCGTATATTCCAACTCCGAGATGCTTGCACCAGTCCATTGATGGATCGCTGGAGATTGCACATTTTGCTAGCACCTTTAGGATTAACAAAACCTTCTGGTTGCATCATATATAACTCTTCTTTAAAAAATCCATTAAGGAATGCAGTTTTGACATCCATTTGCCAGATTTCATAAAATGTGGCAATTGCTAACATGATTCGGACAGACTTTAAGCATCGATACGAGTGAGAAAATCTCATTGTATTCAACACCTTGATCTTGTCAAAAAACCTTTTGCGACAAGTCGAGCTTTGTAGATAGTAACACTACTATCAGTGTCTGTCTTCCTCTTGAAGATCCATTTATTTAACATGGCTTGTTGATCATCGAGCAAGTCAATCAAAGTCCATACTTTGTTCTCATACATGGATCATATCTCAGATTTATGGCCTCAAGCCATCGCTTCCTCATAGTTCATAGTTTCATCATGGTCTAGTAACATGACTTCCAGAACATGATTACCGTACCACTCTGGTGCGGATCTTACTCTGGAAGACCTACGAGGTTCTGTAGTAACTTGTTCTGAAGTTTCATGATCATCATCATTAGCTTCCTCACTAATTGGTATAGGAATCACTGGAACTGATTTCAGTGATGAACTATTTTCCAATTCAGGAGAAGGTACTTTTACCTTATCAAGTTCTACTTTCTCCCACTCACTTCTTTCGAGAGAAACTCCTTCTCTAGAAAGGATCCATCTTAGCAACAAATATCTTGCTTTCGGATCTGTGATAGAAGGTGTACCCAATAGTTTCCTTTGGGTATTCTATGAAGATGCACTTCTACGATTTGGGTTCGAGCTTATCAGGTTGAAACTTTTCCACATAAGCATCGCAGTCCCAAACTTTAATAAACGACAACTTTGGTTTCTTGCCAAACCACAGTTCATAAGGCGTCGCCTCAATGGATTTTGATGTTGCCCTATTTAACATGAATGCAGCTGTCTCTAATGCATAACACCAAAACAATAGTGGTAAACCGATAAGAGAGATCATAGATTGCACAATATCCAATAAAGTGCGGTTACAACATTCGAACACACCATAATGCTATAGTGTTCCAGGTGGTGTGAACTGTGAAACTATTCCACATTGTTTTATATGAAGACCAAACTCGTAACTAATATTCTTCTCCACGGTCAGATCGTAGAAACTTTATTTTCTTGCTACGATGATTCTTCACTTCACTCTGAATTTCTTTGAACATTTCAAATGTTTTAGACTTGTGTTTCATTAAGTAGATATACCCATACCTACTCAAATCATCTGTGAAGGTTAGAAAATAATGATACTTGCCACGAGCATCAACACTTATTGGATCGCATACATCAGTATGTATTATTTTCGATAAGTCAGTAGCTCGTTCCATTGTTCCGGAGAACGGAGTTTCAGTCATCTTGCCCAAAAGGCACGGTTCGCAAGCATCAAATGATTCATAATCAAGTGATTCCAAAAACCCATCAGCATGGAGTTTCTTCACGCGCTTTACACCGATATGACCCAAACGGCAGTGCCACAAATAAGTTGCACTATCATTATAAACTTTGCATCTTTTGGCATCAATATTATGATTATGTGTATCACTATCATCGAGATCCAATAAACTATTTTCATTGGGTGTATGACCATCGAAGGTTTTATTCATGTAAACAGAACAACAATTATTCTCTGACTTTAAATGAATAACTGTATTGCAATAAACATGATCAAATCATATTTATGCTCAACTCAAATGCCAAATAACATTTATTTAGGTTTAACACTAATCCCGAAAGTATAGGGAGTGTGCGATGATGATCATATCAATCTTGGAACCACTTCCAACACACATCGTCACTTCACCCTCAACTAGTTTATGTTTATTCTGTAACTCCTGTTTCAAGTTGCTAATCTTAGGAACCGAACAAGTATCAAATACTCAGGAGCTACTATAAACACTAGTAAGGTACACATCTATAACCTGTATATCAAATATACCCTTGTTCACTTTGCCATCCTTCTTATCCACCAAATATTCAGGGCATTTCCGCTTCCAGTGACCATTTCCTTTGCAGTAGAAGCACTTAGTTTCAGGCTTTGGTCCAGCTTTGGGCTTCTTCACGGGAGTGACAACTTGCTTGCCATTCTGCTTGAAGTTCCCTTTCTTTCCCTTCGCCCTTTTCTTGAAACTAGTGATCTTGTCAATCATCAACACTTGATGCTCTTTTCTTGATTTCTACCTTTGTCGATTTCAGCATCACGAAGAGCTCGGGAATCATTTTCGTCATCCCTTGCATTATAGTTCATCACGAAGTTCCAGTAACTTGGTGATGGTGACTAGAGAACTCTTCCAATCACTATCTTATCTAGAAGATTAACTCCCACTTGATTCAAGCGATTGTTAGTACTCAGACAATCTAAGCACTTGCTCACTAGTTGAGCAATTCTCCTCCATCTTTTAGGCGAAGTATTTGTCAAAGGTCTGATACCTCTTGACACGGGCATGAGTCTGAAATACCAATTTCATCTTTTGAAACATCTTATATGTTCCATGACGTTTCAAAAATGTTTTTGTAGTCCCAGTTCTAAGCCATAAAGCATGGTGCACAAAACTATCAAGTAGTCATCATATTGAACTAGCCAAACGTTCATAACGTCTGCATCTGCTCCTGCAATAGGTTTGTCACCTAGCGGTGCATCAAGGAGATAATTTTTCTGTGTAGCAACGAGGATAATCCTCAGATCACGGATCGAATCCGCATCATTGCTACTAACATCTTTCAACATAGTTTTTCTCTAGGAACATATCAAGATAAACATATGAAAGCAACAACGCGAGTTATTGATCTACAACATAATTTGCAAAATACTACCAGGACTAAGTTCATGATAAATTAAAGTTCAATTAATCATATTACTTAAGAACTCCCACTTAGATAGACATCCCTCTAATCTTCTAAGTGATCATGTGATCCAAATCAACTAAACCATGTCCGATCATCACGTGAGATGGAGTAGTTTCAATGGTGAACATCACTATGTTGATCATATCTACTATATGATTCACGCTCGACCTTTCGGTCTCCGTGTTCCGAGGCCATATCTGTTATATGCTAGACTCGTCAAGTTTAACCTGAGTATTCCGTGTGTGCAACTTTTTTGCACCCGTTGTATTTGAACGTAGAGCCTATCACACCCGATCATCACGTGGTGTCTCAGCACGAAGAACTTTCGCAGCGGTGCATACTCAGGGAGAACAATTATACTATGATAATTTAGTGAGGGATCATCTTATAATGCTACCGTCAATCAAAGCAAGATAAGATGCATAAAAGATAAACATCACATGCAATCAATATAAGTGATATGATATGGCCATCATCATCTTGTGCTTGTGATCTCCATCTTCGAAGCACCGTCATGATCACTATTGTCACCGGTGCGACACCTTGATCTCCATCGTAGCATCGTTGTCGTCTCGCCAATCTTATGCTTCTACGACTATCGCTACCGCTTAGTGATAAAGTAAAGCATTACACGGCGATTGCATTGCATACAATAAAGCGACAACCATATAGCTCCTGCCAGTTGCCGATAACTCGGTTATAAAACATGATAATCTCATACAATAAAATTTAGCATCATGTCTTGACCATATCACATCACAACATGCCCTGCAAAAACAAGTTAGACGTCCTCTACTTTGTTGTTGCAAATTTTACGTGGCTGCTATGGGCTGAGCAAGAACCGTTCTTACTTACGCATCAAAACCACAACGATAGTTTGTCAAGTTGATGTTGTTTTAACCTTCGCAAGGACCGGGCGTAGCCACACTCGGTTCAACTAAAGTGAGAGAGACAGACACCCGCCGGTCACCTTTAAGCAACTAGTGCTCGTGACGGTGAAACCAGTCTCGCGTAAGCGTACGCGTAATGTTGGTCCGGGCCGCTTCATCTCACAATACCGCTGAACCAAAGTATGAGATGCTGGTAAGCAGTATGACTTATATCGCCCACAACTCACTTGTGTTCTACTCGTGCATATGACATCTACGTATAAAACCTGGCTCGGATGCCACTGTTGGGGAACGTAGTAATTTCAAAAATTTCCTACGCACACGCAAGATCATGGTGATGCATAGCAACGAGAGGGAAGAGTGTTGTCTACATACCCTTGTAGACCGTAAGCGGAAGCGTTACCACAACACGGTTGATGTAGTCGTACGTCTTCACGGCCCGACCGATCAAGCACCGAAACTACGGCACCTCCGAGTTCTTGCACACGTTCAGCTCGATGACGTCCCTCGAACTCCGATCCAGCCGAGTGTCGAGGGAGAGTTCCATCAGCACGACGGCGTGGTGATGATCTTGATGTTCTACCGTCGCAGGGCTTCGCCTAAGCACCGCTACGATATTATCGAGTTGGACTATGGTGGAGAGGGGCACCGCACACGGCTAAGAGATCCAAGGGATCAATTGTTGTGTCTTTGGTGCTAGCCCTGCCCCTCTATTTATATGTTGAGCCCCGGGGTCGAAACTTGGAGCAAAAGCCTCCTAAAATTCGGTTTTGCCCGAAAGGCAAGAGTCCCACTCGGACTCCAGGACCAAACGCCACAATCCTTGGCGTCTGGCCCAGACGCCATGGGCCTCGGCGTCTGGCCCAGGGCCAGACGCCAGGGTCTCCGGTGTTTGCCCCCCTGGACTCCGCAAAACTCACTTTGCACCGACCTAAAGCCTCATGGGCTTGACCCCTTGGCCTAACCATATCATCCAATATATGAATCTTTACGTCTCGACCATTTCGAGACTCCTCGTCATGTCCCCGATCTCATCCGGGACTGCGCACTCCTTCGGTACATCAAAATATATAAACTCATAATATAACTGTCATCGAAACCTTAAGAGTGCGAACCCTACGGGTTCGAGAACAATGTAGACATGACCGAAACACGTTTCAGGTCAATAACCAATAGCGGGACCTGGATGCCCATATTGGCCCCCACATATTCTGCGAAGATCTTTATCGGTCAAACCGCATAACAACATACGTTGTTCCCTTTGTCATTGGTATGTTACTTGCCCGAGATTCGATCATCGATATCTCAATACCTAGTTCAATCTCGTTACAGGCAAGTCTCTTTACTCATTCCGTAATACATCATCCTGCAACTAACTCATTAGTTACAATGCTTGCAAGGCTTATAGTGATGTGCATTACTAAGTGGGTCCAGAGATACCTCTCCGACAATCGGAGTGACAAATCCTAATCTCGAAATACGCCAACCCAACAAGTACCTTTGGAGACACCTGTAGAGCACCTTTATAATCACCCAGTTACGTTGTGACGTTTGGTAGCACACAAAGTGTTCCTCCGGTAAACGGGAGTTGCATAATCTCATAGTCATAGGAACATGTATAAGTCATGAAGAAAGCAATAGCAATATACTAAACGATTGTGTGCTAAGTTAACGGAATGGGTCATGTCAATCACATCATTCTCCTAATGATGTGATCCCATTAATCAAATGACAACTCATGTATATGCTTAGGAAACGTAACCATCTTTGATTCAACGAGCTAGTCAAGTAGAGGCATACTCGTGACACTATGTTTGTCTATGTATTCACACATGTATTATGTTTCCGGTTAATACAGTTCTAGCATGAATAATAAACATTTATCATGAAATAAGGAAATAAATAATAACTTTATTATTGCCTTAGGGCATATTTCCTTCATCGCCCCCTCCTTTCTCCATCCCGCTGCCGTCGCCCCCCCTCCCCCCTCACCCGCCGTCACCGCCACCGAGGTAGCTCCTCCTACCTCCCTCCTCCTTCCTCCCCATCCTTCCCATCTGTTCCCTCCTTACTCCCACTCATCTGTCCCTCCTTCCCACCCCTCCTCCCTCCCTCCTTCCAACCCTCCTCCCTCCCTTCTCTCTATTCTTGTAGAATGTAGGTAGTTTAAATATAGATTTTAGAATGTAGACATTGTAGAATGTAGGTTCTGTAACAGAATAAATTTTAAGCCTATTTTAGGTGTTTTGAATAGAATAGGAAATTTTAGGTCTTTTGATTAGAAATTTTAGTAATGGAAATCTTTAGTTGGTAGAATTTGAAAAATGTTTTGTACTTGTTATATTGTGAACTTAGGGCATATTTTTAGGGTTTAGTAAAAGAAATAGTAATAGTGGATGATAATGTAGATGTTTTAGGTATAGAACATTTTGAATAGATGATGATGTAGATTTTTTAGTACAACTAGTTTATTTAGTGTTGCTCAAGAATTGCTCATATGATGTAGATATAAACATGTATATGTAGTGTTGCTCAAATACGATATGTGCTTGCCCAAGTGACCATGTTTGCAGCTAACAACTCCGAGTGTCCTATGTTTTGCGGGAGTATTGATTAATTTCCGTTTCGGCAAATTTCAGGTGCTCGATATGTCCTTTTTTAGCAAAGGTCATGCCGGATTTTCCCTCTAAAGTGGATCGTTAATCCTTTTCTAATATTGCTTTAGGAAAATGGCGACACCACCACCACCAGAACCACCATGTCGACTGTGCAAGTCAAGATGTGCCAGCAACCTTGCAACTGGCACGTTGTTCGACATCTACTTCCAGCCGAGTTTTCTTCTTGCGGCGGTAACAAAATATATGAAAGTTGTAACAACTATTTTGTTTTTAGTGCTATTGGCATTAATGCATTGTGTATACATCATTGTGTATACATAGATCGTCCCATGCAATGTGAGGTTGGAATTCAACAAGCTGACCGGAGACACTGTGACCTTTGAGGCTCCTGGGGGCCCCTACACTATGGAGGTCGTGAAAGGACAAAATATGTCACAGAGCGGAGGATATGGATGGAACAGTTTAATCTCCCACATGGGTATCACTAGTGGTGAGTTGATCAGTTTCTTCTTCAGAGAAGAAAGACCCAAGCTGGTCGTCATTTATCTCAACACGGATGAAGATGATGAGGACCCACTTGATGAAGTCATCTATACTCAAAGAATAAGGCTGAGCGAGGACAAGGTGTGCAACCTATGGGACATAATTCCGCCACGTGCTGACTTTGTCGGGGTGCCATTGGTGACCCGCCTGACAACTAAGATGGTTGATCGGCATGTTATGGTATGTTATACTTAGTGTATAATCCTATTACATGCTTAGTAGAATTCAAGCTTAGTAGAAATGTAGTACTGTTTTTTATAGTGTAGAAACCTATACTTAGTAGAAATATATTTGCAAGAGTATGTGCGAGGCTACTTATTAATTGATATGTTTTTCTTATTCAGAAATTGCCAAAGAGCCTATCTGTGAGTTGTGGTATCGAGCCTGATGAAGAAGGCTCTGTTGGAATACGCCTTACCGCAAGGCGCTCCGTCACCACCTGTGCGTACACCATGGACACAGGCGGTCGCACACACTTCAGCTCGGTTGGGTGGAAAACTTCCTCATTGGCAAGAATCTTCGTGTTGGACATGACATCCTAATTACAATCAGGAACACCCACCGCCATGGCTTGAGGATGATGATCGTCATTGATATCATCTAGAACTACATATATGTGTGGCTGTATGACTATCCCTAGTAGACTGCTATATGCTGTATGACTACCTAGTACTTCTTATCATATATGCTCATGTATGAACCATATATGTGTGTGAGGATGCATGTTGACTATATATGAGTACTTATAATGCTTAATGATATTGTATGACTACTGTATGACTATATGATATTGTGGTTAATGATATTGTTATCTGGTATATGTGAAATTGCAGTTTATTGAAACAGGGTACTGTTATAGATCAGTAAGAAGCAGGTAAAAAATGTTGAAAGATACAGCAGTAGCGCGGGCAAAAAAAAGCGCTACAACTACTTATTAGTAGCGCATGTTGGAAAACCGCTACTGATACAATCAATACTAGTAGCAAGGGTACATAGAGCGCTACTATTATCTGTTAGCTATAGCGCCTAATTAGTAGCGCGGCCACCCGTGCTACTGATAGCGTTAAAACCCGCGCTACTACTAGGGTTTTCCCTAGTAGTGGTGCCAATGAGTATGTGCCTGTTATAAATCAGGTATAAAATATAACAAACTATAATAATCTGCATACCTATTATTCAATTTTTAGAACTGCAACACCGTTATGTGGGGGAGGGGGCAATGGCCCCCTGAGCTATATACATTTATCTGGTGGAACAATATCGATTCTTCAAGGCTCCAAACGGTGAGTTAAGCATGAGAGGCGTAATTGATTAAAATGACACCATGTCTTACTCTGATCAAATGGGTGGTTCCTTCAGGCGGCTTGATGTTATCAAGCTTTACAACAATTATTTTTCTGGTTCCTACTGTTCTGTCCATAAGTAAAACTCAGTCCTGCCTAGCCCTTGCCTTAGTCAACTCTTCCCCATGCTCCATTCTTTTGCTAACGATGATACTATCTCTAATGTTTGCTTTATTGCAGGCTAAATGTCCTTCTGCTATTGATTCCTTTCACGAAATCACAACCAATTGGCAGGGCAAGACGATAGCCCTGTTCTTGGACTACGACGGAACACTATTGCCAACAGTAGATAATCCCGACGAGGCATACATGTCCAGCGAAGTAAGTATAATGAAAAGAAAAATTATTGCGTGTTACTTGATATTTGTAGATCTTTCTTATCCCTGATCCATATAATCAGATGCGTGAAGCTGTTAAGGAAATTGCCTCCTTGTGCCCCACTTCAGTCGTCAGTGGAAGGGCCCGCGATAAGGTATCACCGACTAATGGGTATCTAGTAGCCTTTTAATTTAGATGTTCTATACATTCGTAATTAGCGACTCACTTATTTTGCTATTCATCTGTTGGCAGAAAATCTCATAATGATCGAAAACCTGCACTATGCAGGGAGCCACAGAGCAGAAATCCAACTCGTAAGCCATTATTAAATTTAGAAATGCCTATATGTAAATATTTAACCTGCAAAGTGACAAAACAGAAACCCACAAGCCTACCAGCGAGAACGTACCTGTTATAAATCAGGTATAAAATATAACAATCTATAATAATCCGCATATATGGGGGGGGGGCAATGGCCCCCTCAGCTATATACGGTTATCTGTTGGAACAATATCCATTCTTCAAGGCTTCAAATGGTGAGTTAAGCATGAGACATGTAATTGATTAAAATGACACCATATCTCACTCTGATCAAAGGGGTTCTTCCTTCTGGCGCTAGATGTTATCAAGCTTTGCAACAACTGTTTTGCTGCTTCCTACTGTTCTGTTCGTGAGTAAAACTCAGTTCTGCCTAGCCCTTGCCTTAGTCAACTCTTCCCCATGCTCCATTTTTTTGCAAAAAAAAACTACCTGCAAACCACATGTTGCGGTTTGCAAAGAAACCCTTCTTAAATGTTTGTCCTCAAATAATTACAAAAAAATAGGCGAGATTTTGTGCGGTTTGCAAAGAAGCCCTTAAGGTGAGATGAACTTGTGTTTCATATAATTACAAAAAAATGTAGGTTCTCGAAGACATCTGCTGGAAGGAAATGTTGCATGAGAAGCGATGTATTCCAAGAGTCATCGGCATTCAGGAGATCTGCCACCCTTTTAGTCTGCATCGATGTTTTTGTGTGATCGACCTAAAGGAGGGTTCCCTTGGTATCCAAGGATCCCGCCATATGCGTATGTTCTCTTCAGTACCAACACGCCAGATGCACCCCTGCTTAGCTAGCTCTAACCCATATTCAATGGTTGCCCATGTCGACGAACCATTCCCTGTGAAGACTGTGTCAATAATGGATTCAGACGGATATACTAGATGATACCTCGCAGTTGCTGCAGGAAATCATTGTATAATAATATAGGGGATCAACATTCAGATATTGAATAATAGTAGTTAGAACCATAATCTGACAATTGCACCTTTAAAATGTGAATATTGTAACTACATAAAGTTCATTACGTTTGCATGAATAGTTCACCCTTCAATTGTGGTAACATTGAAGAGGACTATGCATTATCTTTTATGGAATTTGCCCTCTTCAAAGATCCGTCATGCCATTTCTTACAAAATCATTGGTTATTACTGGGTGAGCATATGCTTGGAGCCGTTCCATAGTATTTCCTATATTGTGATATTTCACCCGTGAACAATCTTTTTCTTTTTGCGGGTGACCCGTGAACAATCTTTTAGCAGAGTATCAACCTATTATTTTATTGTGAATGCTTTGTTCATTCCCTCTATATATCAACCATAGTATTCGGGCATAAAAACTTGTTGGTAGGCGAGGCGGGCCAGAGGTCGTGCCGGAGACGGACTGCCGTCGGAGGCGAGTGGACGGACGGTCAGAGCCGAAGGAGTGCCCTCAAGCGGAGATTTCTACCCAGCCGCTACACCTCGCGCCGGGGGAAAGGATGTTCTGGTGACTTGTGGAGACAACTCGATTGGTTGCGACTTGAAGAGAAGGGCAAGAGCACATCGCGGTGTTCTATCTTGATTTATGGACACGGAATAGGGGGGTTTGGTGGAAGCCGATCGGCCTATGGATAGATGATTGATAGTACACGGTTGTGGGTGGAAGCTGGAGAGACCATCGTTTTGTCTTCATAAAACATACTCCCTCCTTTCCGGTTTATAGGGCTTATCTCAAAATTTTAGTTTTTCCATTTTATAAGGCTCAACTTGGTTGTTTCCCATCACATGTTCAGATTCCAAGATGCATTAAATCATTGCATGCAAGTATTGAGAGAAAGTTGACCAATACATGTACTTTATGCATGCATTCATTGCAATTAATGCATTGATAAACATAATTTTTTAAGAAAAACAAGAGCATTAATTAGGTGCTTTTGCAAACTACAAAAAGTATTCCACCACTCACCATCTACCTTGCTTGGTGAGATTTTTAAATTAAGCATTATAAACCGGAAAGGAGGGAGTACTACAAAAGGTATGTGACCTAAATCAGCCCGCCCATGCTGTAGCTGAAATAGCCAACTAACTCCTGTGATCATTGCCCTGTTTGTTCACCTTCCCATGCAAGCATGCAGCCAACGGGCTAAGAGGAATGGGCTCCATCTGTAGCTGGTAACTGAATGCTGATGTGGCCATTGTCTATGTTGGTCACCTCATGGTTGGTCTCATCTGTAAGTCAGTAGTGAAACCCTAATGTGGTTGCCTTATTGATGTGGATAGGCTGCATGTCAAGGGAAATAATATAGTGAGGATGAGTTATTTAGGTATTATAGATTATAGATACATATTGTAAATTAGTGCAGTTACACAAGAAAAAAATGCTTGTAGAAAGAAAGACAGAAATGAAAAACAGAAACGCGCAGATAGGATACCCGTGTCGCACGGCGTGATGAGTCTATGCACGTACGGTAAGGGTGCGGCCATGCCCACTGTCCGGCTGCTCAACGACGGCGCGCGCGACCACCGCGAAGGCGCATCCACGCTGTGCTGTTTGCGGGCCGCCGGCCGTACGTGTGCAACATGTCAACTTGTCAATTGTCAGCCTCCGGGCCACAGTGGCCGGCGGTCGACATGCGAGCCGGAGCTAGCTACCCAGCGCACGTTGTCACCACGCGACGTCAAACCATTGTCCCCTGTCGGGGCTTGCTCCGGCAATAGTTAAGACGGCAGGGGGAGACACAGCGAGTGAGTGACGCCAGACATCCGTCATCTCCGGCTGGCCGGATCGAGACGGTCCATAGGCATTACATGCCCGGAGAGAACTTCGCCGGCAGCAACCGTACTAGTAACATGCATGCAGCTTAGCTTAGTACTCCCTCTGTTTTTATTTACTCTGCATATTAAAGTTGACTGGAGTCAAATTTCGTAAAGTTTGACCAAGTTTGTAGAAAATAATATAGACATTTATTATAATAAATCTATAAATGTGAAAGTACATTCAATAATAAATCTAATATTGTTGATTTGTTATTGTATATCTTAATATTTTTGTTTATAAACTTGGTCAAAGTTTGTAAAGCTTGATTTTGACCAAAGCTAATATACGAACTAAATAAAAACGGAGGGAGTACTCCCTCCGTCCGGAAAAGCTTGTCCCAACCTTGTCTCTTAAATCTTGTCCCAAGCATGTATATACATCCATTTGAGGGACAAACTTTTCCTGACGGCCGGATGAAAAGTATTAACTTAGCACACTTTTGCTATTAAGTATTAAGTATACCATACATTACTCATTAAAAAAATTTGAAGGACTTATCTTAGTCCTCATATTAAAAATGTTGTGTGCATTCCTAACTGATGCAGAGGACGGGAAGTTCAATTCTCTATTTATTTCAGATGCCATGGTGCCCACGGATTAGAAACAAAACCAGGCGTCCCTCGCATCACCTGCTCCAGGGTGACCGAGGGCGCAAACCCTAGCTAGCCCCCGCGCTTCCACATCCGGCTCCCTCCTCCCCTTGTCGTTCCTAGAGGTGGCCGTCGGGCAATCCCGTGCACCGCCGGTGAAGGGACGTCGAGGGTATGGTGTCTCGTGGCTGTGGCGTGGCTGTCTGGAGGGGCAGTGCACGGTGGTGCGAGATCTTCCTCCTGCGGCCGCTCCTCCCAGTGGCGCGGCGACATTCTGGTGACATCGCAGGGGCGGACGACTTGGCAAAGGTTGTGACCGAGCTATGGCGCAAGGCCCACGGAGTAGCAGCTCTAGGCACAGCGGCACGGTGGCCCCTCTGTCAGTGATCACGGGTCAGGAGGCGGCTTCATGTGGCGGTGTCTAGGGGCGACGGATCAAGGGAAGCCAATTGCGTGCCCTGGAAGGTGCGGTTGCCAGTGAAAGCCATGCCAAGTTTGGTCATGGCATATGATGGCGGCGTATTTGCATCGGTTACTTATAGAAGACATCGTTGTTGCAACGGCCGTCTTCCCGCCAAAGCTGCTCTTAGGGAAACCCTAGATTTGTGTCTCCCGGATCAGACGATGGGCATGTGAAGCCGTTTTCCCCTTTTGGTGGATTGTTTTTTATTTCGGAGCAGGTGCTTGCTGTAGGGGTCCTGAGGTGGAGCAGTGTGGTCTTCTGATTTGAAGACGGCGAGTCTCTGCGGTGTGGTGTAGCCTGGTCTCGGGCACAGACTCATGATGACGTACGAGCGCAGGGCGGGCGCTGTCTGGCGTTGTGGTGGCATCAGGCCTGCCAAGGTCATGTCATTGATGTCCGCGCCGAAGATGGGTTCGCAGAAGACAACGGCGGTGACGTTGGGAGCGTGCACATGCGGTGTGCGCTAATGGTTTGCTGGATTGGTACTTCAGTTTTAGATGATGTGGGTAGGGATGAGGTCAGGGCAAGCGACCCTGGTCATGACCACCATTATCACCAAGCTTGTAGGTGGAGTAACTTTTCTTTCCTAGAAGATGGATTCCAAAGGATTGATGGTTTATCTTGTAAGGCATTGTTGAGTAATATAATGAAAATGACTGTCTGCATACTCGATGCAGAAGCTGGAGGTTCAACCACCTTTAGAAAAAGGTATACCACATGTGAGGGTCAGAGTATATACTGTATTATACTATTCGAATGGATATCCTATTACCCTCAAAAAAAAAATGGATATCCTATTCTGGATGAACTCGTTTTCTTTAATAAGGATATTCTGAATGGGCTCATGCCAACGTATTGGTGGAGGTATGCATGTGAAGGCTGATCCAGCGGTGTGAACAAGCATGCATACGTACGGCTCAGTTGCGGTGCTCGGCATCGATCAGCTCGGTCAGCTAACAACGATCAACGATGGAGGGGGAGAAAGACAGAGTAGAGCTGGAGCTGCGGTTGACTTGGGAAGGGACAAAATGATGAGCAGCAAACGTAATCGCCTGGAGCGGCCGCTGTCTGGGATAGAGAAGCAAGCTAGCTACTAGTGCTACTCCCAAGTGTTACTCCATTACAATAATCGAGGTTCATGCGGGAGCTATCCCGACCTGGCCGGAAGTATACACTAAACAATGCCAACAGCAACTATTAGGACTACTAATCAATCATATGATGGTGTCAAAGCCTTAGTCAGCCGTGTCACTGAACTAACCAGTGCACTGATCATCATCTCGGCGCGTAGTGCCATTATTATACTAATATAATCCTTAAAAAAGGTGCACGTGCCGGCTGCCGTGGGCCTCGTGTCACCGTGTGCCGTGCGCGTTTCCTGGAGCTCGCACATTCGTTCGTAACGGCTGACGTTCCTCTACACGAGTATGCACGATCAGTATAGAGAGAGTCTTGTGTCGCCTGTCTATATATTTTTTGCACCACGATGGATTCCACTCCAACGGTTGGTAAAATCGACTGACGCACCACGATGGATACCTAGAGCAGGAATTGGTTAGTTTGGTTAGAGCTTCCTTTTCCTTTTTTTGCTTCTTTCTTCTTACCCACATGTATCGTACTTTTACTTTGCTTTTAATATATTAAAAATACCATAGAACAATTGTTTTACGATTTATGGTTCAAAAAAAATTCGACTGATATCAATTATCTTGAAGCCAACTTTCAAATAGTTGGCCTTGTGTGGACAATGTTAAAAATAATACTCCCCCATACGATATCCGATTATTATTTGCAAAGAAAAGATAATATCTGATTATCCACCGCGGTTGGGTTCAGGTAAATTTTAATTGAAAAACACAGAGGCAGCTCTAACAAGTTGAAGAACTGAATTAAGACCTCCCAATCTTAAAACCTCTCGCTGGAACCATCTATAGCATGCTTTATTCTGTGTTCGCCATTCCAAATGCTTAGGACAAACTAAGACCACCAAAGAACGATCCATAGCTGTTTGTGGAACAGTTTCTTAAATCGATTATATGTTTATGCGCTTTATCCTAAATGGATTGGTGGGCACACTAGTTTGGCCATCAAAGCGTACGACAAGGAAATACTTTTCAACGGTTGGGTGACATAGAGATAAGCAAGATAAACCAAAAAGAACACTGGAAGAAAATACAAAAGTTAAACACAAAAAGGAAATTAGACCATGATAGAAACATGTTGAAAGAAAGAAGGAAACAAGAAAACAACCAAACCTAGGCAAGCCTAGACATGGATGGACGGACCCACGAGCACAACCACACACCTATATGGAGGGCATTACCACATATCTACCTATCCATCCTACACGACCTATACCATACCTCATATTGGTTTCATAATTCCAATCATCGTAACAAAGTTGGTGTGCCAAACGAGAAGAACAGTCGGGCAATGTGTCACTTGACATCGAGAACGGGAACCATCAAGATGATACCCCACTCGCATCATGATCTTCTTTGCCGTGTGAACATCACTACTAACATATTAATAAAGGAAGGTAAGACCAAGACTACACTCTTTCGATGAGACGTGGACCCATGACCCATCTCAGCTCTTGCCAATGAAAACCTCATTGGACAAGGTAAATTGATGGACCAATTGGCATAAGAAGCTGTGAAGAAAAGCATCTAGTCTTTTATTGAACATTCTTTTTGTTGCGTTAATTTGAAAACACATATTTGTCACGAATTAAACATAAGCATGCTTTATCTTGAAATATAGGTGGGGACTTGGGTTCCAACGCCAAAGGCCTAACAAGGCACATTACTGGAAGGGCATTTTCCTCCTTAAGTGTTTTGATGTTGATGACAATGCAACTTGCAGACTAAACGCGTGCCTAAGCTACGCATGTATACTTTATTAGGCACAAGATGGTTGGGCACCCCTCCAGATGGAAAAGAGCGAAGGCGGCATTTCCGATGCATTTAATTTATTTGGTTGTAGGAAATCCATACTATTAAAAGGGGTTCGCATAGGAAGGCATGATATAATCAAACACATACACGAATCCATATTGCACCCACCATATAGCTCAAGGAGAGAGCCTCCTATCTAATCTATACAGAAAAACCTCCCGAGATCGGTTGTACTGAAGGTGATTGCAATTTTACCACTCCTTGTGCGAGTGGTACTACCGGCCCTTGCACCGGCTCAACCACCGCCTGAGGGGTCATTTCCCTCGGGTTTGGCAATGGTACTCCACCGGTGGCTGCCTAATAATTTTGGTTAATCATCTTTTAATTGGTAATACTGATGTCCCACGAGGTTGTTCCGCCTGGACTTAGCGTGTACCGGAGGACGTCTTCCAGGCGGTTGTACTGATCTCTGCACTGCTTCAACTACCGCGAGTAAGGTGATTCCTCTCGGGTTCGAGGAGCGGAACATGGCGGTGGCTGAACGGTTTTTCCGATTGCATAATAAACGGTACAACTAGTAGGCCGGGCAGTTGTACCACCCCGGTGCTGCATCTGTGTGTTTGTACCTTAGGCAGTTGTGCCACTGCTCCTAGCAGTTGTACCATCCATGTGTAGTTCTGCACATAACAATTGGATTTTGAGGAACACTATAAAAGGAGGGGGTTCTTCTTCCTCGCACCTACCACTTGCCTCTCTCTCTCTCTCTCTCTCTCTCTCTCTCTCTCTCTCTCTCTCTCCCTCTCTCTCTCCATTAATTTGGAAACACATAATCATCGTGAATTAAAAATATAAGAGTAGGTGCGAACTTGAGTTCCATTGTCGAAGGCCGAACAATTTCCCACTAGTGAGAGTTTTTTGAGGGGTCCATTAGAGAGAGATATTGTAGTAATATAGAATAAAAATAGAAAAACAGAAAAATGGTTGTAGACAGAAAACAAAATAGAAAATGGAAAAGGAAAGTCAAACCAAATAAATATTAAGAAATAGAAAAAGTAATGAGGGAAAACTTTATGCTTGCAGAAGGATGAGGAAAAGGAAAACAGAAAAATGGAAATAGAACTCAGGTATAGAAAAGTGTAGACAAAGTATGTCACCCGAACGATAGAAAGAATCAAGGAACAACCAAACCTAGGAAAAATAGACATGGATGGGTTGGCCCACACGCTTATATGGATGGCCTCATCACCTCTCTCTTTATCCGTCCTAACTGACCCAAGACACACCTTATCCTTGCTTTCAATTTTCCAATCACCTTTTGCCCACAAAGTTGGAATGCTAGACGTGACGAACAATTGGAACAATGGGTCACTCGACATAGATGATGGGAACTATCGAGCCAAAACCCCGCCCGCATCATAGTCTTCATCGTTGTGTCAAAATTGCTGGTAACAAAGAAATAAATGAACGTAATACGAAGAGCACAAACTTGACACGAGATGCAAACCCATGATCTCCCTCGCCTTCTGGCCAACCAAAACAGCATTGGACAAGACAACCCAATGGACCTTTTGGCATAATCAAATATGAGAAAAGACATGTAGCCACCTGTTGAAAAGTATATTTTGGAATAACATATTCGTCATGCATTAAACATATAAGAGGAGGTGGGGACTTAAGTTCCATTTTCGAAGCCCGAACATGGAGACATTTCCCATTAGAGATATTTGTTTAGGGATCTATTAGTGAGATATATTATACTAATATAGAAGGAAAACTAATAACATATGAAAAGAAAATAAAGATGCTTGTAGAATGAAACAAAACGCCCCGCAAAAATGGAAAACATGAAAGGAAAATAAAACCAAAAAACATAAAGAAGTAAAATAAGAAATAAGGAAAAAAGGATGCTTGTAGAAGGATAAAAAAGGGAAATATAAAAAGAAAATAAATCACCCGGATAGCGAAGTGATGAGCGGTAGAATGAAACAAGAAACATACAAACTCTTCTATTTTTGCGAGAGAAGGAACAAACGAACTCAACCGCACGCCTATATGGATGGCCTCACCACCTCTCTCGCTAGACAACATATGACAGACATTATCTTGGCTTTCATGTTTCCAACGACCGTTTGGCAAAAAAAGCTGAGATGCCAGACATGAGCAACGATCGAAACAGTGGATCAGTTGACATAGAGGGCGGGAACCATCGAGCCAAAGCACCACCTAACATTTCTTCTTCGTTGTGTCAACATTTCTGCGAACAAATGTGAAAAAAGACATGTAGTCGAAAAGTCTAATTAGGAATCGCATATTCATGGAATTATATAAGAATAGGCGGGGACTGGAGTTTCATTTTCCATGGCCGAACATGGAGACATTCCCCATTGTTTAGATTTTCCCCCCGAGGGATCCATTAGTGAGATACAGATTTTGTACTAATATACTCTCTTCGTCCCAAAATAAGTGTCTCAACTTTATATTAATTATAATATAAAATTGTACTAAGATTAAGACACTTGTTTTAAGACATAGATTGAAAATTAGCGCATGTACACTAGAAAAAAAATGCTTGTATAGAAAGGAAAACAAAACTGAAAGACTGAAACGTGCAGATAGGATACCCATGCCACACGCACGGCGTGATGAGTCTATGCACGTACGGTATGGGAGCGGCCGCGCGCACCGTCGGGCTGCTCAACGGCGGCGGAGCGCATGCATGCTCTGCTGTCACCAGACCGCTGTACGTGTGCGACACCTCAGCGTGTCAACTGTCGGCAATGCACGCATGTTCTCTTCCGCTTACATCCGCCACAGTGGCCGGCGCCGGACATGCGCGCCGGAGCTAGCTACCCAGCCGCACGACGTAATTCTACTGTCCCCTGTCGGGGCTAGCTCCGGTAATATTTAAGACGGCAGGGGGAGACACTGCGAGTGAGTGACGCCAGCCATCTCCGGCTGACCGGATCGAGACGATCGACATGCATTACATGCACGGAGAGAACTTCGCCGGCGGCAGCCGTGCGAGTACGGGACGTGCAGCGTGTCCCTCGGAGAAGCATGCATGCAGCTTATTAACATTGCACCTTTTTGCTATATAATAGTATATCACATGTGACTATTCTTTTTTCCTTTCGGGGGACATACATGTGACAATTCGATCGAGTCATGGACTCTTTTTCTCGGAGTTGTGGCAGCGTGTCCCTCCGAGTAGCATGCATGCAACTTATTTACTTACTCAGCACATACCACATGTGAGGATCAATCTATATACTACTCCCTCCATCCGCGACAGCTAATTCTGATGGAGGAAGTATATAACCATTCGAGTGCTCATGTCAACGTGGTGGTGGAGGTATGCATGCATGTGAACGCTGAACCAGCAGTGTGAACATGCCTGCATACGGAGAGCTCAGTTGTGGTGCATCTCATCGCAACAACGTCATACGACGATCTTCGTTTTCTTAAGCAACGAACACCCACCAAGCGTTGAGGGATGGCGATGTTCCTTCTTGTAGTACGGCGTCGTTTGGGGCGGCCATATGGTCACCGTTTTTTTTTTTGAACAGAGACATATGGTCACCGTGGGTGTGGCTCATGGGTGAAAGAGGGCCGCATGTTGGCATTGCCTTGATTCAACCTTGGTCAACCCGTGTTTAAGCGGGCAAGTGTTTGTCATCATGCCTTCGCCAATTCTTATCGGAGGTGTCATCCTCCACTCATCTCGCATCTGTAAAGCGTAAACGAGTCGAAAGCTGATTTCTCCGAATCTTTTTCTTTGAAATATATTCAGATGTAGAGGCTTTTCCCCGGCGGAAAAAATGATCGGTCAGCTAACAATGATCAACAATGGAGGCAGAGAAAGGGAAGTGCATCGATGAACGCATGTATATATGAACCCATTTTGAAAAACACATTTCTAAATGCTAAAAAATTCTAAAAAGGTTGCACGGACACGTCTTCATGTTTTATGTGCGTGCATAAAGTTTCACGGGAAAATAACCTTTTTTAGGGAGTATCTAGAACTCATCTAGATGAGATATAATTTGGTCTCATTCACTTTGAAAACAAGAACAAATACAAACCACATCAGCACACACGCATCATATAGCATCACATCCAATGGCTATAAAAGGTGAATGAGACCAAATTATATCTCATTTAGATGAGTTCTAGCAAAACTGCCTTTTTATGGCCTGTGCAAAAAGACAAAAAGTTGTGTCGTAAAACACTATTTAGAACTACTGAAATTTGTATTTTTTGCAGAGACAAAACCAAAATACATTTCTTTCACAAGACTTTGTGCCGTGCACACACATTTACAAAAAAAGTATGCATGCAATTTTCTTTTGAATTTTTTAATATTTTAAAACATGTTTAAAATGCATTTTTTTTTCAAAAAGTGGGTGCATATGCCCACGGATTCAGGACATGCCTACTCAGCGGAGAAAGACACAGTAGAGCTGGAGTTTGACTTTGGGAAGGGACAGAAGGACGAGTAGCCAAACGTAATCCCCTGGAGCAGCCGCTGCCTGGGGTAGAGAAGCAAAGCCAAGTACTACTAGGTCCCAGTGCTACTCCATTACAATAATCGAGGTTCATGCGGGAGCTATCCCGACCTGGCCGGAAGTATACACTAAACAATGCCAACCGCAACTATTAGGACTACTAAACAATCATATGATGGTGTCAAAGCCTTAGCCGTGTCACTGAACTAACTAGTCCACTGATCATCATCCCGGCGCGTAGTGCACATTATAGTATTAGCTGAACTAATGTAACCCATATAAAGGGTGCACGTGTCGGCTGCCCGTGGGCCTCGTGTCGCCGTGTGCCCTGCGCGTTTCCAGGAGCTCGCACGTTCGTTCGTAACGCCTGACGTTCCTCTACACAAGTAGAGTAGTATGCACGATCAGTATAGTGAGTCGTACGTGTGTCACCTATCTGTATTAGTATATATGCACGTGCGATGCACGTCAAAGTAAGTGTTTTTGGTGAAAGGAAAAAGCATTAGGGCTGCAAAACAAGGAAATACGAAATAATACACTATGCATGAATGCAACAACGAATATTATTGTTGTAAAAATATATGTTTGAAGAGTGTAATTTCTATTGATTGGTGACAGAGTTGTAAAAAACAAAGGAAAATAACCAGCGGGATCCAAATTCATTAACTGTTTAATTTAGATTTCTTCTCTCTTTGGTTCCGTTTCTAGACCCATCTCAAGCCATCAAGCACGTCCTCTGACCGCAGCATGGCCTGAGCAGCAGCACCTCTTTATAACGTGATGGTTCTAGAATATACTGTAGGCAGCTGATGGATACTGTTCATGTGAATCCCATTGCTTTCAACCGTTAGATTGAGAATACCAACGGTCAGGATTGATGCTCTGGACACATTCAAAACTCATACACTATATAGCGGTATAGATATAGATATTTTTGCACCACGTTGGATTCCACTCCACCGGTTGGTAACATCGACTGATGTTAAGTATCTTGAAGGCAACTTTCAAATAGCCGGGCTTGTGCGCACATTGTTAAAGACAATATACATAACCAAATAACACAAGCTGATGGAAGTAGTCAAGGCAACGGGGTGTCCGGGTACACACGCGAGCAACATGTAGATAGGATATTCGCATGGTCATTGTTAAGTATAATGTTTATTAGGAAAGACGAGATAGACTAGGATTTGTTCTGGCTTGTCTTGTACTTCAAGTAGATCATTGTACTCCTATATATATATGCCCATGAGGCTCAAGCAAAACTAAAACAACTATTCCACCAAATCCCTCTCTCCCTTCTAACATGGTATATATCGCAAGTCGATCCTAAACCCTAGCCACCGCCGCTTCGCACTTGCGCGCCGTCCCCGGGGCGGTCGGCCTCCATGACCGCCGCCGGGGGCCGCGCCGCCCGTACCTAGGGTTCGTCCGCCGGCCGTGTTGGCCGGCTGCCCTGGAGAGTCTTTTTCCTGATCCTTTGATCCGGGTTTTTCTATCTCGCTGGTCGTTTTGATCGGCGTCTACTTTTTGGTTTTCCGATCTTTTCTTGATCGGTTTGCGTCGCCCGCCGCCGCCGTCGACACCTCGCGCCTCTACTCCGACATCGGCGCAACCGGCCGGCTACTTCACCGACCCGGCGGCCTCGCGTGATAGGCAGCCCTCAAGGCCGTCGTCCGCGCGCCGGCACGCCCGTCGATCTACGCCGGCCGTCACCGTCCTGCTCCGACCGGGACTCCTGCATCACCCCGACCCGGCGGCCTCGCGCCATGCGGCGGCCAATAATAGCCGCCCTGCCGCCCGCCGCCGCCGGCTTCATCTCGGACTCCACCGCCACCACGCCTCCATCGAGCGGCGTCCCCGACCTCGCGCGCGATCGGCTTGATCACCCGCTCGCCGCCGCGATCCGCCTCATCTACGTCGCGCCACCGACCTGGCCCATCAGTTACGCGCGCCTCCGCAGGTCCCGTGAAGATCGTCTCCGAGTTCAGCGCGCCTCTCCACTGATCGAGCAACGGGCTGCCGCTGCGTCGCCCCGTCGGGCCGCAGCGCCGCCGCCCGTTGTTCTTCTTTCCGGCTGCACCGAACCGCGTCACCGCTGCGTCGCCCCTTCGGGCCGTAGTGCCGCGGCCCGCGGTGTACCGCCGCCCCGAGGCCGTCCGCTCCAGGCCGTCCCCATGGCTGCACCGACCCTCGCGCCACCGCTGCGTTGCCCCGTCGGGCCGTAGCGAGCGTGGCACGCGGTCCACGCTGCCGTCTCGAGGCCGTCCACGCGGTTGCACCACCCCGTGCTCCGCCGCTGTGCCGCCCCTTCGGGCTGTAGCACCGCGGCCCGCGGTCCCTGCGACCGTCCCGAGGTCTTCCGTCGTCACCCCGACCTGCCCGCCGCCGCTGCGTCGCCCCTTCGGGCCGTAGCGCCGCGGCCCGCGGTCCACCGCCGTCCCCGCGCGTCGACTTCCTGTGGCATGCGCCGCACCACCTCCTTTGGTGCGGGAACGCCACCGTCCGCGCCGGTCTTCGTCACGCTGTCGGGTTCTTCGCCTACTTCGAGCACCGCCGCCGCGCTCCTAACCTAGCCGCCGCCGTCAGGCCGCCGCTGCCGCTCTTCTTTTGTAGCCGCCGCAGCTACCCCCGTAGCCGCCGCAGCCGCCCGTCCACCTCCTTCGTCTTCGTCCAGCACCAGCCCGTCGCCAGCGTCGTCGTCATCTACCCCGACCGCTTCATCTACTCCGATAACCGCGGGCGACATTGGCCCCGTGCCGATTGGCGCCGCAACCGCCGTCGAGTCCTTCTCCGCTGGCCTCTCCGACTTCTTCGACATGGCGTACAGCTCGTGCAGGTCCCTGTCTACGCATGCCTGGTGCTGGCAACACCGCCGCGTGCCTTCGTCCACGACGTGTCCCCGGGCCCGGCAAGCCTGGTGCGACGCTTCGTCAACTTCGTCTTCGTCCGTCTACGCATGCCCGGTGCTGGCAACACCGACGCGTGCCTTCGTCTACGATGTGTCCCCGGGGTTGGCAACCCCGGCGCGACGCGTCATCAACATCATCTACTTCCTGGCGCATCACTACTTTGACACCACTGCGCCCACGACTAACTCGGCGCCTCCTTGCGCCCGCGGCTCCACGGCGACTTTCTCGACACCGGCTACCCCGACTCGACATCGACCACGGAATTCTTCGCACGGCTACCTCGACCATGGCTCCACCACCCACGCTCTCGGCTACCTCGACAAACGGCACAAAGGGCTATCGCCTTGCTTGAGCAACCTCGTCGGTTGCCACTCCAG
>NC_041381.1:698934736-698937333 GCF_002162155.2 Triticum dicoccoides
CCTTCGGATTCTTCTCCAGTCTCACTGTCTGCGTCGCTACAGTTGTGACTGCGGGGGGATATTGAGTATAATGTTTATTAGGAAAGACGAGATAGACTAGGATTTGTTTTGGTTTGTCTTGTACTCCAAATAGATCATTGTACTCCTATATATATGCCCACGAGGCTCAAGCAAAACAAAAACAACTATTCCATCAAATCCCTCTCTCCCTTCTAACAGCCATGAATAGTCGATGCACGTACGGTGCGGCCGTGCCCACCGTCCGGATGCTCAACGACGGCGCGCGGGGGGCGGCCAGGAGGCGCATGCATGCCCTGCGGTCGCCCACCCGCCGTACGTACGTGTGCAACATGCCAACTTGTCAACTGTCGGCGATGCGTGGTTTTCACTCACTCCCAGTGGCCGGCGTTCGACATGCATGGGCGCCGGAGCTAGCTACCCAGCCGCACGTCGTCACCACGCGATTGTTCCCTGTCGGGGGCTAGCTCCGGCAGTAAATTAAACGGCCGGCGAGACACTGGGAGTGAGTGACGCCAGCCAGCAGCGATCTCCGGCCGGCCGGATCGAGGGATCCGATCGACATGCATTACATGCCGCACACAGAGGCCGAACGTCACGTGCAGCGTGTCCCCCGGAGACAAGGACCCGCCTGTTTTCCATCGAATGGATATTCTATTCTGGATGGGACTCGTTTTTCCTTTTCTTTACAAGGATATTCTGGATGGGCTCATGTCAACGTGGTGCGGGATGTATGTCAACGCAGAACCAGCGGTGTGGACGTGCATGCATACATACGTACGGCTCAGCTTTGCGGTGCATCTCATCACAACATTGTCATGCACCCATCTTCGTTTTATTTTTTGATGAAGCGACGAACCCCTGTCCGGTCGATTTCTATCGAGGAAACCGCTAAGGCCTCGTTCGCTTCAAAGGATTCTAAACCATATGGAAAATTAAAAGCGTAGGAACAGGGAAGCCTTGTAGGTACAATACGGAGGAACTGAAATTAGAGGAAAGAAACAGTGGTTGTGCGTTCTGAACGCCGGATGGATAAACAGAGAGCTGCAGCAGTCGTACTAGTCCTAACCACACATTAGCAGAGCTGTGCTGATTTTTAATTCACATGCTAGCCATTCTTCTCTCACACATGGACCCACACGGCATATTTTATTCAGCTTATCAGTGGGCAGCCTCGGGCTTCCGCCAAAAAAAGAGATCAGGGTAGATGTGTCGATTCCTATGGAATTGACACTGTTAGCAATCCTTTCCTACTGTATACTGTAGCGAATTCCTTTGTAACGAACACAACAAAGGGAAAAGAAAACATGGAATCCATAATTCCTTTGGAATGTCCTGAAATCCTGTAAAGCGAACGGGGCCTAAAATTTTCGCCCCAGCCGCCCCTTCGCTTGTACCCAAGCAGTGGCGGAGCTTTGGCCCTGTTTGGATCATGGGATTAGAGCTAATTTGGGTTAGTTGGGGCCTCAAATAACTCAAAAGTATTCAAACAGGGAGGGTTAGAGTGGGTTAGTTCCATCTAACCCAACTATCCCGGTGGAGAGGTGCTTATTTGGGTTAGAGTGGGTTAAAAAATAATTCTAACTCTAACTGTGTTAGAGTATCCAAACAAGGCCTTTGTGGAGATCAACCTGGGCCATTGTCCCCCAATCCATGACAAAGTTAGCAAATATCCCCTACTATTCAACCCATATGTCAAGTTAAAATCAGCCTAAAAGCATGTTTCTTGCCCCTTCAGCCCATTTGCCCCTCCATAAATTCAGCACAAGCTCCGCCACTGTACCCAAGGGCACCCTGCCGCTTAGGGTTTCTCGTGCCTCCCGCATGTAGCACCGCTGATCTATTTTGTCTTTTGTGGTCTTAGTGCCATGGAGGCATATGGTAGATTTCGGGCCTTGCCGGTGAGAGGACTCCTTTTTGAGGTGTTTTTTTTAAGTTTTGTTAGGATCTGTTTCCTGCTTAGAGAGGCGATGTGGCAGCGGCTCTCTAAACATGGAATAAGGTTCTCCCTGCCTAGCTTTTGGTGGTGCATCTAGCAGCATCGGAGGGCGTGTGAAGATTTGTCTTCGGCAGATCTCAAAGAATTCAGTCAGCGTTTTCCTTCCTAGCCCTAGTTGATGTGTCTACAAGTTGGTCTCTTCTGATCTACGTGTCTCTTCGTTGGTGGCGGTTGCTGTTCTGGTGCGCTGTTCTATTGGGTCTTAGCACAACGACTTCCTGACAACCTACTACAATAACGTTTCCCTGGCTCCAATGAGGGAGGGGCGATAACGGCGGTGCACCCTCAGCTCGCTCGAGTGCTTGTAGTAGTCGCTAGGTGGTCTACGAACATGGATGTATATTTTACTTCTGGTGTTCTTTGTACTACCTTGGCAGATGATGAATAGTTCGGAAGTTCTCCTCGCAAAGAAAATAAACCTCTACAATTTTACAATGCTTAGACATAACAAAAACTAAAGCACTCCCGCAGTGGCGGAGCTTCATAGGAACCAAAGACAATTCGTACATTTCTGAGGGGGCCAAAAGGCTTTTGTTTGCCAATCAAGCCTCTCATAAAATAAAATCTTCAGAGATTTTGT
>NC_041381.1:698937612-699016784 GCF_002162155.2 Triticum dicoccoides
GCTGCAGACTTGTGTGTAGCTACGCCGGTGCACTCCCGACAAATGTTGGGGTGTGGCGATGTTCCTTCTTGTAGGCCGAGATCATTCGACCATTGTGGTTGTGGTCCGCAGGTGGAGATGGTGGTGCTCTTGGCATGGGGTGGGGCATCAGTGGTCGTGCTCGAAGTCTCTTCTTCCTAGGTCGTCATGTTTCCTCTGGTGGTTCACGGTCCTGAGCTTTCTATCGTCCGACGAATGTCTGGTGCATATTAGTTATGCAGAGGTTGGGTGTAATGCTTAAACAGTAATAAAGCGCCCTTTTTCGGAGGGGAAAATCGGATGAAAGACGGAGACGTATATATACATGTATCGACGTAAGTACGTACGTATGTACGCACGCACATGCTTGAGAATACAGTACTCTGATCAGTGATCATCAGCGAGCATTGGATTGGGAATGGACAAAAGCTTCAGCTTTGAAAAAAGAATAGTTGATGCCGCTGTTTGGGAAAAGGGAGCAAAGCTACCGGAGCACTACTCCTCACTCGTACTCCAAATAGTTGATGCCGGAACCGACCCACATTAAACAATGCAACGGCTACTAATCACAGTCCAAGGATCATCTCGGCGCGTAGTGCACAACTGCACATCACACTATTATTAATCGTACTACTAAAAAAAGGTGCACGTGTTAGCTCGTGTCGCCGTGTGCCCTGCGCGTTTTCTGGAGCTCGCACGTTCGTTCGTACCGCCTGACGTACGTATGTACGTACGAATGCCTTCTAGAATACACAGTATGCACGGTCAGTACGTATCAGGATTCCAGTCCTGATATTACCAGCTGTTATCTCGCATGCTGTTGCGGAAACGTTTTGCAATATATTTCAGTGATTTTTGGCTGTATTTAACATGCAAACTCTAGGTAATAATCTAAGAATTAAAACAGTAAATATGTATGATATTTTGTGTTTGATTGTATTATGGTTGTATAATATTTGTTAAATATGAATGCAATAATTGAATGGATATTCTGTTGAGTGAACCTTTTTGCTTGCATGGTTGTATGTTGAGGTGGATCATTTTCCATACGTTAAGTTTGATGAGGTGTCATACTTACGTGTGGTAGGAAACAAGTTAGTGGGGGCTACTTATTTAGACATAAAAGATTTCCGTGCAAGTTGTTGGAAAAACGGTAGGGCGTCTCCAATACGGATCCTTGAAATGGAACATTAGGGCACCTCTCTAACACGGAGCCCTGAAACGGGAACATTACGGCTTCTTCAACATGGACCACTAAAATGAACATTGTATTCGCCTGGGTCTACTGGTACGAGAGCCGGCTATCCAACGGTATACACCATCCGTCTGGTCGATTTTCATGCCAACCGGATGATTTTTATTTAAATCGGAGCACATTTATTATTTTTTTAAATATTTCATTAAATAAAAGCGGACATGTCATTTTTTCTAACACAACAAAAAGTTAAACCTAGTCTAAATCTTCACAGAGATTAGTGCTCCAAGTCCATGTTGTTCCCTGCGTCGGGGCTCTGAGCTCCGGGAAGTCAAGTTATGGCCATGCGGGTCACCGATGAGGGGTAGAGTTTGCCATGGGATATAGACCTGAACCACATGCGTCCAATCACGTCTCTCCGGCAATGAACATGCGCATTAACCGGGATGCAGCGGGGTCGGCACTCTAGGTTGTCGCGCCGCTTTAATGTCGGCTCTAGTGGCCGGTCGTGTTCGAGTCTGGGCTGACATGAATGCGACATGGGGCGGACGTGGTTTCACGCGAGAGAGGGCATGGGAGGCAGTTTTGGGTGGGACCAGGGTGCCGGATAGTTACGTGGTTGCAGTCCTCACGCCCTCAAACCTCCCTAGATTTGCGCCCACTTTACAGGATTTCGGACAAGTGGATGCATTCACGAACCGATAAGGTACCGTGTTGAATGGGTTACATTGTTCACATTCGGTCCAAATGTTTGCGGGTGTTTTGAGGGTCTGCATTGGAGATGCCCTTATATCATAATATTCAGGAGGCCGGCGGCTCCGACACAAACTTCATCAACATCACTGATGATGAGGGTCATTAGTGTAGTTGGTAGTAGTTTCTATGTAGATTGTGTCGTCATATTTGTTATTAGAATAGAAATTGTGAAATGGGTAGTATGGTTGTGAAAGATGAAATATGAGCGATGATCGGTCACCATCCGTGACGCGACCGGATGTATCCGTGGATGTTTGGACACAGGAATTTACTATGTGCGGTTGTAGATGCTTTAACACATATTAGGGCATCTAACTGCGATCCGCAAATTTCCTCATGTATCCATCCGCGGATGGAGGGTGGGGGCAGTCCACGGACACAGATGCGAGAGGACGGCATCCAATCATAACCGCGTACATTTGAAACCGCATTTTAACTAACCAGACGAAATTCATGCAAAGCAACCGATATTCATCAAAGTTCGGATGGAAAATAGCACAAATCATCAATACATAGCATGCAAATTAAGTCTAGTACACCAATGTCTCTAATTCGACTAGATCACGAATATCCTACACGTTTTACATGAATGGATCATGTCGTTCCACACATGCTCCCCGTCAGCTTTATCCAACGGTGTGCACGTGTGCACATAAATGGATGTCCCTCTGTCCCTTGGTACACTACGGTGGCACGTGAGGACTACATATAATGTGTAGACCAATTTGAGTGAATGAATCATCTAACAAGTTGAGCAAGAGGAAATAAAACTTATGATCTCGTCCATGTCCGTGTGCAATGGCCACCTTGCCTCGAGCTAACTAACCACGTTGCAAAATTTGATGACTCTGATCTGGATAGTGTGCCAGCGATACGACAACGACCTCACATTGCGCGGTTGAATAATGTACATGTCGTAGGGCGCAATGTGCTTTTGTGAGTGAAACTTTCACGCACTTGCTCCGAGAAGGGCTCCCCTCTGCTCCTGCCTATGAAATCCGCGAATTCGGCCAACCACACATCGCATAACAAATGATCCTCCATAGTTGAGTAGTTCACCATCCTTCGTACACTGAAAAGCAACATAGCATTTGAAACGTGCCATACTTGCGTGTTTTAGGAAACAAGGTAGTGGGGGCTACTTATTTAGACATAAAAGATTTTAGTGCATGTTGTTAGAAAAACGGAAGGGCATCTCCAATACGGACCCTGAGACGGAAACATTAGGGCACCTCCAACGCGGACCCCTAAAACGGAAACATTACGGCTTCTTCAACATGGACCGCTAAAACGGACATTGTATTTGCATGTGGACACTGATACGAGAGCCGGCTATCCAACGGTATACACCATCCGTTTGGTTGATTTTCATGCCAACCGGATGATTTTTATTTAAATCGGAGCACATCGATTACATTTTTGAAATATTTCATTAAATAAAAGCGGACATGTCATTTTTTTCTAACACAGCAAAAAGTTAAACCTAGTCTAAATCTTCACAGGCATTAGTGCTCCAAGTCCATGTTGTTCCCCGCGTCGGGGCTCTGAGCTCCGGGAAGTGAAGTTGTGGCCATGCGGGTCACCGATGAGGGGTAGAGTTTGCCATGGGACATAGACCTGAACCACATGCGTCCAATCACGTCTCTCCGGCATTGAACATGCGCGTTAACCGGGATGCAGCGTGGTCGGCACTCTAGGCTGTCGCACCGCTTCAATGTCGGCTCTAGTGGCCGGTCGTCTCTGAGTCTGGGCCGACATGAATGCGGCATGGGATGCGGACATGGGTTCGCGCGAGAGAGGGCATGGGAGGCAGTTTTGGGTGGGACCAGGGTGTCGGACGTATACGTGGTGGCGGTCCTCATGCCCGCAAACCTCCCAAGATTTGCGTCCACTTTACGGGATTTCAAACGAATGGATGCATTCACGAACTGATAAGGTACCGTGTTGAATGGGTTAAATTGTTCACACTCCTCGGTCCAAATGTTTGCGGGCGTTTCAAGGATCTGCGTTGAAGATACCCTTATATCATAATATCCAGGAGGCTGGCGGCTTCGACACAAACTTCACCAACATCACTGATGATGAGGATCAGTAGTGTAGTTGGTAGTAGTTTCTGTGTAGATTGTGACGTCGCATTTGTTATTAGAATAGAAATTATGAAATGGGTAGTATGGTTGTGGAAGATGAAATATGAGGGATGACCGGTCACCATCCACGACGTGGCCGGATGTATCCATGGACGTTTGGACAACGAAATTTACTATGTACGGTTGTAGATGCTTTAGCGTATATTAGGACATCTTCAATGGCGATCCGCAAATTTTCTCCCGTATCTATCCGCGGATAGGGGGACCAGTTTACGGACACAGATGCGGGAGGACGCCATCCAATCATAACCGCATACATTTGAAACCGCATTTTAACTAACCGGACGAAATTCATGCAAAGCAAAGGATATTCATCAAATTTTGGATAGAAAATAGCACAAATCATCCATACATAGCATGCAAATTAAGTCTAGTACAACAATGTCTCTAATTCGACTAGATCCCGGATATCCAACAACTTTTTACATGAATAATGGATCATATCATTCCACACATACCCCCCCCCCCCTCCAGCTTTATCCAACAGTGTGTGCACATAAATGGCCGTTCCTCTGTCCCGTGATACGCCACGGTAGCACGTGCGGGCTACATATAATGTGTAGACCAAATTGAGTGGATGAATCAATCAACAATTTGAGCAAGAGGAAATAAAACTTATGATCTCACCCATGTCCGCGTGCAATGGCCACATTGCCTCGACTAACCACGTTGCAGAACTTGATGACGCTGGTCTGGATAGCGTGTTAGCGATACGACAACGACCTCATGTTGCGTGGTTGAATGATGTACATGTCGCATGGCGCAATGTGCTTTCGTGCGTGGAACTTTTGATGCACTTGCTCTCAGAAGGGCCACCCGCTGCTCCTGCCTATAAAATCCGCGGATACGACCAACCACGCATCGCACAACAACTCATCATCCATTATTGAGTAGCTCACCATCCTTTGTACACTAAAAAACGAGATAACATTTGAAAATAAGCTCAATGGCATTTGACCGAACACCTGTCGGACGTGGTGTCCGCCACGGAGGTCATTGACAGGGGGCGGAGTGTACCTGGGTACAAATGGCTCCAGGGTGGAAAGCTTCATCGGAACGGGGAGCGCGCGCGTCAGTGCTGGTTGCAGACGTCCGGCAATGCCTCTGTGGCAGCCGGAGAAGAACAACAACGACGACGAAGGTGAAGGGTGCGGGATGCAAAGCAAGGGGAAGAAGCGGCGGAGTGGAAGAAAATGAGACCAGGAGGGGGGATTGGATGGGCCGGGAGTGTCAGAGTCCTACGTTACGGGTGTCCGGACTCCCGCAAACCTCCCCCACTTTGTCTTCAATTTGCAGGAGAAATCGCGTCTGCATCGCCCCGCAAACCGAGACATGTCAGCGTTGAATGGCTTCCGCTGTCTGAACAATGTGGGTGGGACGGTTGCGGAAGGTTTACTGGTCCGCCTTAGAGATGCCCTTATTACACAATTCCAATCACCGCTTGATCAAAAAATTACACGTGAAGGACAATGAGAAAAGTTTTTTTTTAAAACATCAGTACAGACACAAGCGCTCATATACACGCGCATACACTCATCCATATGAACGCACGCACGGACACCCTACCTTTATGAGCACTTCCGAAAGACTGAGCCGGCATATCATCTTGAGATTTACGAAGTCACCATAAGCGCCTCATCGTCGACGAGAACGTCTCCTGCCAGTGAATGCGCATCGCCGGAAATCCTGAAATAAATCCAAAAATAAATGGGAGCACTAGAATTTGAACCCTGATGGGCTGGAGATACCACAGTCCCTCTAACCATTCAACTACAGGTTGGTTCGCGACAATGAGAAAAGTTACACGCGAAGAACTATCGAGCGAAGACACCAGTGCACACTTAAGATAACAACCCATGACCCATCTCAAAAGGCCGCACTGGCCAGGACAGCCCGATGGATCCGCTGTTGAAAGTTACAGAGAAAGACACAATCGGAGATAATAAATATGACGGTCCACGGACTCGCTGGCGTTTCCGTTTAAACCTCTATTTATCTGTCCGTAGACATAGTTATTACTTTTTTTCTCATATGTCTGATCACTTGCACGTGATTGATGGAGATGAAGAAAGAGAAATAAAAGAATGAATAAAGAAAAAGAAAGTGGTCCGGGTGGGGCCGCGTCCTACGTGGCTGAGCGCCTGGGCGCGTTCGGGCACGTTCGCGAGCCCTCATATCCTCCCCGTATAAATGATGGTTCACGGACAGCCCGGACGTATAGGGATGATATGAGAGGTTCGGTTGGGTCATGCTTTTCCTTCTCTCTCCTGTCCGGTCACTCACTAGGCTCGTTCGCGGGCGTATGTGGGATGGTTTGAGGCGTCCAATTGTAGATGCTGTAACAACACATATTCGCCATGAATTAGACATATGAATGTGTGCTTTATCTCCAACCACTAGTAGAAAAACACCTAATAGTCCCGGTTCATGAACCGGGACTAATGGGCCGTTACTAATACCTCCACCCATTAGTCCCGGTTCAAACAAGAACCGGGACTAATGTGCCTCCACGTGGTTTTGTGCGCCGAGCCCAGTCAGGGGGCCTTTGGTCCCGGTTGGTGGCACCAACCGGGACCAAAAGTCCATGTTTTTTTTGGAAAGTGGCTGCTTTAGAGGTTTTGGGGGTTATTTTTAGGTTGTTATATTAGCTAGCTAATAGAGAGAAGTGTCCTCTCTTATATCTTCGTCCTTGGTTTACCAACGCTGCTGCTATATATGTTCATTTTACCCGCTGATATAATAACTCATGCATGCTTGCATACATCAGCATATATAATAACAAATACTCGTCCTACTAATCATGCATCATCATACAACTTCTACTCGTTATTAATAATAAGTCATACGATCATCATCCTCATAGTCATCGAACCCGACCCTACATAATTGTTCTTAACACATGATCATCAGTATCAGGTAGGACCTAAACACCCTTAAGGTAAAATAGCATAAAACAATATAGACCCTGACTCTTCATTATGAAGAATGGCGATCATCCTGTCTCCAATTTTTGCCCTTCGCTGAATGTTGCTTCCAAGAAGCTCCTTACGAATGTCCATACATTTTTTCCATTCTTTGATTGTCATGCCTCCACTTCTTTTAGAAATCCGGTATGGACAGTTCAGATTCGTAGGAAGACCTGGTTGTATGTTCAAAACATGAAGGCTACCGTGTGTATACATCAGATGAGGCACACAATCATTCGGGATTATCTGTT
This sequence comes from Triticum dicoccoides, assembly GCF_002162155.2. Classification (NCBI taxonomy): domain Eukaryota; kingdom Viridiplantae; phylum Streptophyta; class Magnoliopsida; order Poales; family Poaceae; genus Triticum; species Triticum dicoccoides. Next base: position 698,944,946 of record NC_041381.1, read on the forward strand.
GAAAAACATAGTAATAACTTCGTAGTTAGCAATGATATGATGTACTAGTTTTAGAAGTGTGCAAAAAGATGCACGGATGTCATAATAGTAAAAAAATCTTACCAGGGTATCCATGGTAGTTACCGTAGTTCAACACGTGTACTAGTGGCACGTATTGACCATAATGTTGAGGAGTTCGGTTGTAGACATTGTAATTCTCAAGATCAGTACAAAATGCGACCAGATGATTTTTCTCCTGATAAGTTAGTTCGGAGCCTTCGGTTTAGTAGGTTCTGTCTACCATCTTCCGCACATTCTTTGAAGAATGAAAATAAGCTGTCAATGGAGAATAAGTTGTCAACTATTTAAAAATAAACAATATAAATTACTTAATAACTATGTTAAGCTCACATGGGGGAAGAATTGGAGGTGTATCCATAAGGACGAAAATAGTAGGTCTCTCTTGCTCGATTGTAGGATCACGAAGATCCATGGTAACAAGCATACCCTCATCAAAACCATACATCTTGCAAAGTGCTTCTCAATTTTTGCAACCAAAATGGGTTACACTCTGAGCATTGTACAACTTTACTTGAAAATCCACACCATGATGGGTACTTAGGATATTTTTTTTGGTTTCGTAACTTTCATGGTCTTCAAAACCCATCCTGTCCAAGACATAGCGTCTTGCAAAGCATGTGATAAGCTAGTCGAATTGGAAAAGATGAAAAATATTGTCATGATTAAAATAGTTGAAGTCATGAGTAATTACGAAAAAATGTTGCAGATACCTAATCATCGGTTGCGTACCGTATGAACATCGAAGGTCTCCTCGAGCTTAATGCTGAAGCGACGATCTTCGTGGCACCAGTCGCACTCTCCCGGGCGGTTTTTGTCGTCCGAGTACGACATTTCCGGCCTATGTTCATAATTCAAATATTAAACTAGATTATTAATCACGGGTTGAATATCGGTGATGTACGTAGCTCCTCCTTTCATTACCGAGTGCATTATTACATCAAATTGTCTAGCACACGGGAATGAAGGAGAACTTATCCAATATGAGCATTCAGTAAGCAAAACCAAATCATAAAATAAGCAAAACCAAATCATAAAATAAAGTAGTATTCAAATTAGCATGCATTCAATAATTATAAGCAAAAGTACATCATCTCTTGGTGTCCGTACATCGTCCAATATTATCACTAATATAGCATCACTAATACAACTAGAACCGTAGCGCCCGACGGGTATCGACGCGGGCGGTGGACACCCAAAGATAAGGAACCATCACAGGATCATAGCTCCAGTGAGATCCCTGGAGAACCTGCCAGGTATTCCAGAAAATCTATGAACTACACATCTAAATTACTACACATCCAACAAAAAAAACTATGAACTACAAAAAAATCTAACAAAATCTAACAAAAATCATAAAAAATCTAACAAAATCTAACAAAAAAATCTATTAACAGAAAAAAAATCTAACACAATATGAACAAATTAATTACACAATCTAAATTAATTTTCTATCTAATTTATCTAACTCATCTAATTAGCATTAATTAATATCTAGCTAATTCATCTAACACTTGACATTAATATCTAATTTTTCTATCTAATTTATCTAACAGAGGAAAATACAAGGGGCCGGCGCCGACGACGGGCCTGGGGCGTACGGGGCGGCGACGTACGGGGCGGGGTGCCGAGGGGGACAGCGACGACGCGTGGCGGGGGCGGCAATGGGCGACGGTGCAGGACGGGGCGACGACGGGGACGCGAGCGACGATGGGGGCGGCGACGGCGTCGGGGCAGGGCGGCGACGGCGTCGGGACGGGGCGGCGACGGCGCGCGGCGTCGGGAGATCAAGGAGGAAGGAGAGATCAAAGTGGGGATGCGGTTATGAAATTTTCGTTATATAGCAAAGACATTGGTCCCGGTTCGTGGCTCCAACCGGGACCAATGACCAACCACCAACCGGGACCAAAGGCCTCTTTTCAGTAGCGCAAAGGGCGGGAAGAAAAGGGCTTTGGTCCCGGTTGGTGCCACCAACCGGGACTAAAGGGTGGGCATTGGTCCCGGTTGGAGCCACGAACCGGGACCAATGGTCGTGTGCTGGCACGGTGCGGCACAAAAGTTTAGTTCCACCTCGCTAGCTGAGAGGGACGCGCAGTGGTTTATAAGCCCCACTGCCGCACCCCTCTCGAGCTCCTCTCCACTGCAGGCTTACGGGCCTACTTACTACCGCGTTGCCTGTTGGGCCTACTGGGCCACCTGCGGGCCTGAATCCTGGCTCATGGTGGGTTTCTAGTCGTATTCAGGATGTGGGTGCCCAGTAGGAGGCACTTTTTTTTTCTTTACTTATTGTTGCTATTTTTATTTTTTCCCCAGATTTTTTGTTTTGTTTTCTGCATTATTTATTTTCTTTTGTTTTTTTGCTTTATTTTTTAATTCTTTTTGCTTTTAGTTTTAGAACAATTTTAAACTTTCTGTTAGTGCCATTAGTTCTCAAATATGAAAACACTTTTTTTTGTTTTGTTTCATGCTTTATTTATTTTATTTTATTTCTACTTACAACAAAATACTTATTGTTGCTATTTTTTCCCCAGATTTTTTGTTTTGTTTTCTGCATTATTTATTTTCTTTTGTTTTTTTGCTTTACTTTTTAATTCTTTTTGCTTTTAGTTTTAGAAAAATTATAAACTTTCTGTTAGTGCCATTAGTTTTCAAATTTGAATACACTTTTTTGTTTTCTTTTTCCTTTATTTATTTTATTTTTTTCCGGTTTTTTTCTTTTGTTTTCTGCATTATTTATTTTCTTTTGTTTTCTGCATTAAAGCATTTCAAATGAACTCTGAAAAAGTTGAAAGTTGAAAGTTGGCATGGTATCACGAGGGCCGAACCATAATGGGCTGCCTTTGGTCCCGGTTCGTCCCACCAACCGGGGCCAATGGTGGTCGGCCAGGACCAAGGCCCATTGGTCCCGGTTCGTCCCACCAACCGGGACTAAAAGGTCCACACGAACCGGGACCAGTGGCCCACGTGGCCCGGCCGCCCCCCGGGGCTCACGAACCGGGTCCAATGCCCCCATTGGTTCCGGTTCTGGATTGAACCGAGACTAATGGGCTGACCCAGCCGGCCTGGACCATTGCCCCCTTTTTAGTCCCACCTCGCCAAGCGAGAGGCACTCGCAGCTGTTTATAAGCCCTGAGTGCAGAGACGATGAAGAAAAGGCTCAATGCTCACCTGCACGTTGGTTCGCTTCAAGCCTTGAGGAATAGGGTAGACTGCATGGAGCTATGTGCACTGCAGTTTACACTATTCCGAAAGGCTTGAAGCGAATTAACTAGCATTGCGCCTCTTTTTTATTTTTAATGACTTATTACCACACAGAAATAAATAGAATAAAATAAATATAGCAGAAAAGAAAAAAAACTATATAAAAAACTACTCAGAAATAATTAGAAGAAAAAATAGTTGTCATTAACTTTACTAAAATCTTTTTTATTTTTAATAACTTATTACAACTCAGAAATAAATAGAAAAAAATAAATATAGCAGAAAAAAAACTATATAAAAAACTACTCAGAAATGAGCATAAATGCGCTTATAGAGAAAATTAGACCTAAATTCATAATAAATTTCTACTAACTTCAGAGAAATTCAATATGAATTTAGATCAAATTTCCTGTATAAGGGCATCTATTTTCACTTTGGGAGCAGTTCAACAAGGCTGAGAGGGAGGGGCTTATAAACCGGTGTGAGCCCCCTTCGGTTGGCGAGATGGGACTAAACTCTGGCCGCAACGAGGACCACACCTTTAGTCCCGGTTTGTGCCACCAACCGGGACTAATGGGCTACCTTTGGTCCCGGTTCGTCCCACCAACCGGGACCAATGGTGGTGGGCCAGGAGCGAGGCCCATTGGTCCCGGTTCGTCCCACCAACCGGGACCAATAGGTCCAGCTGAACCGGGACCAATGGCCCACGTGGCCCGGCCGGCCCCCGGGGCTCACGAACCGGGTCCAATGCCCCCATTGGTCCCGGTTCTGAATTGAACAGGGACTAATGGGCTGACCCGGCCTGGACCATTGCCCCCTTTTCTAGTAGTGAACGGATAGTTTGACACTTGAGTTCCGTTGCAAGAGCATTAGACTATATGACATTCTTCGTTAGTGAGATATACTACTACCGCCTTTCGGATTTGAGGGCCCACATTTATCTCTAGATCAACAATTTGGTCAACATAATACGAGTTGTATATCACAAAGATAATACCATTAAAATTCAAATGTTATGAATTCCTTCTTTTTTGTGATAATTTTTTTCAATCTATTCATCCATCATGGCAAGATAGAGAACACTAGAGGTAATAAAAATTACAACCAGATGCATGGACCACCTATCAACGACTATAAGCACCGGAGCGAGCCTAAGGCGCACCGCTGTCATTGCCCCTCCCTCACCGGAGCTAGAGAAACCTTGTTGTAGTAGACAGTCAGGAAGTCATTGTGCCAAGGCCCCAAAGGACCTGCGCGCTAGAGCAGCAACCATCGCCGATGAAGAGAGTTGTAGATCGGAAAGATCAAACCTGTACCCAGAAGAACGAAGACGAACACAAACTGAATCCAAATAGATCCACCAAAGACCATCACCGATCGAATCCTGCAAGATCGGATGGAGACACAGCTCCACATGTCCTCCAACAACGGTATACGTGCCATCAGGACAGGGACCGAATGTGGGAAACATTATTCCTACTGAGGGACGTCGCCACAACCACACAACCCCAACAAGATGTGAACCTAACAAAAACAGGAACGGGTCCCTCCTGCCAGCAGGGAGGGGAGAGGGGGCGAGATCCTCCGTATCGGCGGTGGACCTCCTTTCCTCCACCTCAAGAAAAGTCTCCTTCCCCCTCCCTCACCGGAGCTAGTAAAACGAAGGACAAATAATTGTTGAGAAAATATGTTACACAAAAGATATAACAAATCAACGAAGAACCAAATGTAAGCAGAACAAGACATGGATGGATGCCCCACACACTCAAACATGCGCATATATGGATGGCCTTGCCCCCTTTCCCGCTTCATCCTCCACAACCTATGACACACCTCATGTCTCAAATCATCGTTCGGCAAAAAAGTTGAAGTGCCGGACATCAAGAATGATTGAAACAATGGATCACTTGACATATAGGATGGGATGCATCGAGCCAAAACACCACCCGCATCATGGTCTTCTTCATCATGTCAACATTGCTACTAACAAAGATATAAAGGAGTGAATAGTAAAATGACACACTTGAGACGAAACACAAGTCCATGACCTGTCTTGCCTTCCGGACAACCAAAACCGCATCAGACAAGACAATTCGATGGCCCTACTGGCATAAGAAAGCTATGAGAAAAGACATGTAGACAATTATATACTGAAAAGGTCTAATTTGGAAACAAGTATTCGTTGTGAATTAAACATGTAAGAGTAGGTCGGGACTAGAGTTCGATTGTCGAAGGCCGCACAAGGAGATTGTTCCCATTAGTGATATTTTTTGAGGGATCTATTAGTGAGATATATTGTACTAATATAGAAGAAAATTAATGTATGTACACTAGAGAAAAATGCTTGTAGAAAAAAAATGAAAATAGAAAAAAGAAATAAAACCAAATAAACATAAAGAAATAATAAATTTAGTAAATAAAAAATGATGTTTGTAGAAGGATACAAAATGGAAAACAAAAAAGGAAGTAAAACACAAGGATATAATTTTTTTGAGAAAGCATGTCACACGAACAATATAATGAATCAAGAAACAACAAAACCTAAGCAGAACAAGACATGGGCGCACACACTGAACCACCTCTCCCTATTTGTTCTACACGATCTATGACACACCTGATCCTAGCTTTCATGTTTCCAATCACCGTTAGATAAAAAAGTTGGAGTGTCACATATGAGTAACAATTGAAACAATGGTTCAGTTGACGTAGAGGACCGGAAATACCGAGCCAAAAACTCCGCCCGCGTCATGGTATTTTTCGTCATGTCAATATTGCTACTAACAAGGAAATAAAGGAATGAATAGTAAGACTACGCACTTGAGACCGAGATGCAAGCCCATGACCCATCTCATCTTGTAGCCGACCAAAACCACATCGGACAAGACATGTAGACTATTATATATTGAAAAGTCTAATTTGCAAACTTATCGTGGTGAATTAAAAATGTATGAGTAGGTGGGGACTTTAGTTCCATTTTGGAAGGCCCAAGAAGGAGATTTTTCCCATTACGCGATTTTCTAGGGATGCATTAGTGAGATATATTGTACTACTATAGAAGGAAAACTAACGTACATAGACACGAAAAAGTGCTTTAAAAAATGGAAAACAAAAAAATGAAATAAAACCAAATAAACATAAAGAAGTGAAAATAGTAATAAGGAAAATATAATGCTTGTAGAAGGATAAAAGGAGAAAATAGACAAATAAAATAAACACAAGGATAAGAAAATTTTGAGAAAACATGTCACACAAACGATAGAATGAATAAAGGAACAACCAAACCTAAGAAGAACAAGGCATCGATGGATGGGCCCCACACACCCAACCACACACATATATGGATGGGCTCCCCACCTCTCCTTATTTGTGCTACCTGATCTATGACACACCTGATCCTGGCTTTCATGCTTCCAATCACCGTCCGGCAAAAAAGTTGGCTTGCCAGATGTGAGAAACAATTGAAACAGTGGTTCATCCGACATCGAGAACGGGAAGCATCATGCCAAAACTCCACCCGCATCTTGGTCTGCTTCGTCGTGTCGACATTTGTACTAACAAAGAAATAAAGGAACGAATACTAAGACTACACACTTGAGACGAGATGCAAGCCAATGATCTGTCTCTCCTTTCAGCCAACCGAAACCGCATTGGACAAGACAACCCCATGGTCCTACTGGCATAAGTCGCTATAAAAAAGGACATGTAGACTATTATATATTGAAAAGTCTAATTTGGAAACATATAATCATTGTGAATTAAAAATGTAAGAATAGTGGGGACTTGAGTTCCATTGTGGAAGACCAAAGAAGGAGATTTTTCCCATTAGTGAGATTTTCTGAGGGATGCATTAGTGAGATATATTGTAATAATATAGAAGGAAAAGTAACATATGTAGACTAGAAAAAAAGCTTTTAGAAAAAAATGGAAAACAAAAAAGGAAATAGAACCAAATAAACATAAAGAAATAAGAAATAGAATAAGGAGAAAAGGTAGAAGGATAAAAAGTGGAAAAAAGAAAAAAGAAAAAGGAAGTCAAACGCAAGGATGAAAATTATTGAGAAAATCATGTCACACAGACGATAGAGTGAATCAAGGAACAACCAGCCTAAGCAGAGCAAGACATGGATGGATGGGCCCACACACTCACCACACACGTATATGATGGCCTCGCCACCTCTCCCTATTCATGCTACACGATGTATGACACACCTGATCCTGGCGTTCATGTTTCCAATCTCCGTTCAACAAAAAAATTGGAGTGCCAGACATGAGGAAGTGTTGAACTAATGGGTCACTCGACATACATGATGCAAACCATCCAGCGAAAACACCACCAACATCATGGTTATCTTTGTTGCATCAACATTTGAGACAAGACGCGAACCCATTGTCCGCCTCAAGTCCCTGCCAACCAAAACCACATTGGACATACAACCCAATGACCTACTGGTATAAAAAGCTTTAAAGAAAGACACACCATTTTTTATTGAACAGTCTTTTCGTTGCACAAATTTGAAAACACATATTTGTTACGAATTAAACGTAAGCATGATATATTCCATTGCCGAACAAGGAGACATTTTGCATTAGCGAGATTTTCTTACTGATCCGTCGATGAGATATATATTGTACTACTAGTATAGAAGGAAAACCAACACATTTAGACTAGAGAAAAAATGCATGGTTGTAGAAGGGAAAACAAAATAGGGAAACAGAAAAAGGAAAGAGAAACAAAAAAAACATAAAGAGATACAAGAAGGAAAGACCGAAGTAAAGGGTCACTCGACATAGAGGACGGGAACCATTGAGGAAAAACATCACCCGCTACATGGTCTTCTTCGTCATGTCAAAATTGCTACTATCAGATAAACAAAGGATTGTACAATCAAGACTACACTCTAGAGACGCAGACCCATGATCGTTTCACGTCCAGCCAACCAAAACAAGATTGGACAAGACAACCCAATTCCCTACTAGTTTAAGAAGCTTCGAAGAAAGACATATGGTCTATTACTGAATAGTGTTTTCATCATGCTAATTTGAAAACACATTCATCGTGAATTAAACATAAGCATGATGTATCCATCGCTGAACAAGGAGACATTTTGCATTAGTGAGATTTTTGTTTATATCCTTTAGTGGGATATATTTTTCTACTAGTACAAGTATAGAAGGAGAACCAACACATATAGCGTAGAGAAAAAATGGATGGTTGTAGAAGGGGAAAAAAGGAAAACATAATGGAAAATTAGAAGACATGATTTTGAGTATTCTCACTATAAGAATAGGTGGGAACTTGAGTTCCATTGTCGGAGGCCGAACAATTTCCCACTAGTGAGATTATTTTGAGGGATCCATTAGTGAGATACATTGTACTAATATAGAATAAAAATTAATAATGGAAAAAATACTTGTAGAAAGAAAATAGAATGGAAAGTGGAAAACGAAAGTAAAACCAAATAAAGCATTAAGAAATAGAAATGAAATAAGGAAAAATTATGTTTGTAGAACGATAACAAAAAAGAAAATTGACGATGGAAATAAAACTCACATACAGAAAAGTGTCGAGAAAGCATGTCGCGCAAACGACATAATGAATCAAGGAACAACCAAATCTAAGCATAACAAGACATGCATGGGTGGGCCCACACACTCATCCACATGCTTATATGGATGGGCTTGCCACATCTCTCCCTGTCCGCTATATGTGACCCATGACACAGCTTATCCTGGCTTTCAAGTTTCCAATCACCATTTAAAAAAAAGTTGAAATGCTAGATGTGAGGAACAATCGGAACAATGAGTCACTCGACATAGATGACGGTAACCATCGAGCCAAAACACCACCCGCATCATGATCTTTTTCGTCGTGTCAACATTGCAACTAACAAAGAAATAAATGCACGTACTATGAAGACGACACATTTGACCCGAGATGCAGACCCGTGACACAGCTTATCATGGCTTTCAAGTTTCCAATCACCTTTAGAAAAAAGTTGGAATACGATACATGAGGAACGATCAGAACAATGAGTCACTCGACATAGATAACGTGAACCATCAAGACAACACACCACCCGCATCATGATCTTTTTCGTCGTGTCAACATTGCAACTAACAAAGAAATAAATGCACGTACTATAAAGACAACACATTCGACCCGGGACGCAGACCCATGACACAACTTATCCTGGCTTTCTAGTTTCCAATCACCTTCTAGAGAAAAAGTTGGGATGCCAGACGCGAGGAAGAATCGGAACAATGAGTCACTCAACCATAGATGACGTGAACCATCAAGTCAACACACCATCCACATCATGATCTTTTTCGCCGTGTCAACATTGCAACTAACAAAGAAATAAATGAACGGACTATGAAGTCGACACACTTGACACAAGATGCAGAGTCATGATCCGTCTCGCTTTCCAGCAAGCCCAAACTGCATTGGACAAGACAACTCAGTTGACCTTTTGGCATAAGCAAGTGGGAGAAAAAGACATGTAGCCATCTGTTGAAAAGCCTAATTTGAAATCACATATTCGTCGTGAATTAAACATATAAGAGTAGGTGGGGACATATGTCCCATCATCGTAGGCTCGACAAGGAGACATTTCCGATTTTCTTTTCTTGAGGGGTCGATTAGTGAGATACACTGAACCAGCATAGAAGGAAAAATACATGTGTGCACTAGGAAAAAAAGATGATTGTAGAAGGAAAACATAATAAGAAAGAAAACAAAATTTGGAGATGAAAACAAAGAATACAACAGCGAGAGGTTGTCAAGAAGGAAGGAAACAAAGAATACATCAGTGAGAGGTTGTCAAGAAGGAGATTTTTCCCGTTACGCGATTTTTCTGGGATGCATTAGTGAGATATATTGTACTAATATAGAAGGAAAACTAACATACGTGGACACGAAAAAATGCTTTAAAAAGAAAAAAATGGAAAACAAAAAATGAAGTAAAACCAAATAAACATAATGCTTGTAGAAGGATACAAAGAGAAAACAGACAAATAAAATAAACATAAGGATAAAAAATGTCAAGAAAACATGTCACACAAACGATAGAATGAATAAAGGAACAACATACCAAACCTAAGCAGAACAAGGCATCGATGGATGGGCCCCACACACCCAACCACACACATATATGGATGGGCTCCGTACCTCTCCTTATTCGTGCTACTTGATCTATGACACACCTGATCCTGCTTTCATGCTTCCAATCACCGTTCAGCAAAAAAGTTGGCATGCCAGATGTGAGAAACAATTGAAACAGTGGTTCATCCGACATAGAGAACGGAAAGCAGCATGCCAAAACTCCACCTGCATCTTGGTCTGCTTCATCATGCCGACATTTGTACTAACAAAGAAATAATGGAACGAATGCTAAGACTACACACTTGAGACGAGATGCAAGCCAATGATCCGTCTCTCCTTTCAGCCAACCAAAACCGCAATGGACAAGACAAAACCCCATGGTCCTACTGGCATAAGTCGCTATAAAAAAGGACATGTAGACTATTGTATATTGAAAAGTCTAGTTTGGAAACATATATTCATCATGAATTAAAAATGTAAGAGTAGGGGGGACTTGAGTTCCATTGTGGAAGACCAAAGAAGGAGATTTTTCTCATTAGTGAGATTTTTCTGAGGGATGCATTAGTGAGATATATTGTACTAATATAGAAGGAAAAGTAACATATGTAGACTAGAAAAAAAATGGAAAACAGAAAAGGAAATAAAACCAAATAAACATAAAGAAATAAGAAATACAATAAGCAGAAAAGGTAGAAGGATAAAAAGTGGAAAAAAAGAAAAAAAGGAAAAGGAAGTCAAACGCAAGGATGAAAATTATTGAGAAAATCATGTCACACAAACAGTAGAGTGAATCAAGGAACAAGTAGCCTAAGCATAACAAGACATGGATGGATGGGCCCACACACTCACCACACATGTATACGATGGCCTCGCCACCTCTCCCTATTCATGCTACACGATGTATGACACACCTGATCCTGGCGTTCATGTTTCCAATCTCCATTCAACAAAAAAGTTGGAATGCCAGACATGAGGAATGGTCGAACTAATGGGTCACTTGACATAGAGGATGCGAACCATCCAACGAAAACACCACCAACATCATGGTTATATTTGTTGCATCAACATTTGAGACAAGACACGGACCCATTGTCCGCCTCACGTCCCAGCCAACCAAAACCGCATTGGACAAACAACCCAATGACCTACTGGTATAAAAAGCTTTAAAGAAAGACACGCCATTTTTTAGTGAACAGTCTTTTCGTTGCACTAATTTGGAAACACATATTCGTTACGAGTTAAACGTAAGCGTGATATATTCCATTGCCGAACAAGGAGACATTTTGCATTAGCGAGATTTTCTTTTTGATCCGTCAGTGAGATATATATTGTACTACTAGTATAGAAGGAAAACCAACACATATAGACTAGAGAAAAAAAATGCATGGTTGTAGAAGGGAAAACAAAACACGAAAGCAGAAAAAGGAAAGAGAAACAAGAAAACATAAAGAGATACAAGAAGGAAAGACCAAAGTAATGGATCACCCGACATAGAGGACGGGAACCATCGAGGAAAAAACATCACCTGCTTCATGGTCTTCTTCGTCATGTCAAAATAGTTACTATCGGAGAAACAAAGGATTGTACAATCAAGACTACACTCTAGAGACACAGACCCATGATCGTCTTACGTCCAGCCAACCCAAATTGGACAAGACAACCCAATGCCCTAGTGTAAGAGGCTTCGAAGAAAGACATGTGGTCTATTATTGAATAGTGTTTTTGATGGGCTAATTTGGAAACACATTCATCGTGAATTAAACGTAAGTGTGGTGTATTCCATCACTGAACAAGGAGATATTTGCATTAGCGAGATTTTTGTTTTGATCCGTTAGTGGGATATATTTTTCTACTAGTACTAGTATAGAAGGAGAACCAACACATATAGAGTGGAGAAAAATGTATGGTTGTAGAAGGAAAAACAAAAAAGGAAAACATAATGGAAAATTAGAATACATCATTCTGAGTATTCTCACTATAAGAGTAGGTGGGAACTTGAGTTCCATTGCCGAAGGCCAAACAATTTCTCACCAGTGAGATTATTTTGTGGGATCCATTAGTGAGATATATTGTAGTAATATAGAATGAAAATTAATAATGGAAAAAAATGCTTGTAGAGAGAAAACAAAATGGAAAAGGAAAAGGAAAGTAAACCAAATAAACATTAAGAAATAGAAAAGAAATAAGGAAGAAAAGTACATGCTTGTAGAAGGATAACAAAAAAGAAAATAGAAGATGGAAATAAAACTTGCGTATAGGAAAGTGTCAAGAAAGCATGTCACGCGAACGACATAATGAATCAAGGAACAACCAAATCTAGGCAAAACAAGACATGCATGGGTGGCCCACACACTCAACCACATGCTTATATGGATGGGCTTGCCACATCTCTCCCATGCGTGACCCATGACACAACTTATCCTGGCTTTCAAGTTTCCAGTCACCTTTAGAAAAAGTTGGAATGCCATAGATGAGGACCAATCAGAACAATGAGTCACTCGACATAGATGGCGTGAACCATCAAGGCAATACACCACCCGCATCATGGTCTTTTCCATCGTGTCAACATTGCAACTAATAAAGAAATAAATGCATGTACTATAAAGATGACACATTCGACCTGAGACGCAGACCCATGACACAACTTATCCTGGCTTTCTAGTTTCCAATCACCTTTAGAGAAAAGTTGAAATGTGATACAATAGGAACAATGAGTGACTCGGCATAGATGACGTGAACCATCAAGACAACACACCACCCGCATCGTGATCATTTTCGTCGTAGCAACATTGCAACTAACAAAGAAATAAATGAACGTACTATGAAGACGACACTTTCAACTCAAGATGCAGGGTCATGACCCGTCTCGCCTTGCAGCAAGCCCAAACCGCATCGGACAAGACAACTCAGTGGACCTTTTGGCATAAGCAAGTAGAAAAAAAAGACATGTATCCATCCGTTGAAAAAAATATGCTTGTTGAAAGATAACAAAAAGGAAAATAGAAGATGGAAATAAAACTCACGTACAGGAAAGTGTCGAGAAAGCATGTCACGCGAACCACAAATGAATCAAGAAACAACCAAATCTAGGCAAAACAAGACATGCATGGGTGGGCCCACACACTCAACCACATGCTTATATGGATGGGCTTGCCACATCTCTCCATGTTCGCTATATGTGACCCATGACACAGCTTATCCTGGCTTTCATGTTTCCAATCACCTTTCAGAAAAAAGTTGGAATGCCAGACGTGAGGAATGATCGGAACAATGAGTCACTCGACATAGATGACGGTAATCATCGAGCCAAAAAACCACCCGCATCATGATCTTTTTCGTCATGTCAACATTGCAACTAACAAAGAAATAAATGCACGTACTATGAAGACGACACATTCGACCCGAGATGCAGACCCATGACACAACTTATCATGGCTTTCAAGTTTCCAATCACCTTTCAGAAAAAAGTTGGAATGCCAGAAGTGGGGAACAATCGGAATAATGAGTCACTCGACATAGATGACGGGAACCATCGAGCCAAAACACCACCAGCATCATGATCTTTTTCGTCGTGTCAACATTGCAACTAACAAAGAAATAAATGCATGTACTATGAAGACGAGACATTCGACCCGAGACGCAGACCCACGACACAACTTATCCTGGCCTTCAAGTTTCCAATCACCTTTAGAAAAAGTTGGAATGCCATAGATGAAGACCAATCAGAACAATGAGTCACTCGACATAGATGACGGGAACCATCGAGCCAAAACACCACCTGCATCATGGTCTTTTTCATCGTGTCAACATTGCAACTAACAAAGAAATAAATGCGCGTACTATGAAGATGACACATTTGACCCGAGATGCAGAGCTTATCATGGCTTTCAAGTTTCCAATCACCTTTAGAGAAAAGTTGGAATGCGATACAATCGGAACAATGAGTCACTCGACATAGATGACGTGAACCATCAAGCCAACACACCACCCGCATCATGGTCTTTTTCGCCGTGTCAACATTGCAACTAACAAAGAAATAAACGAACGTACTACGAAGACGACACATTCAACTCAAGATGCAGAGTCATGATCCGTCTCGCCTTGCAGCAGGCCCAAACCGCATCGGACAAGACAACCCAGCGGACCTTTTGGCATAAGCAAGTACAAAAAAAAGAAACATGTAGCCATCCGTTGAAAAGCCTAATTTGAAATCACATATTCGTCGAGAACTAATAAACATATAAAAGTGGGTGGGGACATATGTCCCGTCATCGTAGGCTCGGCAAGGAGACATCTCCGATTTTCTTTTCTCGAGGGGTCGATTACTGAGATATGGTGAGCCGGTATATATAGAAGGAAAAAAATATAAAATACATGTGTGCACTAGGGAGAAAAAGATGCTTGTAGAAGGAAAACATAATAAAAAGAAAAACATAATAAAAAGATACATGTGAGGGTTGTCAAGAAGGAAGGAAACAAGAATGGAAAGGAGTTGTGGGAGCAAAGCGTGTCCACGAACGAGACAAGGAAGGAAGGCAACCCAACCCTAGGCCAGCCATGGCGGACCCACGCCACGCGCCTATATAGCCTCGCAGGGCCAGCCCACCCTCTCCCTCCCCCATCACACGCCGCGTAGCCTCCTCCCACTCCCCCTGCTCCCTCCCCTCCCCACAAATCTCTCTCGCGCGCGCCGCAGCCGCCGGCACGCACCCACGCACGCGATCGTCTCGCCGCGACCATGAGCATCACGGCGGCGGCGGTGGTAGCGGAGCCGCGCGCGTTCGCCATCGGGGCCGCGCCGGCCGTGGAGATGGGCCCGGAGCTGGCGCCGCCGGAGCCGAGCCGCGGCCTTGGGCAGGACGGCGGCGTGGCGGTGGCGGCGGCGGAGGGGCGGGCGTCGCGGTTCCGGCGGATCTGCGTCTACTGCGGCAGCGCCAAGGGGCGCAAGGCCAGCTACCAGGACGCCGCCGTCGACCTCGGCAAGGAGATGGTAACTAACCTTGCCCACGTCTTCCCCCGTTCGCCGCCGTCTTGCTCTCGGCTCGGCTCGGCTCTGTCCGTCGCGGCCTGCGGGGTCTGGGTTCTTTGATTGTTTTCTTCTTCGTTCTTGCGGGGGACATGGAGAAAGGGGCCTCCTTTTCCTGCCGATCTCTCCCCGATTTGGTTGGTCGATTTCGGTTGGGGTCGATCCATGCGGAGGCGCACGATCCTCCGCGCTGGGGGCCATGGCGATCGATGCGCTGGAGGCCATGGGATCGGGGTGGTGCCCGGCTGCTCGCTAGGTAGGTGGGCGGGCGTACTGCCGTGGTCATGGGGAGCCGAGCCGCACCATTCCTGCATGATCAATCATACGGCGAGCGAGTGCGAGTGAGTGCAAGAACACGATGAGAATCATGCAGTAGCCATGGTCACGGAGGAGGAGCGCGGCGTCCGTCTCGCCGGAATCGTCCCCCGTCCACCGTGGCCGGCCGGCGGCCATTAATTTTACTTCTTGTCACTTAAATTTCCCCTTGACATTATGGCATCCATGCACCATCATTGCCAAACAAAACCTGCCATGATTGCTTGCTTGCTTGCTTGCATTTGCCAAAGTTGAATTGAATTGGATTCAATGCCATGCCATGCCATGCCACCACCTGACCTGACCTGCTCTGTGTGTGTGTGTGTGTGTGTGCAGGTGGAGAGGGGCATAGACCTGGTGTACGGGGGCGGCTCCATCGGCCTGATGGGCCTCGTCTCCCACGCCGTCCACGCCGGCGGCCGCCATGTCATCGGGTGAGCAGAGCACTCCTCCCATCCCACCACCATTAACCACCCCCCATCCCACCGTGCACCATGACTATCCCCCGCTGCCCGCATTGTCTCCCCGCCCACACGCACCCACACACGCTGTACCTCTTCTTTCCCCGCTCGGTGCATACACTGCCTTTATGGCGTACCGGCCGTCTTGCTCGGTCCGGGTGCTTTGCTCCTGCGCCCAGGCCCTGACCCAGCAGCTCGGCTCAGCTCCCAGCTGCCCCGAAAATGGCAGCCTTGTGGAAGCTTTGTGCAGCAGCTGGGCTCCATTGCAGTTGCACTGCGCATGCCAGTTGCGTTGGGGCAAAGCCATGCCGGTCGCGTCGCGTTTCACAGGAATGGAAGCTCCTTTTCCAATCCTTTCCGAAAGGGCAGTTGCTTCCATGCCCTCAATGGCCATGGGCTGGGGAGCTGGGGCCTGGGGCCTCACTGCCCTGCCCAGCTGCATGAAGCAGCTGGGTCACTAGTCCTGCATCACATTATTGCCACCCTCAAGTTCATGCTGTTTTTTACTACTAGATCAAAAATTATCTGTGCAGTGGCTTCATTATATATTCATATATATTATGCATTGTCCAGTTCTTGAAAGGCCTAGCTCTGGATGTTGATGTGTAGATAGATAGATGTGGCTCTAGGCTTTGCTCAGTTTCTTTACCTTTACATGGGGAAAGTAAGATCAGCCTGTTGCTCTGGTAGTGGTAGTAGTAGTAGTACTGCTTGTTTGACTGCTTTGGACTGGAGGAATTAATGTGGCTCTCTCTCTCATTTGGTCCCCTTTCTTTTTCTTTTTCTTTTTCTCTGCCAGGATCATCCCAAGATCACTCATGCCCAGAGAGGTGAGTCAAAGGCTGCAACCTCTATTTTGTTGCCATTGCATTGCTGTGGTCTACTCTGCTCTCCACTTCTGAACCTTGACTGGGTGTGCAAGCTAGCTACTAGCTAGGATATTTATTGTTCAGCTTCAGCATGATGAATGATGGTGCTTCACCATATATATTTGGATCTAATGTCTAAAACTCTTGTGGGTCTTATGTAGTTTGATTCTCTTATTAATGTAGCTTGATTATGTTAAGTTGTTCCTTTTTGGCAAACACATATTAAAAATGCTATTAATAGAGCTTGAAATAACCATATATGGAATCTGCACTATATACTAACTTGCACTCTTGTTAGGTAGATATCATGTGTTTATTATATGGATTAGCAATTAGTTTCCACCTTTACTGGTTGTAAAGAGGCCTATTATCAATCTGTATCTGTTGTGATGACTGTCTTTATTCTGCTTTCCAATACACCTGCAACATGACCTGTACTACTACTACTTAGTCTAGCCTTGATTAATTTTAGAGTTAAAATCGTTATTCTTGGAAAATTTAATTAGATAGACTAGTCAATTTTATACCTAGTGTTATTCCTGGAAAATTTCTGAATGCTTGGTTGCTTACAATCCCTGATTCATGCTCCTGTAGGTAACCGGGGATCCTGTCGGGGAAGTTAGAGCTGTTTCTGGCATGCACGAGAGGAAGGCCGAGATGGCTCGGTTTGCTGATGCTTTTATTGCCTTACCAGGTACAAATTCAATACCCCACTCCAATTCTTCTACAAGTGAGAAAATCTGGAATAAACCATGCATATTTTGTGCTGTGGAGTTTGACAATTCAGTTAATTTGACAGGCGGCTACGGAACCTTGGAGGAGTTGCTTGAAGTGATCACGTGGGCACAACTAGGAATACACAAGAAGCCGGTACGAACTAGCTTCTGTTCTTGGTGCTTTTCATACAAAAATCACACAACCCCAATCAATCATCTGGGGATGATATGCTTGTCTGCATATGTTTTGTCAACCCACACTATTTTAGTAGCTAGGTATGAACGCGTTCTTTGTTTATTATAATGTCGATCGTTAGGGCCGTTGTGATCTGATCCTACCAGCTTCGTTCACATGTGGCCACTAATTAATTTCACCCTCATGGCAACAAATCATTGTAAAGAGGGTTTAATCAAAGGAGCTATCAGCATCACTTGGAAGGCATGCGATCTGCATTCCCGACTTTAATACTCGCTCCTCTAATAGGATAGTCTTGCACACTTTATGAATATTCTCATACAGCTATCAAATCAATGTTCTGGGATCTTGAAAAGGCATGATGTGTCATATGTACAAGCAAAGTGTTTATTGGTGTCTCTGTTGAATAATTGCTTAGCAATATAAAATGCTGAATGTTTGAGGGGATAGACACAACAGTCAGTTCTAGATTTATCTTATATCCCTCCTGTCACTATTTATTAGATCTTCAGGCCTGCCAAACTTGCTATTTAGTTTTCTGTTGATATCAGATACGATTCTGTGGGTGGGAGTGGATCAATTCAGTAACCAAAACTGTCGAATCATGCATTGCATTTTTTCTGTCACTACTTGTACTTATTCCTGGTATATGTCTTTTCCGCAATCGCGTATCAGGTCGGTCTGCTGAACGTCGACGGATTCTACGACCCACTGCTGTCGTTCATCGACGTGGCCGTCAACGAAGGCTTCATCACCCAGGAGGCGAGGCAGATCATCATCTCGGCCCCGACAGCCAAGGAGCTAGTCAAGAAGCTGGAGGTCAGATCCAAACTCTGTATTTGTCAGTTCACCTCAAATTCTGAAACTGAACTTTCCTTCTGCAATCCAATGGAAGTTGGCTGTATATTCTTGTTGCTTCATTGATAACCTAAACCCTATAACAGTATACATGTACCTTGCAGGAGTACGTCCCAGAGTACGAGGTCGGCCTGGTCTGGGATGACCAGAACCAGATGCCAAGCAACAGCCTGGTCCCGGAGCCGCTGGAGACACCCGCGATCACCTCGTCCTGATCGATCAACCTCACCGACATCTCAGCTAGGGTTCTAACAACAGTGTCGAGATAGCGGTGCCACATATAATTATTCTCTCCTAGATGATAAGTCCTAGCCGACTGAAGGGCGACGAGGGGGCACATTATAGCCAGTGTGCTTGTTTTGGTAGCGTCGATCGACCGATCTCTTGTGTCACCGCTGATGATTGTTTTGGGTGGCATGATTATATTAAGTTAACTAGTGAGTAGTAGCTTCCAACTTGCATGGATTGTTGAATGGTTCATGGCTGGATGGGCATAGCATGCAGCTAAGCCTCTGAATTGATCCTGCTGTGATCCTGGAACAAGGGTTGACTATATATAAATAGCAGCACATATAGTTTATCAACATGGTCCCTCGTGCTGCATTATGTATGTTAATCCTTCTTGTTTCCTGTGCATTGCCTCTTGTTTCTTGTTAACTGTCAAGCTGTTAGATAACAATTCTACTCAACTTTTATTGATCAAATCATATAACACCTTTAGATAATTTTTTTTCATGATTTTAGTCATGGCGTCTTCAGTGGTGCTATTTAAAATTGCTCTTTTTAGTTGACTTTCAAAGATGTTATTTGATATTTAAAATTACCTCTTTTTTTTGAGAAACTGAAAACTGAAATTTAAAATTCTTCATCTTTGGCTGGGAGGCTCAAACCAGAAACCAGATGGAGCACACATGGGCCAGGCCATGTTTTTCTTTTAGACAACCAGGCCATGTTATAAGCTCGCAAGCAGTCTAAAAAAACAAACAAAAAGCTCACGAGCAGGCCCAGCCCAACTATGCTCCTTGACCCTTTCGTCCTGATTTCTTTGAGGCCTAGTAATTCTGTTTCTATAAACAACAAACTCTTTGTACCCTACAAAACCCACTCTTTTCCTCCCCTGTATTTGCAAACGAACTTTTTTTGCAAATGAACTTTTGTATGGAATTGACCTTATTTGCATGCCAATGTTTATTTTTTATATTTTAGTCGTGAACCTGAGGTCTTATATGTTCATACCGTTTAACAATCTTTTTATGTTGCAGGGTGAAAGAAATTTATTCCATAGTAATAGGCTTGCAATCCAGAGATTGAAACTCCTCAAATAATACATTGTGGTCCTAATTGTAGCCATACCGTAGTGCTACGCTCAGTGCAACTGTACAACGCAAACCAATCTGCTACCTTATTTTGTTCACTTTGAGCTTCATAGGAATAAATCATCTCTCTTGCCATCAAAAACTGAATCTTAGACATGAGATGACCATAAGCGGACCTCAATAAACCTACGGACTATGAGCACTCGGCGACGACACTCACTGGAATCTCACTCGCTGGTCTTCTATCTAGGGATTGGCGCACAATTAGATGAAATGAATTGCTGTTGTTTAATACACCCGTCCAGCGTAGACTGGCACAGTGCATACCTGTTTGCCGAAAATAAATTAGGCCCAAGCCTATCAGGATTGTTTCTCAAGAAACATGCATGACTAGATCAGCTACACAGAGGGATAAATGCCCCGTACTCCCAACTACATGCTCCCATGCTCCAATTTTTAAAATAATAATTATAAGTATTCCAAAAAAATCTAAAAAAATTATGAATATTCACAAGTCATAAGTCTACATCCTCTAAAAATTTCAGTTCCAAACTCAAAATATACATTGAGAAACAAAAAAGATAAACTGAACATGAATAGTGTCACAAGAAGACAAAAACTAAAATGGCACTATTCACATGAAGATTTCTCTTTTTCGTTTCTCATTGTATATTTTGATTTTAGATTTGAAATTTTTAGATGATCTAAACACATGACTTGTGAACAATCACCAAATCTTCGGAATTTTTTGAAACATTTAAAATTATCATTTTAGACATTGGAGCATGGGAGCATGAAAGGGTTAGGAGCACTGGATATTTTCCTCTACACAGAGAATGTGTGTGGTCGGTGCAACTTGCTGCTGGACAGAGCATTGGAGTCCGTTCTCCCCCAAGAGAAAAAGCTCGATAAGCAGCCATTGAATGCTGACAAGCTCGATAAGCAGCCATTGAATGCTGACATGAGAAACGACTTTTTGACGTGTCATTGACTGATGCGTGTAACTGTGGATGGAGTAAATGGCTAGTGGGTGAAAATGTGTTTTGTGGGAACAAGTATATCATTATGTAGAAACAGAAATATTACCGCGCATTATGAGAATCAAACCGTAGTGTAAGTTGCGTTTATGAAATGCTGGTGCATAATTCCTTATTGGATTAGTGGACGGATGAGCACAAATATAAACTAAGATTAGCCATAAAGAGCACGCTCTCGCAAAAAAAAAGAGCATGCTCTCGGAATTACATAGAACTGATGATCATGAGCCTAACACGATTCTGGGGACGACCAAGTGGTTCGAAATAAAAATTACATGGTAGTACTGGTAATCCTGAGGCTAACACATACTAGCAACCTCAGATCAGTTACTTTGGAATAAAAATTACATAGTACCGATAATCTTTCCGACACCGTCGATGGCAACATCATCAGTTTGAGGTGACCTTTGAGCAGAAGGACAGTACAACAAGCAGGAGTGTCTCTGCATTGAATGTAGCACTTGGTGGTTGGCTCTCGTAGGTGAGCCTCTCAGCATCTAGAACAGCTTGGTAGCGTGTCGGGACAGAACCCTTCAACCATAATTACATACGAGACGACAAAGATAGGGGGCGATAAATGAAGGCAATACTGAGAGGCTAATATAGTGGCTGCTGATCCCGAGGCGAGTGGGTGGGTATGATTTCAGTGGGCGTCATTGCCGAGTGCTTCTATGCAATTTCGATCTCTATAGCTAACTACTATACATGCATGTTGTCTATCAGATGGCTATGACAATGAGATATAACAAAAAAATGGCTATACTAACATCCTTGCTCTTAACAGATAGCCGTGCCCATTGTAACATGAACCCCTCTCACTGGATCCTAGCAACTCCTTAACTTCCTCGATAAGCGGACCATATGCCGACCTGTTTATTTCCTCCTTTGTCAGGCTCCTAGCAATACCTTGATTATCAGTCTTATATAGAACCATAGAAGGTCCCATCTTGATTGCCAGCTGAGAATGGCACGAGACGAAATGGCACACTCCGGCCATGAAGCGCCCTTGGTGATCACGAAGGACCACACCGCCTCCTTCGTAGGATATTTCAGAGCCAATGTCAATGATAAATCCGAAGCGTTGTATATTTTTGAAGCGAAGAAAGTGTAATAAATAATCGGGCATGTTCTCTAACAAAGGCGGAGCTACGTTAGGGCAAAAGGTGGCCATGGCCTGCCCAGCCTAAGAGCAAACGCTCACATTGTGCATGATGTGAAGGCCAGCCCAAGAGCAATTCCCTTCAGATTAGCCCGCCAAGCCCGTCCAGTTTTTTGTTTCAAGCTCTGCCACTGTTCTCTAACTCTCTAAGAATAATCTCATAGGGTAAATCTGCCAGGCCACATGGAAAATTAAATGGCTATCAGAAGGTTTAGTGGTATACGCCAAAGCTTCCAAAAGGAAAATTTATTTTTAACATGCTCGATGTACCTCACAGTTTATATCCTCCAAAACGAGATACTCATGTAACTTAAAAAAAATATTTACCGCGATGGATGTACATCAGAGATTCACAATTTATATGCTTCCAAAATGAGATACTCCTGTAACTTAAAAACAGAACCAGAAGAATAATTTATCTCTCAACCCATTTATCGGAACGCAACAGATAGACCCATTTACTTCGTTTGTCGACAATATTTTAAAAAATATACTAGCTAGTAAGAAAGCACCACACTTAAATTGTCTATTATTATTATTATTATTATTATTATTATTATTATTATTATTATTATTATTATTATTATTATTATTTAAAAAGTACATCTATTGGAACAATCTCTACTAACTTTAATTCCCATTTTATGCGATCAATACAATAAGTTGTAACATAGAAGAACTGTTACATTTTGTCTAATGAACTGAATAAAACAGAATAAAACATACCAGTGCCCCTTATCGAGGAGTCAAATCAAGTTACCTAAGAACAATGTGCCAAGAAACTAAGAAAACAGTGGCAAGTTAACTTAATTCCACCGAGAGGGCAACATGTACGTCATGAGCACTACTACAAGACGTACTATTAGAGAAAAATGATCAATAGTTTGTGACTAATATAGGAGAGTATTGCTACATAATAGCATCAAGTGCTTCCAGGTAAGTCCCTCATCCAACATGGGGCGTATGTGCAAGCCACTAGCAAGTGGGCAGGTATGTGTGCCGCCTTGCCTAAATATCGAATCTTGGAGCTATTTAAATGGCATGCTACAATTTTATTGGACCAACAAAACAAGAGGATTTCTTTGTAAGGATGAAATCCAAGACAGTCATAATGAGGAGAGTTGTTGTCGGATGTTGGAGGCAAGTCTGCAGTGTCAATCATGTTTTCATCGTCAGAGTCCCATTCAAAATCATCTTTCGATAGGGCTTGGTTGTTACCGTCTCCGAGTTTAAGGCTAGTGACATTTTTCAACAACCGCTTCTCCATTTGACGACGCGATTGTAAGATCCATGGTCCATCTTCAACATGCACGCTTGAATATTTTGTCACCGCTGGCTGAAGATTGATTTCATTCTTCAGCACCCATTCCATCTGGCCACAAGTTTCGTCAAGGAACCAAATTTCACATTTGGATATTCCATGATTCAATGCACAATATACCCCTTTCATTGATTTTACTAGGCGAAGTCCTCCTTTGTTTCCTCTGGGAAATTTAATTACTTGGTATCCGTCACCAGATAAGTTTATTCTGCAAAAGTAAACAACAACAAAAAAACCTTTGAAAGTTTATAAACCCACACATCATTTGTAAGAAAAGCCAAACGAGATTATGAAGGGCGGCCCACTGCCGCGTGGCGGGGTTGACCACATGGCCATGCAGCAAGACGACGCCATTGCAGCTGTTGTACATGGGCCAGGACCACCGCTTCTTGCCGTCGAGGTATCCGAGACAGCCGGCGACGTCGAGCACCGTCGAGCGGCGAGCGAAGAGCCTCGGGGCGTCGTCGGTGCCCGTCGTCCAGTAGATTATTCCGTCGAGCAAGAGCGGGAGCAGGTCGCCGCGTAGGAGGAGGTGGTCGTCGATGATGGCGTGCCAGGCCTTGCAGATGCAGCGGGAGGCGGCGAGGCCACGTGGTGGGAGGCGGCGGAGGATGTCCACCAGCAGGTCCGCGCACATAGAGTCCATGTGGATCCACGATCTGTTGGCAAGATATCCGGTCGATCGGCCGGCCGGCGCCCGGCGGCGGGGTCGAGGACGACGAGGAGGTGTTAAGATGATGGTGCGAGATTAGGGCTTTGCAATCCACGTTTTGTAGCTATTGTCCCCGACTCGTACACGTTTGCGTGCCACGTGGAACAGAACAAAACGGAACTTCTTCTTCTTTTCTTTTTTTTTTGAGGAAAAAAACGGAACTTCTTCTGAATGAGCTGAATTGAACACACGCACGGACGCGTGTGTTCTACTCCATAAACTTTTATTATCGGTAAAACTCGTTTTACTCACTAAGGTTACATACATGCATGCAAGCTGACCAATTCATCGCAAGGCAAAACATGCAACGTGCAAGTGCAAATGGTCCTAAAAAAGCAGCATATAACTAACTAATCGAATTGAGTTGGGGCTTGAGGGTTTGGGCAACACATGCCGGAAACACCAATACAAATACGCATAGGCACTTTTTTTTTTGCCGGCAAGATATGTATAGGACATTATTAACCAAGGAAAAATTGAGAAAAGAGACTCTCACGAATGTAAGAGTATTAACTAATTCTTCATGCATGGTTAATTATGGTAATTAAACATAGCCCTTCTGCTGCTAAAGATAACATGGTGTGGTCACTAATATACGAGTATTAACTAATTACTGACACCTTGTAGTGCACAAACACGTGAGGTAATAGACGACGTAAGTAGCAGTTAGAGTATGTTGCTTAATAGTATAGTCAGCTGCTGGCTACGTAATATAGTCATCATCTATAGTCGAATTTTTATAGCCAACAAGTATAGTAGTCAGATATAAATATGTTTGACTTTACTGATATATGACCCATCTCACTCTTTCACAAAGTCTATAAAAGTACGTGCTGCAGCCGGCTTGTAGCCCGCTTCTCTTCTCTCACTTTCAACTCATCAAAAATTTACTTCCTTTGTCTGTGTTTAATTTATAGAATATTTAAAATCTTACAACCCATCTAAGTCATCTTATTGTACTTGTTCTTATGATGGCAACATTTGCAAGGAATTTGTCCGAGCACTAGCACACGCATATCAGCGAGGGAAAGTAACCCACTGTCGCTTGGCATGATTGATGGCCAAGTAGTACTAGAGCAAGAGGAGGCCGTTGCATTAAATCTTCGTTTCCCATGGATGGGTGGCCTTTTTATTAGACTAGCCACAGTGGGAGTAACTTCGGTAGTAACATCGAGTTCAACTCAGCAAATTTGCTTACGTGGCAGTGAGTTAATGAGGAGAGATGTGCCACTAGTAACTTAGCTAGTTACTGTAGCATCACATGTCTCAATGCAATATGAGTCTATAACCTAATAAATTAAGCTTTGCATGTTACCACACTTATATTACTACCCACTATTGAGGTAGTAACATAGTCTAGGGATATGTGTATGTTACTAGTGTATGTTACTCACCATTGTAGCTAGTCTTATGCAAAGGAGGATGGCCCCCGACCTCTCTGCACGAAGCCATTTTATTTATTATTGATCAATATCTTACAAAGTAATACATTAATATGTCTGAACCACCCTCTTAACGACATATGTCGCTATTCCTATCCATTAGGTGAAGGGCTGTTGATTATCCGGGCCACATACCCGGACCTCACACCAAAGCATAACATCTAAAGCCAGAGGCCCAACCAAGCCGAATTATCGGGTCTGGATCACACACCTGTCCAACGCACTCTCAGCGGGCACCACATGCGCCTATGCTGCAGAGGCCGTCGCCACCCTTCTTCCACCGATCCATCTTCAGAGCAGATACTGAAGCATCCACCTTGCCAGGCCCGTTGTCAACGCCACCATGACACCAGACAACGCCACCACCGTACGCACGTCCATCAACATACATCCGTCACCGAGACCCCGCAACGCCACACCGCCGAGACTCCCTGGTGTCAATGCTGAAGATGCAACACCGCTCCACCTCTTGCCCCCTCTAGTCAGCAGTTGCTCCAAAACGATGCCCCGGGAGGGAGAAGGGCACCGTAGGTGCCATCATCGTCCGACCCAGGAGTCCCAGATCTAGGGTTTCCCCCGAAGCACCCCGAGCATGTTGATGGAAACTGCAATGGCGATGTCTTGACAAGGAAACAACGTCGGAGACGCCGCCATCGTCCGCCATGACCGTAGCCGGCACGATTTTCATCGACGGTTACGCCATCAGGCTGTTCGCCCCCCGCCGCCGGTCCCCACAAGTGAAGCAAACTCCACAACGGTGCCCTCAAGAGGGGCTACATCGCAGATGCACCGCCATCGCTCGATCCGTGTGTAACACTTTGAAAAGGCACTCATGTTGTTCCGACGGATGAAACTGGCACTTGTTGCACCAAGGTCGTCTGCATGGGCGCGCATGCAGGATTGAACGGAAAGCCGCTAGTGACATTATATTTCTACTAGTAGAGTGCCCGTGCGTTGCCACGGGCTTTTGAAATAGTTTGCAAGAGTTACATGGTAAATTTCACACGTACAAACAATATAACACAAACACAATTATTGAATAATTGAAGTCCATTTTTGCAATGTAAATTGATAACGAAAAGAAAGATTAAGGACATGTCTATGTAACAAATTGAGCGATGTTCGACCTTAACATCTATTACAAAACTATCAATATCCAGATGATGTGCTTAAAAAATTCTTTCACAACATCAGCAAAGTTGCCTTTAGTTTCATTCCCACGATCTTTTAGTAAGTATAATAAAAATTGTTTCCTCAACTCATACCCATCCTGCACAACAATATATGTAGTTAGTATGAAAATTTCACACCGAAGGTCTTAAAACATGTAACGGACAATATTCACCCCGCAAACCGGCTTGACCAATTTTTTACCGTTCCACCAGAGTATAAAATGAAAAACAAAATAGCCAGACACATTCCTGCAGTTTTTTAAATTAATAATATAAAAAATATAGTGATAACAAAAATAAATATTTTTATTATGAATTCTTTACCCGTCTATACTCATTGAAATACCAACCGGAAATAAATGTTGCCATTTAGATATATCGGAATTCCAACCAGGCAGCTTTATTTCGAGTGCTTCTTTGAAATCCCTTACAAAGCTTTTAAATTTCAGTGCATGCCTCAAATTATTATCCTCTAACAATTGTGATGTTTGAATAGGGTGCATAATATATAGACGATGTGCCTCTTTGTCGATGACGTATAAGATGTATCGGCCGATGGATGCAAAGGGAAGATAAATCTACAAGTGGAGCTATTAGAAACAACAAATAAACCATGATAACAATAGAAAAATACTTTACTTATGATGTTGCACGATGAGATGTCGTTGTCTATCCCAGGCCAGCTATCAAATAATGTTGCCAACGTCTGGATAGTTTCCTTCTCGCAAAACTTTTTACCTCGTGTTGACTCTAGCATCATGGACTAAGTAAAAAAAAGAAATATTGTTTCAACATGTTGATACTAATGCCACATAGAATGAAGAGTTATGATAACTTACACAAAATCTTAGACCCATGTAATGTATAGGAGGGTCTGTGAACAATACTCCCTCGTCACATGCCAACTTTCCAGAAAAATGTGTTTGAAATTATATAGTAAGAATATGAAGAGAAATGTTACTCAGTTATGCAGACAACCAAAACAAATTCAAGAATATTAAGACCATGCAGAATGTTGAAAGCTTCTGTTGACCACTGACCACCAACATGTTTTCAAAAAAACTGTGCCTCAAACAGTATATGAAAATACAATGGTAGTTTTTCCGACCTGCTATGTGCATTACAAACAAGTTATCATTTTACTAAGTTGACAATTTTCAGCTAGTTCAGGTAGAGAACAAGTTTTCCTTTCTTAGTTCACCCGTTTGCTCATAAAAACGAAGCTTAGAATATTTGATGTGTAGATTAACCACGGACAATATAAGCTTCAGTATAACCCACAGATAACTTGGTATGGAGTGAAACAATAAAGCTCCTTTAAACCATGGACGTTTATTTTCATTATAAGCAGTGATCAACATGTACTTACTAATAATTATTATTCAAAACTTGATGTGTTACTAATAATTACAAAAATTCCGCAAAGAACTTGAGAGGTAAGCACGGAGTTAATCAATAGTTACTACCAATAATTTTTAAATATAGAGATTCATGAGGGACAAAATAGGTATAGAACAATAAATGCACAATTGGCATTGTGGGATCAAAAGAATCTTCTATACAATATAATGCACCATCAGCTCGTCGCTAACTGCTTGCAAGAGTATTCTTTAACATCGAGCATAAAACAGTACAATCAGAGTAGCATTGCTCTCTTCCGACGGTAGATATTCACCTAAACAACATGTTTGATAATCTAGTAACATGCAACTTTGTCACAACAGTACCCACTCTCCACCCTAGTTAAACTAAAGCAAAAGGCTTCTCTAAAGACATAGACAGAACGTTGCTCATATCTAGCAACAACATAACCATCCCCTATCAGCCAATGCCCTCCATCCCTCCCTCTCTCACACACATGCGCGCGCGCACACACACACACACACAACAAAGCTACCACAACAACAACAGGTAGCACGACGAGACCACATCCCATCGTCTCATCTCCCTAAGAAGGTGATACTGCTGCATTGCCATGGAGCCTGTAGAAAGGTTTGACCGCACAACACACAAACACCACCAAATTGTGGGGCCATTCGTGATCTACGCTTTCCTGGTTCCCACGGCATCAAAGGTTAATTTCTTTTGTGGGTCAAGATTTTCAAGAGAAGATAACCTCACCTCCGAGCCACCATGTCCATCATACACGCTGAGCATGTATGTTTTACTAAAGCAATGATCAAAAGATCATTGATGTATCCAAAAAAACAAAACACGACTTTGACGCTCTTATAGAATATAAATACACTGAAAAAGTTTACAAAATATAAGTGAACGCTTTCAGCTTCAGATGTGTCAAGTATCTTACTGTTACCTATCATTGTATGATGCTTTAGTTCCAAGAACTGACATGAATCAACTAAATGCCTTTCTTGGAAATAAGAAGAATATTGTTCCTTATTTTTGCCATCGATTCCTCTGCAATTCTTGTTGATATATAACCAGAACACACATAGTGATAAGCTCTTTTGCAGGGACATGAAAAGATACATTAGATCTAGATGGATGAATGAATAGTGTATGCATATACTTTGTGACAATTTAAAAACAGTACATATATCACAAATGATAAACCTTTTTTAGATCATGATACACTAATATTTTAAGCAACTGATTTTATGATGAAAGTAGTATTTTCTTACTTTGTGCTCAACCTTCCTAAACAGATATAGCAAAATAACAGTTGGAGTTTTACTGTCTACAAAAACACTGAAATCTCAGGTAGAAATTATAATCCTTTCAGAAGTATTTTCATGTTCCATCAGAAATAACAAACAAATCTGAGTAGAAAAATAGCCAATGCATTTTATTGGTTCATGGAAAACAGTATATAGCACCTACACTTGCCATCTCAAACTTGATGACCACCTCTTAGGTTAAACAGATTAACCATAGAACCTAAGGGTTGTACATGATTCTCCTCCACATCCAACTTGCATATCTTAGGTAGCACACAACAAATTGTTTGCTCGGACGGGCATTTTATCAAGCACACACACATACCATGAACGTTTGTTGAACATCAAATCAAGCTACTGATTTCCATCATATGGCAACTGAAAAAAAATTATATGTGGCTATGTCCTACTTATATCCTAATCGACGTCCAACCAATACAGTCACATCACATTGAACATCTAGTAATGTTTATCCACTCGGACTAACATACCAAGATCAAAGTCTGCTCACCATAGCTGGCTGGAGTTATGTATCCAAGCAGTGGCTGCCAATGTGTGGCCACCGACTGGCTAGCACTGAAGCGTCCATTCGTTGTATCCCTGTTCACAAGTACCTAGCAGAAGCATACATATGTACATATCATGAATGGATTGCAGTCAGCAATCAGCAGCCTTGCCTGTGTAGATGTGTAACAGTAAGCAAGTAGCAGCTTGAACAAAATCAGTAGTAATAGGCTGCTGCTCTCTTCTCCGATCTCTATATATACAGAACAATAGTATAGCCAAGAGCAGCAAATATAGCAAAGGCAAAGCAGCCTCAGCAAGGCAACATACCTATATAAAGGAAGACTAATTTTTTTCTCAACTCACCAGATATTAAAACTGCAGTAAAGCATATAACTATCTAGAGCAGAACAATCAAGCATATCAACTACCACAGGTCCACGATCGGCTCAAAGTACTAATCATTTCCTCTACGTCAGTCCTGAAATCTGAAAATAAACATAAGCAGAATCTCATGAAGCAAGAACTACTTCTGGAATGCAAATATCATTACAAAAAGGAAAACCATGCTTGTCTATCTCACCCTAAGTGCCCAGATTTTTTGTCGCTGCTGCTGGCCACGGAAGAAAGTGCACGCGCTAGGAGAGCTCTGGCAGAATATTTTCTCTAGCCCACAAAGAAAAATGGAGGTCGTAGTCGGTGCTACGCTCGGTGGTGCTCCACCGATCCTGTGTGTCGCGTCCAGAGGAAAGGCTGGGAGTGGGCACGGGTGGGCGACTTGGGTGCCGTTTTCATTGTCGCGGTCGTGGATCCCTCCAGACCGTGGTCTCCATCATGCGCAATCCTGATCCCTTCTAGCTTGCAGAAAAGGCAGCGCACTGGCTCTGACACACGTATGCAGAACACAATTAGTAATCAGAGCAGAGATTTACACCCACTTATTTTTTAACAAAACAGACAACATCAGTATTTAACCTACAGAATATATAAACATATAATCCCTCTGTAACTTAATATAAGATATTTTTAACACTTACAACATCTCAAAAAATGTCTTATATTAAATTACAGAGGGAGTACTTTCTATCTTGACTTCAGAAGTAAGATTCTCGTGAGTTGATTGTGTGTGTGATATGAGCATCAGAACAGTTAATGAAGATCCATATCTATCTATCTGATGATAAAGAGAATCTTATCTTAAACATAAGAACGGGAGCATACCAGCCCCTGGTGTTGGAAAATCCACAGGGCAACATAAAAGCTGGCTATCCTTGTCGCCATCATCGTCATTGCTAAGTTCAGCAAAGAAGAGTAATGGAACTGAACCTACAGAGCCAACATCCCGCATCACCAGAAATTTGGCATGTATGTGATGGTAGTAGTCATCATCAAAACGAGTTTTTCGCTTCCAGTCACGACCAGATACGGATACTATCACACCGCAGATCACATGAAGCTGATAACAGGCGTGCCCCTGTAAGACGGCAGAAAACAAGAAAATCAGCAGGTGTGGCATTCGAATTAAGGGGGAGTTCCAAATTATGCACTGAAATAAAAAGAACTTCTTGTACTTGTCCACTCTCTCTTTACACGGTGCCGTGTGTGGCCACAATTCAGCGGGATAATCAAAAGGAATACATAAATGAACATTCCGAGCTTATCACAAAGAAGCAGCACATTCAGTGAAGCTAATAAGCGTCCATGGAGGTCGGTAGCAGCAAGTTCCACCACATGTTTTGATCAAGTAGGCCTTTAAACTGATGGAATTGCTATTAAAAAATGTAGAGTTTTCTCTGGACTGTGGGATAAATTAATTAATCAAACGAGGTCCATCAGCTGTAATTTGGACACAAACAAATATATAGAGAGAGGTATACGAGGGATAAACTAACTCACCGAATTCTGCATCTCATATCTGCTTAGTGCAGCCTTGACCTTTCTGGAGATTCTTTTATGATCCCTTAGCTGTTTGCATCCCTCTGACATGGTAAGATTGAACGACCGTTCGTAAACGGCAAGTGGCTGCTTCTGCTGGGCTAACATGCCAGTGGAATTGAAAGCAGATGACAATAGCATGGCAAGCTGCTGGACACACTGGGAGGAGAGCTGTTGTTGGCCCGTGGCAACGCACGGGTATTATGTTTAAGAGAGAATTTTATGCCTCCTTGACCAAGAGCATTTTCACTTACATAATCCATAAGAGATGTCAAGTGAAGGGACTCCAATGTGCTGGCCAAAGTTGCAAAGTCTGTTCCGCACCGGCCACTCTTGCAATCTGAAAATAGGAGCTTAATACTTCAGTATGTTTCAATGAAATGAAGCTCTCATGATCGCTCATTTGTGCCACAACGGAATTATATGACAATTCCGCCACTATACCCATAGGAGGATTCTGGCGAATCATGTAGCCATACAAGGTATGAGACGGACCATCAGGATCGGGTACCTTCAATCATGAGAAAAAATGAAAGGGTCAAATAATTAAATAAATTTGGAATCTATGTAGACAAGTCTCTAATATGTACTCAGTGCTGCTGAGGGAGTTTAAATTCTATGCTTATAAAGGCTTTAGGTGCAGAGATAAAATACCATTCTGCTTGCTTCCTTGATTCGTTAATCGAGTTGTGGGGTTGCACCACAGAGCATCAGACTTCCAGGCCCAAACATTGACATATCTACGTTCAGACAAGCAACAGTTCTTGAAGAAAGCATATCCATGTCCTCTTCGGTCCATTCCGTAGACCCTATATGAGACATTGGATTTTTCTACGCTTTAGAGCTTACACTTGCGGATAAGAAAGCATCTGAGCATGCGAGCAAGAACATACCAGCGCAAACTCTTCTGCATTCCAACTGCGGACGATGATTGTTCGCCTTGGCCTCCATCCTTTCTTTTCTAGCTTGGACAACCTCCCTGCAATCTACAAACAAAAATAGGGCATTGGCATTACCCTCAATTTATCAAAGATGCCTTGCATTCAGAACAACCAGTATTTCGTAAGGTTGATTACCTCGAGCATAGCTGCTGTTCTGCTGTTGGGATCTACTGCCTCAAATGTTTTTAGTACATTTTTTCATATGCTGGCTACAGAAAGCAAATATAACCTATGTAGCAGTAGACTTTCAATAGAACAAGTACATCAGGGATGTTTGGTTGTAACTGATTTACCTCGTCCTGTGTTTGCCGTTTCGTGAGCTTATGCCGTACAGATTCAGTAGTAGTAATTCAGTAGTAGTAATGAATACATTCAGTTTTTATGTTGTGTGAGAAAAAAGAAAGAATAGAGAAACAATAAAGCTATTATTTGATCTGAAAATATACAACCCCCATTTCTTCAGTGTTTACCATGGAGGCAACATACCTGTGATTAAATTTTATTCTCATCTAATCTATGTCACGCATACAATAAAATCGTGAGAACTGTCGTACTCATGAGATTTTTTTGCTCCGAACATATTTCATAATAGTAGAGAAAAGTGTGCAAATTTGCATTCAACTTACCCAAGTGATGGAAGCACTGTATCTATATATTAAGCCTTTAGGTGAGCATTCACTTTAGAATCAAGTTTGTCAAAAACCTATCATCCCTTATTTTTATCTAGAAAACCTGTAAGCAAAGCATATGTAGTTCAACCAACATTGGAAGATATCAGCACATAATTCTTTAATCGATCGTCATGTATACATGCAGTTTGACATCGACAATATTCAAGTATCTTACTGAACCTTTAACAAGGAATTTAAACTTAACGGCAAATATTCTTCATAGTGACAGCCTCATTTTCAACCTTCAGCATACTGAAAAGGATCGAGGTACTTAACGTAGGAACTGAAGAAAGTCAAAGCTAATACATAGGAATTAACAAAAAAAATTGTACAAAAGCGTATGCTTACAGGAATAGTTTCTAAGAATAGCTCATTATGTAAAAGCTAGCAGAATAATTGATGCACTTGTATATATTTGTGCAGTCCATTGCTTATACTTTATTCTGTCAAGTCATTTGTTTTAGGATCAGATAAGAAAAAACTTGCTTACTTGGATCAGCCCTGTAGCTTCCTTGGAGGCAAACAGTCATCCTCTCAACAACCAACAGTCGTCCTCTCAAAAAACAACAACCAATAGTCATACTCTTGAATCCAGGTAAGCTAGGTGATTAAGAAACACAACGTACAAAAGGAAAAGGCTATCAATTCTTGCTGTCAATAAACTAAGAAGAAACAACCTGATAATAATGCATCCAAACGAATAATGGAGTGAGCCGGTCGCTTTTCAACTGCATCTTCTTCACCATGTGTGAGGTTCTTGCAATGCCACCCCTGCCAAGGCCCGCTGCCGCTTACTACCTAATCCCAAATCTGAAAACCATAGTCACCAGAAAAGAAGAGGAAAGACACAAGAATCTCACCCTGGAAACGAACACATCCCGCTGCAGGCGGAGGATATCTTCTACAAGAGACGTTGTGCTTCGCTGGAGCAGGAGATACTGTCAGCGTCGCAAGGTGCATCATCGTCTACCCGCCACGCCGGCGTCTGGCACTCTGGCTGCCCCTCGGTATCATACTATCATCTGCGCGGCAACCATTGACAGGAGGTGCCCGAGTCGGCCTTGCGGTAAGGCATGCCGGTGGCGATGGGCCGGCCTGTATCCGGAGTCATGGTGGCGGTGGCCTCCTCACCGGATTGGGTCGGAGTGGCGTCCCGAAAGAGAAGACCCACACGGTACCCGCCCCCTCGATCTACCTCTCCCGACGCCATCCATCTGGGACGCAGAGGGGGCAGGGCAGCGGCCGCGGTGGGACGTGGGGGCGGCGGCCGCGGCTGGAGGTGGGGCGGCGACCGCGGCTGGAGGTGAGCGCGACGGCCGCGACGGGAGGTGGCGGGGGCGGCAGCGACGGGCGGCGGCGTTTGAGGAAGGGAGATGGAGGAGGGGATCGGCGGCGGCTGCGAGGGCGAGGGCGACGGCTTGATGTGCGAGGGCGACGGCGAAGGATCTGGTGTGGCGCCGCTCGCTCGCTCATTCGCACGTTGCCACACGTTTTTTTTCGCTGGTTTTCTTTCATAGGGTTTTTTCGTCGGTCAATTTTCGTAGGCTTTTTTCCTTCGCATGTACTAGATGGGTGCGATGGGAGGCGTGGGGGCGGGTGGGGGACTCGGACGGAGGGTTTTTTCTGGTTTTTTGCGGCTGAGCGGGAGGTGGGAGCAAATACCAAAAAGTATCAAAAAAGACCATATTAGGTGGGACGAAAATAAAATCCGGAACGCGACCTACCAACTGAGACATTAGGAGTAGAGATACTCCTATATAGTGTACCCGTGTGAACAATGGTAGGCATACCCAAAACTGTCCACAAAATATCGTGCTTTACTTCCATGTTATCGTGCTTTACTTCCATGCAGGATTTAAGGCATCAGACGTGTGTTAAATGCTCGAAACACTAGACGAATGCAACTATACAGTAGCAAATTCGTGCATTCTTGGCCGTCGATCAGTCAAATCGGACAGCTACCATTCCTCCTGTCCTTGTGTTGTGGACACGCTCTAGAATTCAACCGCACAGGCTAGCGCCACAAACTGCACAGTACATACTGCACCACCGTCTACACAGTTCACATAGAAGTACTCCTGGTCTCCCATACATAGAATAAAAGAAGTAATGCTAGCACAGTGCTGTTGCAAGTGCTTTGGCGTTAAAAACCAGTTTTACTTATAAAATATTTGTCGGTGGTATAGGTCGTGAACGTTAATTGTCATGTGAAATATATATATATATATATATATATATATATATATATATATGGTTTATTAACACTCCTTTTTGACTGAAATAATATATAATATAGACTAATAATAATAATACACTACAATAACTCATGTGTGAATTTAAGTACATCGAATAACAATGGACTATGTCTTTTTTGCAAAATGTTCTTATTCTTTTTACAACCTCAAGGGTAAATGTCATGATTAATGAATTAATTAAGCAAAAAATAATTACTACATTAGTTATGGCATCCGGGCGATGATCATTCAAATGCTCAAACAAGCGGTCAAGACATTTATTTTCGAAAAACTAAAGGCTTTGCCTAATGCATTCTTGCACTTTCTTGATTTGATGCGAAGAATACAAAAGCTTCCACGACTTCCCACTAAAAGTATTTTGAATCAGAATGATCGAATCACTTGACGATGGTTTACAAGACGCTTATATATATCTCCTGGAGAGACACGATGATCCAGAGGAGGCGTCGGTTCCAGAGAGATTCGTCGGTTGCCGGGACACATGCGTCCGCGCGATGCAACTGCTTGGCCGTTGGGCAAGGGGAGATTTCCCTTTTACAGAAATAATATATAATATAGACTAATAATAATAATACACTACAATAACTCATGTGTGAATTTAAGTACATCGAATAACAATGGACTATGTCTTTTTTGCAAAATGTTCTTATTCTTTTTACAACCTCAAGGGTAAATGTCATGATTAATGTATTAATTAAGCAAAAAATAATTACTACATTAGTTATGGAATCCGGGCGAAGATCATTCAAATGCTCAAACAGGTGGTCAAGACATTTAGTTTCGAAAAACTAAAGGCTTTGCCTAATGCATTCTTGCACTTTCTTGATTTGATGCGAAGAATACAAAAGATTCCACGACTTCCCACTAAAAGTATTTTGAATCAGAATGATCGAATCACTTGACGATGGTTTACAAGACGCTTATATATATCTCCTGGAGAGACACGATGATCCAGAGGAGGCGTCGGTTCCAGAGAGATTCGTCGGTTGCCGGGACACATGCGTACGCGCGATGCAACTGCTTGGCCGTTGGGCAAGGGGAGATTTCCCTTTTACAGAAATAATATATAATATAGACTAATAATAATAATACACTACAATAACTCATGTGTGAATTTAAGTACATCGAATAACAATGGACTATGTCTTTTTTGCAAAATGTTCTTATTCTTTTTACAACCTCAAGGGTAAATGTCATGATTAATGTATTAATTAAGCAAAAAATAATTACTACATTAGTTATGGAATCCGGGCGAAGATCATTCAAATGCTCAAACAGGTGGTCAAGACATTTATTTTCGAAAAACTAAAGGCTTTGCCTAATGCATTCTTGCACTTTCTTGATTTGATGCGAAGAATACAAAAGCTTCCACGACTTCCCACTAAAAGTATTTTGAATCAGAATGATCGAATCACTTGACGATGGTTTACAAGACGCTTATATATATCTCCTGGAGAGACACGACGATCCAGAGGAGGCGTCGGTTCCAGAGAGATTCGTCGGTTGCCGGGACACATGCGTCCGCGCGATGCAACTGCTTGGCCGTTGGGCAAGGGGAGATTTCCCTTTTACAGAAATGATATATAATATAGACTAATAATAATAATACACTACAATAACTCATGTGTGAATTTAAGTACATCGAATAACAATGGACTATGTCTTTTTTGCAAAATGTTCTTATTCTTTTTACAACCTCAAGGGTAAATGTCATGATTAATGTATTAATTAAGCAAAAAAGAATTACTACATTAGTTATGGAATCCGGGCGAAGATCATTCAAATGCTCAAACAGGCGGTCAAGACATTTATTTTCGAAAAACTAAAGGCTTTGCCTAATGCATTCTTGCACTTTCTTGATTTGATGCGAAGAATACAAAAGCTTCCACGACTTCCCACTAAAAGTATTTTGAATCAGAATGATCGAATCACTTGACGATGGTTTACAAGACGCTTATATATATCTCCTGGAGAGACACGACGATCCAGAGGAGGCGTCGGTTCCAGAGAGATTCGTCGGTTGCCGGGACACATGCGTCCGCGCGATGCAACTGCTTGGCCTTTGGGCAAGGGGAGATTTCCCTTTTACAGAAATAATATATAATATAGACTAATAATAATAATACACTACAATAACTCATGTGTGAATTTAATTACATCGAATAACAATGGACTATGTCTTTTTTGCAAAATGTTCTTATTCTTTTTACAACCTCAAGGGTAAATGTCATGATTAATGTATTAATTAAGCAAAAAATAATCACTACATTAGTTATGGAATCCGGGCGAAGATCATTCAAATGCTCAAACAGGCGGTCAAGACATTTATTTTCGAAAAACTAAAGGCTTTGCCTAATGCATTCTTGCACTTTTTTGATTTGATGCGAAGAATACAAAAGCTTCCACGACTTCCCACTAAAAGTTTTTTGAATCAGAATGATCGAATCACTTGACGATGGTTGACAAGACGCTTATATATATCTCCTGGAGAGACACGATGATCCAGAGGAGGCGTCGGTTCCAGAGAGATTCGTCGGTTGCCGGGACACATGCGTCCGCGCGATGCAACTGCTTGGCCGTTGGGCAAGGGGAGATTTCCCTTTTACAGAAATAATATATAATATAGACTAATAATAATAATACACTACAATAACTCATGTGTAAATTTAAGTACATCGAATAACAATGGACTATGTCTTTTTTGCAAAATGTTTTTTATTCTTTTTACAACCTCAAGGGTAAATGTCATGATTAATGTATTAATTAAGAAAAAAAAATTACTACATTAGTTATGGAATCCGGGCGAAGATCATTCAAATGCTCAAACAGGCGGTCAAGACATTTATTTTCAAAAAACTAAAGGCTTTGCCTAATGCATTCTTGCACTTTCTTGATTTGATGCGAAGAATACAAAAGCTTCCACGACTTCCCACTAAAAGTATTTTGAATCAGAATGATCGAATCACTTGACGATGGTTTACAAGACGCTTATATATATCTCCTGGAGAGACACGACGATCCAGAGGAGGCGTCGGTTCCAGAGAGATTCGTCGGTTGCCGGGACACATGCGTCCGCGCGATGCAACTGCTTGGCCGTTGGGCAAGGGGAGATTTCCCTTTTACAGAAATAATATATAATATAGACTAATAATAATAATACACTACAATAACTCATGTGTGAATTTAAGTACATCGAATAACAATGGACTATGTCTTTTTTGCAAAATGTTCTTATTCTTTTTACAACCTCAAGGGTAAATGTCATGATTAATGTATTAATTAAGCAAAAAATAATTACTACATTAGTTATGGAATCCGGGCGAAGATCATTCAAATGCTCAAACAGGCGGTCAAGACATTTATTTTTGAAAAACTAAAGGCTTTGCCTAATGCATTCTTGCACTTTCTTGATTTGATGCGAAGAATACAAAAGCTTCCACGACTTCCCACTAAAAGTATTTTGAATCAGAATGATCGAATCACTTGACGATGGTTTACAAGACGCTTATATATATCTCCTGGAGAGACACGACGATCCAGAGGAGGCGTCGGTTCCAGAGAGATTCGTCGATTGCCGGGACACATGCGTCCGCGCGATGCAACTGCTTGGCCGTTGGGAAAGGGGAGATTTCCCTTTTACAGAAATAATATATAATATAGACTAATAATAATAATACACTACAATAACTCA
This sequence comes from Triticum dicoccoides, assembly GCF_002162155.2. Taxonomy (NCBI): domain Eukaryota; kingdom Viridiplantae; phylum Streptophyta; class Magnoliopsida; order Poales; family Poaceae; genus Triticum; species Triticum dicoccoides. The sequence goes on from NC_041381.1 coordinate 698,984,581, forward strand.
TGTGTGAATTTAAGTACATCGAATAACAATGGACTATGTCTTTTTTGCAAAATGTTCTTATTCTTTTTACAACCTCAAGGGTAAATGTCATGATTAATGTATTAATTAAGCAAAAAATAATTACTACATTAGTTATGGAATCCGGGAGAAGATCATTCAAATGCTCAAACAGGCGGTCAAGACATTTATTTTCGAAAAACTAAAGGCTTTGCCTAATGCATTCTTGCACTTTCTTGATTTGATGCGAAGAATACAAAAGCTTCCACGACTTCCCACTAAAAGTATTTTGAATCAGAATGATCGAATCACTTGACGATGGTTTACAAGACGCTTATATATATCTCCTGGAGAGACACGACGATCCAGAGGAGGCGTCGGTTCCAGAGAGATTCGTCGGTTGCCGGGACACATGCGTCCGCGCGATGCAACTGCTTGGCCGTTGGGCAATGGGAGATTTCCCTTTTACAGAAATAATATATAATATAGACTAATAATAATAATACACTACAATAACTCATGTGTGAATTTAAGTACATCGAATAACAATGGACTATGTCTTTTTTGCAAAATGTTCTTATTCTTTTTACAACCTCAAGGGTAAATGTCATGATTAATGTATTAATTAAGCAAAAAAGAATTACTACATTAGTTATGGAATCTGGGCGAAGATCATTCAAATGCTCAAACAGGCGGTCAAGACATTTATTTTTGAAAAACTAAAGGCTTTGCCTAATGCATTCTTGCACTTTCTTGATTTGATGCGAAGAATACAAAAGCTTCCACGACTTCCCACTAAAAGTATTTTGAATCAGAATGACCGAATCACTTGACGATGGTTTACAGGACGCTTATATATATCTCCTGGAGAGACACGACGATCCAGAGGAGGCGTCGGTTCCAGAGAGATGCGTCGGTTGCCGGGACACAGGCGTCCGCGCGATGCAACTGCTTGGCCGTTGGGCAAGGGGAGATTTCCCTTTTACAGAAATAATATATAATATACACTAATAATAATAATACACTACAATAACTCATGTGTGAATTTAAGTACATCGAATAACAATGGACTATGTCTTTTTTGCAAAATGTTCTTATTCTTTTTACAACCTCAAGGGTAAATGTCATGATTAATGTATTAATTAAGCAAAAAAGAATTACTACATTAGTTATGGAATCCGGGCGAAGATCATTCAAATGCTCAAACAGGCGGCCAAGACATTTATTTTTGAAAAACTAAAGGCTTTGCCTAATGCATTCTTGCACTTTCTTGATTTGATGCGAAGAATACAAAAGCTTCCACGACTTCCCACTAAAAGTATTTTGAATCAGAATGATCGAATCACTTGACGATGGTTTACAGGACGCTTATATATATCTCCTAGAGAGACATGACGATCCAGAGGAGGCGTCGGTTCCAGAGAGATGCGTCGGTTGCCGGGACACATGCGTCCGCGCGATGCAACTGCTTGGCCGTTGGGCAAGGGGAGATTTCCGTTTTACAGAATTAATATATAATATATACTAATAATAATAATACACTACAATAACTCATGTGTGAATTTAAGTACATCGAATAACAATGGACTATGTCTTTTTTGCAAAATGTTCTTATTCTTTTTACAACCTCAAGGGTAAATGTCATGATTAATGTATTAATTAAGCAAAAAATAATTACTACATTAGTTATGGAATCTGGGCGAAGATCATTCAAATGCTCAAGCAGGCGGTCAAGACATTTATTTTCGAAAAACTAAAGGCTTTGCCTAATGCATTCTTGCACTTTCTTGATTTGATGCGAAGAATATAAATGCTTCCACGACTTCCCACTAAAAGTATTTTGAATCAGAATGATCGAATCACTTGACGATGGTTTACAAGACGCTTATATATATACCTCCTGGAGAGACACGACGATCCAGAGGAGGCGTCGGTTCCAGAGAGATGCGTCGGTTGCCGGGACACAGGCGTCCGCGCGATGCAACTGCTTGGCCGTTGGGCAAGGGGAGATTTCCCTTTTACAGAAATAATATATAATATAGACTAATAATAATAATACACTACAATAACTCATGTGTGAATTTAAGTACATCGAATAACAATGGACTATGTCTTTTTTGCAAAATGTTCTTATTCTTTTTACAACCTCAAGGGTAAATGTCATGATTAATGTATTAATTAAGCAAAAAATAATTACTACATTAGTTATGGAATCCGGGCGAAGATCATTCAAATGCTCAAACAGGCGGTCAAGACATTTATTTTCGAAAAACTAAAGGCTTTGCCTAATGCATTCTTGCACTTTCTTGATTTGATGCGAAGAATACAAAAGCTTCCACGACTTCCCACTAAAAGTATTTTGAATCAGAATGATCGAATCACTTGACGATGGTTTACAAGACGCTTATATATATCTCCTGGAGAGACACGACGATCCAGAGGAGGCATCGGTTCCAGAGAGATTCGTCGGTTGCCGGGACACATGCGTCCGCGCGATGCAACTGCTTGGCCGTTGGGCAAGGGAAGATTTCCCTTTTACAGAAATACTATATAATATAGACTAATAATAATAATACACTACAATAACTCATGTGTGAATTTAAGTACATCGAATAACAATGGACTATGCCTTTTTTGCAAAATGTTCTTATTCTTTTTACAACCTCAAGGGTAAATGTCATGATTAATGTATTAATTAAGCAAAAAATAATTACTACATTAGTTATGGAATCTGGGCGAAGATCATTCAAATGCTCAAACAGGCGGTCAAGACATTTATTTTTGAAAAACTAAAGGCTTTGCCTAATGCATTCTTGCACTTTCTTGATTTGATGCGAAGAATACAAAAGCTTCCACGACTTCCCACTAAAAGTATTTTGAACCAGAATGATCGAATCACTTGACGATGGTTTACAAGACGCTTATATATATCTCCTGGAGAGACACGATGATCCAGAGGAGGCGCCGGTTCCAGAGAGATTCGTCGGTTGCCGGGACACATGCGTCCGCGCGATGCAACTGCTTGGCCGTTGGGCAAGGGGAGATTTCCCTTTTACAGAAATAATATATAATATAGACTAATAATAATAATACACTACAATAACTCATGTGTGAATTTAAGTACATCGAATAACAATGGACTATGTCTTTTTTGCAAAATGTTCTTATTCTTTTTACAACCTCAAGGGTAAATGTCATGATTAATGTATTAATTAAGCAAAAAATAATTACTACATTAGTTATGGAATCCGGGCGAAGATCATTCAAATGCTCAAACAGGTGGTCAAGACATTTATTTTCGAAAAACTAAAGGCTTTGCCTAATGCATTCTTGCACTTTCTTGATTTGATGCGAAGAATACAAAAGCTTCCACGACTTCCCACTAAAAGTATTTTGAATCAGATTGATCGAATCACTTGACGATGGTTTACAAGACGCTTATATATATCTCCTGGAGAGACACGACGATCCAGAGGAGGCGTCGGTTCCAGAGAGATTCGTCGGTTGCCTGGACACATGCATCCGCGCGATGCAACTGCTTGGCCGTTGGGCTAAGGGGAGATTTCCATTTTACAGAAATAATATATAATATAGACTAATAATAATAATACACTACAATAACTCATGTGTGAATTTAAGTACATCGAATAACAATGGACTATGTCTTTTTTGCAAAATGTTCTTATTCTTTTTACAACCTCAAGGGTAAATGTCATGATTAATGCATTAATTAAGCAAAAAATAATTACTACATTAGTTATGGAATCCAGGCGAAGATCATTCAAATGCTCAAACAGGCGGTCAAGACAATTATTTTCGAAAAACTAAAGGCTTTGCCTAATGCATTCTTGCACTTTCTTGATTTGATGCGAAGAATACAAAAGCTTCCACGACTTCCCACTAAAAGTATTTTGAATCAGAATGATCGAATCACTTGACGATGGTTTACAAGACGCTTATATATATCTCCTGGAGAGACACGATGATCCAGAGGAGGCGCCGGTTCCAGAGAGATTCGTCGGTTGCCGGGACACATGCGTCCGCGCGATGCAACTGCTTGGCCGTTGGGCAAGGGGAGATTTCCCTTTTAGAGAAATAATATATAATATAGACTAATAATAATAATACACTACAATAACTCATGTGTGAATTTAAGTACATCGAATAACAATGGACTATGTCTTTTTTGCAAAATGTTCTTATTCTTTTTACAACCTCAAGGGTAAATGTCATGATTAATGTATTAATTAAGCAAAAAATAATTACTACATTAGTTATGGAATCCGGGCGAAGATCATTCAAATGCTCAAACAGGTGGTCAAGACATTTATTTTCGAAAAACTAAAGGCTTTGCCTAATGCATTCTTGCACTTTCTTGATTTGATGCGAAGAATACAAAAGCTTCCACGACTTCCCACTAAAACTATTTTGAATCAGAATGATCGAATCACTTGACGATGGTTTGCAAGACGCTTATATATATCTCCTGGAGAGACACGACGATCCAGAGGAGGCGTCGGTTCCAGAGAGATTCGTCGGTTGCCGGGACACATGCATCCGCGCGATGCAACTGCTTGGCCGTTGGGCTAAGGGAGATTTCCATTTTACAGAAATAATATATAATATAGACTAATAATAATAATACACTACAATAACTCATGTGTGAATTTAAGTACATCGAATAACAATGGACTATGTCTTTTTTGCAAAATGTTCTTATTCTTTTTACAACCTCAAGGGTAAATGTCATGATTAATGCATTAATTAAGCAAAAAATAATTACTACATTAGTTATGGAATCCAGGCGAAGATCATTCAAATGCTCAAACAGGCGGTCAAGACAATTATTTTCGAAAAACTAAAGGCTTTGCCTAATGCATTCTTGCACTTTCTTGATTTGATGCGAAGAATACAAAAGCTTCCACGACTTCCCACTAAAAGTATTTTGAATCAGAATGATCGAATCACTTGACGATGGTTTACAAGACGCTTATATATATCTCCTGGAGAGACACGACGATCCAGAGGAGGCGTCGGTTCCAGAAAGATTCGTCGGTTGCCGGGACACATGCGTCCGCGCGATGCAACTGCTTGGCCGTTGGGCAAGGGGAGATTTCCCTTTTACAGAAATAATATATAATATAGACTAATAATAATAATACACTACAATAACTCATGTGTGAATTTAAGTACATCGAATAACAATGGACTATGTCTTTTTTGCAAAATGTTCTTATTCTTTTTACAACCTCAAGGGTAAATGTCATGATTAATGTATTAATTAAGCAAAAAATAATTACTACATTAGTTATGGAATCCGGGCGAAGATCATTCAAATGCTCAAACAGGCGGTCAAGACATTTATTTTTGAAAAACTAAAGGCTTTGCCTAATGCATTCTTGCACTTTCTTGATTTGATGCGAAGAATACAAAAGCTTCCACGACTTCCCACTAAAAGTATTTTGAATCAGAATGATCGAATCACTTGACGATGGTTTACAAGACGCTTATATATATCTCCTGGAGAGACACGACGATCCAGAGGAGGCGTCGGTTCCAGAGAGATTCGTCGATTGCCGGGACACATGCGTCCGCGCGATGCAACTGCTTGGCCGTTGGGAAAGGGGAGATTTCCCTTTTACAGAAATAATATATAATATAGACTAATAATAATAATACACTACAATAACTCATGTGTGAATTTAAGTACATCGAATAACAATGGACTATGTCTTTTTTGCAAAATGTTCTTATTCTTTTTACAACCTCAAGGGTAAATGTCATGATTAATGTATTAATTAAGCAAAAAATAATTACTACATTAGTTATGGAATCCGGGAGAAGATCATTCAAATGCTCAAACAGGCGGTCAAGACATTTATTTTCGAAAAACTAAAGGCTTTGCCTAATGCATTCTTGCACTTTCTTGATTTGATGCGAAGAATACAAAAGCTTCCACGACTTCCCACTAAAAGTATTTTGAATCAGAATGATCGAATCACTTTACGATGGTTTACAAGACGCTTATATATATCTCCTGGAGAGACACGACGATCCAGAGGAGGCGTCGGTTCCAGAGAGATTCGTCGGTTGCCGGGACACATGCGTCCGCGCGATGCAACTGCTTGGGCGTTGGGCAATGGGAGATTTCCCTTTTACAGAAATAATATATAATATAGACTAATAATAATAATACACTACAATAACTCATGTGTGAATTTAAGTACATCGAATAACAATGGACTATGTCTTTTTTGCAAAATGTTCTTATTCTTTTTACAACCTCAAGGGTAAATGTCATGATTAATGTATTAATTAAGCAAAAAAGAATTACTACATTAGTTATGGAATCTGGGCGAAGATCATTCAAATGCTCAAACAGGCGGTCAAGACATTTATTTTTGAAAAACTAAAGGCTTTGCCTAATGCATTCTTGCACTTTCTTGATTTGATGCGAAGAATACAAAAGCTTCCACGACTTCCCACTAAAAGTATTTTGAATCAGAATGACCGAATCACTTGACGATGGTTTACAGGACGCTTATATATATCTCCTGGAGAGACACGACGATCCAGAGGAGGCGTCGGTTCCAGAGAGATGCGTCGGTTGCCGGGACACAGGCGTCCGCGCGATGCAACTGCTTGGCCGTTGGGCAAGGGGAGATTTCCCTTTTACAGAAATAATATATAATATACACTAATAATAATAATACACTACAATAACTCATGTGTGAATTTAAGTACATCGAATAACAATGGACTATGTCTTTTTTGCAAAATGTTCTTATTCTTTTTACAACCTCAAGGGTAAATGTCATGATTAATGTATTAATTAAGCAAAAAAGAATTACTACATTAGTTATGGAATCCGGGCGAAGATCATTCAAATGCTCAAACAGGCGGCCAAGACATTTATTTTCGAAAAACTAAAGGCTTTGCCTAATGCATTCTTGCACTTTCTTGATTTGATGCGAAGAATACAAAAGCTTCCACGACTTCCCACTAAAAGTATTTTGAATCAGAATGATCGAATCACTTGACGATGGTTTACAGGACGCTTATATATATCTCCTAGAGAGACATGACGATCCAGAGGAGGCGTCGGTTCCAGAGAGATGCGTCGGTTGCCGGGACACAGGCGTCCGCGCGATGCAACTGCTTGGCCGTTGGGCAAGGGGAGATTTCCCTTTTACAGAATTAATATATAATATATACTAATAATAATAATACACTACAATAACTCATGTGTGAATTTAAGTACATCGAATAACAATGGACTATGTCTTTTTTGCAAAATGTTCTTATTCTTTTTACAACCTCAAGGGTAAATGTCATGATTAATGTATTAATTAAGCAAAAAATAATTACTACATTAGTTATGGAATCTGGGCGAAGATCATTCAAATGCTCAAGCAGGCGGTCAAGACATTTATTTTCGAAAAACTAAAGGCTTTGCCTAATGCATTCTTGCACTTTCTTGATTTGATGCGAAGAATATAAATGCTTCCACGACTTCCCACTAAAAGTATTTTGAATCAGAATGATCGAATCACTTGACGATGGTTTACAAGACGCTTATATATATACCTCCTGGAGAGACACGACGATCCAGAGGAGGCGTCGGTTCCAGAGAGATGCGTCGGTTGCCGGGACACAGGCGTCCGCGCGATGCAACTGCTTGGCCGTTGGGCAAGGGGAGATTTCCCTTTTATAGAATTAATCTCAACACCCCCCCCCCTAATCTACGCTTGACCATGTAGAATCATCTTCACGATTGTCCGGGAAGCTCTATCATCTCAAAAGATTCTGCTTGAAAAGTTCTTCATAAAATCTTTGATGAGATCCTGAAACACATACTCACAAAGAAAGATAGCATAATGTGATGTCATTAAAATAAGGATATCTCAAGAAGAGACTCCCCCTAACACCTGCAAGTCCCTAAGTCTTCGCATACCAATTCTATGAACACATTTATGGAATGTAGAATTTGGTAGAGACTTGGTAAATAAATCAGCAAGGTTGTTGCATGATTTGACTTGCAGAATGCTTATTTCCCCGCTTTTCTGAAGATTATGGGGAAAAAACCATTGAGGAGAAATATGCTTGGTGATATTACTCTTGATGTATCCTGTTTGCATCTGCGCAACACAGGCCGCATTATCTTCATAGATAATGGTAGGTGATTGTTGGAAATATGCCCTAGAGGCAATAATAAAAGCATTATTATTATATTTCCTTGTTCATGATAATTGTCTTTTATTCATGCTATAATTGTATTATCCGAAAATCGTAATACACGTGTGAATACATAGACCACAATACGTCCCTAGTAAGCCTCTAGTTGACTAGCTCGTTGGTCAACAGATAGTCATGGTTTCCTGACTATGGACATTAGATGTCATTGACAACGGGATCACATCATTAGGAGAATGATGTGATGGACAAGACCCATTCCTAAGCATAGCACAAGATCGTGTAGTTCGTTTTGCTAGAGCTTTTCCAATGTCAAGTATCTCTTCCTTAGACCATGAGATCGTGTAACTCCCGGATACCGTAGGAGTGCTTTGGGTGTACCAAACGTCACAACGTAACTGGGTGACTATAAAGGTGCACTACAGGTATCTCCGAAAGTGTCTGTTGGGTTGACACGGATTGAGACTGGAATTTGTCACTCCGTATGACGGAGAGGTATCACTGGGCCCACTCGGTAGTGCATCATCATAATGAGCTCAAGGTGACCAAGTGTCTGGTCACGGGATCATGCATTACGGTACGAGTAAAGTGACTTGCCGGTAACGAGACTGAATGAGGTATTGGGATACCGACGATCGAGTCTCGAGCAAGTAACATACCGTCTGACAAAGGAATTGCATACGGGGTTGATTGAATCCTCGACATCGTGGTTCATCCGATGACATCATCGAGGTGCATGTGGGAGCCAACATGGGTATCCAGATCCCGCTGTTGGTTATTGACCGGAGAGCCGTCTCGGTCATGTCTGCGTGTCTCCCGAACCCGTAGGGTCTACACACTTAAGGTTCGGTGACGCTAGGGTTATTAGGAAGACTTGTATGTGATTACCGAATGTTGTTCGGAGTCCCGGATGAGATCCCGGACGTCACGAGGAGTTCCGGAATGGTCCGGAGGTAAATATTTATATATGGGAAGTTGTCATGCGGACACCGGAAAGTTTCGGGGGCATATCAGTGTTGTACCGGGGCCACCGGAAGGGTTCCGGGGGTCCATCGGGAGGGGCCACCCCTCTCAGAGGGCCTCATGGGCCTCATGGGGCAGGGAACCAGCTTCTGGAGGGCTGGGCGCCCCCCCCCTTGGGCCCATGCGCCTAGGGTTGGGGGGGGACCCTAAAGGGGGCGCACCCCCCTTGCTTGGGGGGCAAGCCCCCCTCCCTGGCCGCCGCCCCCCCCTCTAGATCTCATCTAGAGGGGGCCGGCCCCCTTCCCCCTTCCCCTATAAATAGAGGGGCGAGGGAAGGGCTGAACACCTAATCCAAGGCGCAGCCCCTCCCCTCCGCAACACCTCTCCTCATCCGTTGAGCGCTTGGCGAAGCCGTGTCGGAGTACTGCCTCTCCACCATCATCATGCCGTCGTGCTGCTGCTGGAGCCTTCTTCCTCAACCTCTCCTTCCCCCTTGCTGGATCAAGACGGAGGAGACGTCGTCCGTACCATACGTGTGTTGAACGCGGAGGTGCTGTCCATTCAGCACTTGGTCATCGGTGATTTGAATCACGGCGAGTACGACTCCATCATCACCGTTCCCTTGAATGCTTCCGCACGCGATCTACAAGTGGTATGTAGATGCAATCTCTCTCCCATGACTCGTTGCTTAGATGAACTCATAGATGGATCTTGGTGAAACCGTAGGAAAAAATTTATTTTCTGCAATGTTCCCCAACAGTGGCATCATGAGTTAGGTCTATGCGCAGTTCTCTATTGCACGAGTAGAACACAATTTTGTTGTGGGCGTAGATCTTGCCAACTTGCTTGCCGCTACTAGTCTTTTCTTGCTTCAGCGGTATTGTGGGATGAAGCGGCCCGGATCGACCTTACACGTACGCTTACGTGAAACAGGTTCCACCGACTAACATGCACTAGTTGCATAAGGTGGCTAGCGGGTGTCTGTCTCTCCTACTTTAGTTGGAGCGGATTAGATGAAAAGGGTCCTTACGAAGGGTAAATAGAAGTTGACAAAATCACGTTGTGGTTATTCGTAGGTAAGAAACGTTCTTGCTAGAACCCAATTGCAGCCACGTAAAAGATGCAACAACAATTAGAGGACGTCTAACTTGTTTTTGCAGCAATTGTCATGTGATGTGATATGGCCAGAAGTTGTGATGAATGATGAATGATATATTGTGATGTATGAGATCATGTTCTTGTAATAGGAATCGCGACTTGCATGTCGATGAGTATGACAACCGGCAGGAGCCATAGGAGTTGTCTTTATTTTTTGTATGACCTGCGTGTCATTTAAGAACGCCATGTAAATTACTTTACTTTATTGCTAAACGTGTTAGCCATAGAAGTAGAAGTAGTCGTTGGCGTGACAACTTCATGAAGACACAATGATGGAGATCATGATGATGGAGATCATGGTGTCATGCCGGTGACGAAGATGATCATGGAGCCCCGAAGATGGAGATCGAAGGAGCTATATGATATTGGCCATATCATGTCACTACTATATAATTGTATGTGATGTTTATTATGTTGTATGCATCTTGTTTACTTAGAACGGCGGTAGTAAATAAGATGATCCCTTATAATAATTTCAAGAAAGTGTTCCCCCTAACTGTGCACCGTTGCTAAAGTTCGTCATTTCGAAGCACCACGTGATGATCGGGTGTGATAGATCCTTACGTTCACATACAACGGGTGTAAGACAGATTTACACATGCAGAACACTTAGGGTTAACTTGACGAGCCTAGCATGTACAGACATGGCCTCGGAACACAGAGACCGAAAGGTCGAACATGAGTCGTATAGAAGATATGATCAACATGGAGATGTTCACCGATGATGACTAGTCCGTCTCACGTGATGATCGGACACGGCCTAGTCGACTCGGATCGTGTAACACTTAGATGACTAGAGGGATGTCTAATCTAAGTGGGAGTTCATTAAATAATTTGATTAGATGAACTTAATTATCATGAACTTAGTCTAAAACTTTTGCAAAATATGTCTTGTAGATCAAATGGCCAACGCTCATGTCAACATGAACTTCAATGCGTTCCTAGAGAAAACCAAGCTGAAAGATGATGGCAGCAACTATTCGAACTGGGTCCGGAACCTGAGGATCATCCTCATAGCAGCCAAGAAAGATTATGTCCTAGATGCACCGCTAGGTGAAGCACCCATCCCAGAGAACCAAGACGTTATGAACACTTGGCAATCACGTGTTGATGATTACTCCCTCGTTTAGTGCGGCATGCTTTACAACTTAGAACCAGGGCTCCAAAAGCATTTTGAGAAGCACGGAGCATATGAGATGTTCGAGGAGCTGAAACTGGTTTTCCAAGCTCATGCCCGGGTCGAGAGATATGAAGTCTCCGACAAGTTCTATAGTTGTAAGATGGAGGAAAACAGTTTTGTCAGTGAGCACATACTCAAAATGTCTGGGTTGCACAACCGCCTGTCCCAGTTGGAGATCAACCTCCTGGAAGAGGCGGTCATTGACCGTTCCCTTGAACGCTTCCGCACGCGATCTACAAGTGGTATGTAGATGCAATCTCTCTCCCATGACTCGCTGCTTAGATGAACTCATAGATGGATCTTGGTGAAACCGTAGGAAAATTTTTATTTTCTGCAACGTTCCCCAACAGTGATTTTATCGAACCCATTCCACATGACTGTTGTATGTGGTTTATGATTCTGCGAAGCCATACACATTCGCATGTTGCTTCAAATAATGAAATTATTTCAGAATGATTGATAGATGTTACCACCAGAGTCTGTTTTAAAGACTTCCATGATATAGCAGTGCCACCATGTAGGAACACGAAGCCGGTCTGAGATCTGACATTGTGGGGATCACACAAATAGTCGGCATCTGCATATCCAATCACATCAGACTCCTGATTTTTCTGGAACTGGAAAAAATAGGCCAAGATCCTTTGTGCCTTGGAGATATCAAAAGATATTCTTCACTCCAGACCAATGACGTTTAGTGGGAGCTGCGCTATGTCTAGCAAGTAGATTCACTACAAATGCAATATTAGGTCTTGTGCAATTTGCAAGATACATAAGCGCTCCAACGGCACTAAGGTATGGAACTTCAGGTCCCAACACCTCTTCTCCATCATCCCTTGGTCTGAACGGATCTTTCTCTACATCTAGAGATCGAACCACCATGGGAGTTTTAGATGGATAGGATTTGTCCATATTGAATTTCTCTAATATTTTCTGGATATAGGAAGATTGGTGTACCATGATTCCTGAGGGAAGGTGCTCAAGTTGAATACCTAAGCAAAATGTGGTTTTACCCAAATCCTTCATCTCAAATTCCATCTTTAGGTGATTGCGTGCTTCATCAATGTCTGGTGTGCTTCTGATGATGTTGAGATCATGAACATACACAAAAATGATGCAAAATCCTGTAGAGGACTTCTTGATGAAAACACATGGGCAATCAACACTATTGGAGTAACCTTTCTGAAGAAGGAACTCACTGAGTCGGTTGTACCACATCCGTCCCGATTGCCTTAAGCCAAATAATGACTTATTCAGCTTTACACAAATACATGTTGCGTTTTGCATTTTTTTGGGACCAAGATTCCATCAGGAACCTTCATATATATGTCCGAATCTAGTGACCCGTAAAGATATGCGGTCATGACGTCCATCAACTGCATAGATAGACGATTTTGCACTACCAAAGATATAAGATATCAGAAAGTGGTTGCACTCATCACTAGAGAATATGTTTCAGTGAAATCAATGTCGGGTTTCTGCGTGAAACCTTGTGCTACGAGCCTTGCTTTATATCTCACCACCTCATTGTTCTCATTCCGTTTCCGGAGAAAAACCCATTTGAATCCCATAGGGAAAACATTGGGAGGTGTAGGTATTGCTTCAGTGAATACCTTTCTTTTGTTAAGCGAGGCAATTTCTGCTTGGATTGCATCCTTCCATTTAGGCCAGTCGGAGCGCTTTTGACACTCAACGATAGACCTTGGATCATGATCAGTGAGAAGGGTATCTGCAATCTTTTGAGCAAAATATATGTCGACAGTCGTAGTCTTACGGTCAAATGATTCTCTAGAATCAACATAGTTGATGGAAATTCCTGCACCCCTAGTGACTCTTCGTGATTTCCCGATACGATCGAGTCTGGGTGTTCCGATGTCCCAGTCAGTTTGTGCACAATGGAACTGGGTTGTGGAGGTTGCCCTTCCACTGGGTGTTTACTACCCATCAGGTGTTTGTCAACATTGAGTTGACCTGCATTTACTGACTTTGAGGTTTTTCTCCTCACTTTCCTTTGCTGCTTTCTAGAAGCATGCTCCAGGTCAGAGGCCGTACTACTCCCCCTCTTTTTGGGAATAGGGAGTTGAGTGGTTTTTATTGGTACCTCCACTCTTTCTGGCGTGTTTCTGGTCGGATTTAAGGATTTTGTAACACCTTTCAGATCAGTAAATGAATCTGGCAGATTATTTGCAAGATGTTGCAAATTAATGATCTTCCGAACTTGAAGTTCGGTCTCATTGGTACGTGGATCAGAGGATGAAATGGCATGAGCATTCCAATCTATTTCCGGGCATTCTTTCTGGTACTTGAAATCTCCCCCTAATGCCGGAAAATGTTCCTCATTAAATATGCAATCAGCGCGATGGGCTGTGAACAGATCCCCAGTCAGGGGTTCCAGGTACTTGGTAATCGACGGCGATTTGTACCCCACATAGATCCCGAACTTCCTGTGTGGGCCCATAGATGTCTGCTGTGGTGGTGAGATCGGGATGTATGCAGCACATCCGAACTTGCGCAGATGGGAAATGCTTGGAGGATTTCCACGTACCAATTCTAGAGGGGAAGAACTGTGATATGCAGTTGGCCTCAATTGTATCAAGTCAGCGGCGTGTAAAACAGCATGACCCCAACAAGAGGTTGGCAAGTTGCAGTTCGTCAACAAAGGTCTTGCAATGAGTTTGATCCTCTTAATCAGTGCTTCAGCCAAACCATTTTGTGTATGGACATATGTAACAAAGTGTTGAACTTCAATCCCCAAAGCCATGCAATAATCATTGAAAGCACGTGAGGAGAATTTTGCAGCATTGTCCATTCGAATTGACTTAATTCGACTTTCAGGATAATGGGCTTGCAACTTAATGACTTGCCTCATTATCTTGGCAAATGCATGGTTTCGTGTGGATAGAAGATACACATGTGACCATCGTGTAGATGCGTCAATCAGAACCATGAAATGCTGGAAAGGTTCAGATAATGGCTGAATGGGACCACAAATGTCTCCTTGAATACGTTCAAGGAACTGAAGTGGTTCAACTTATATTTTGAGGTGTGAGGGCCTTAAAATTAGCTTTCCCATGGCACAAGATGTTCACACAAAATCAGAAGATTGAGGAAATTTTGACTCAAGCAAATTATGACCAATGGAATTGCTAGTAATTTTTCTCATCATCCCTATTCCAGGATGGCCTAGGCAATCATGCCAGGTTTGGAATGCGTTAACATTCTAAAAAATTACTTTGTATGCAACATGTTCCACGGGTTTGATGTACGTATAGTACAAACCAGACGATAGAGAAGGAATTTTCTCATGTACCTTTTTGCCATATCCGTCATCTTTAGTAAAGAGTAGATACTCCTCTTTGTTGTCTTCATGGGTAAAACCATTCTTACGGATATCTCAATAACTGATTAGAGTACGTGATGAGTCGGGATACAATAAAGCATCCTCAATCGTCACTTGTGTACCACTTGGGAGGGTGAATATGGCTTGTCCCGTACCAACAATCACTGTATCGCGTCCAGCGATAGTTAGAATATCTCCATTCATCTTTTCAGAGTTTGGAAATATTTCATCTCCCTCAGTATGGAGTTTGTGGTACCACTGTCCACAAGGCATAATTCCTCTTCCATCGGATTGTTCCCATTGAAAACTATATAAAACAAAGTATTTTCAATAAGAAAACCTCATAGTCATATATAGAATACAATCTTTATTGTATCAAATATGCTGATACAATACAATATAAAGACAACAACAAACTTATGTTCTTATTACAATCATCACAAATGGACATAATTAAGTAGATCACTAGGAGATTGAGGGACTAGTCGAAGTCGCCAAACACGTGGTTTGCGTGTACTGATACATCTCCAACGTATCTACTTTTCCAAACACTTTTGCCCTTGTTTTGGACTCTAACTTGCATGATTTGAAAGAAACTAACCCGGACTGATGTTGTTTTCAGCAGAACTGCCATGATGTTGTTTTATGTGTAGAAAACAAAAGTTCTTGGAATGACCTGAAAATCCACGGAGATAAGTTTTGGAAAATGTAAAAAATACTGGCGAAAGAATCAAGACCAGGGGCCCCACTCCCTATCCACGAGGGTGGGGGCGCACCCCCTGTCTCGTGGGCCCCCTGAGGCTCCACCGACCTCAAATCCAACTCCATATATTCCGTTTCACGGAGAAAAAAATCAGAGAGAAAGTTTCATCGCGTTTTACGATACGGAGCCACCACCAAGCCCTAATCTCTCTCGGGAGGGCTGATCTGGAGTCCGTTTTTGAGAGGGGGATTCGTCGCCGTCGTCATCATCAACCATCCTCCATCACCAATTTCATGATGCTCACCGCGGTGCGTGAGTAATTTCATCGTAGGCTTGCTGGACGGTGATGGGTTGGATGAGATTTACCATGTAATCAAGTTAGTTTTGTTAGGGTTTGATCCCTAGTGTCCACTATGTTCTGAGATTGATGTTGCTATGACTTTGCTATGCTTAATGCTTGTCACTAGGGCCCGAGTGCCATGATTTCAGATCTGAACCTATTATGTTTTCATGAATATATGTGTGTTCTTGATCCTATCTTGCAAGTCTATAGTCACCTATTATGTGTTATGATCCGACAACCCCGAAGTGATAATAATCGGGATACTTCACGGTGATGATCGTAGTTTGAGGAGTTCATGTATTCACTATGTGTTAATGCTTTGGTCCGGTTCTCTATTAAAAGGAGGCCTTAATATCCCTTAGTTTCCACTAGGACCTCTCTGCCACGGGAGGGTAGGACAAAAGATGTCATGCAAGTTCTTTTCCATAAGCACGTATGACTATATTTGGAATTCATGCCTACATTACATTGATGAACTGGAGCTAGTTCTGTGTCACCCTATGTTATAGCTATTACATGAGGAATCACATCCGACATAATTATCCATCATTGATCCAATGCCTACGAGCTTTTCACATCTTGTGCTTCACTTATTTACTTCTCCGTCGCTACTGTTACAGTTACTACAAAACTATTATATTTACTTTTGCCATTGTTACCTTTACTATCATACTACTTTGCTACTAAATACTTTGTTGCAGATACTAAGTTATCCAGGTGTGGTTGAATTGACAACTCAACTGCTAATACTTAAGAATATTCTTTGGCTCCCCTTGTGTCCAATCAATAAATTTGGGTTGAATACTTTACCCTCGAAAGTTGTTGCAATCCCCTACACTTGTGGGTTATCAAGACTAATTTTCGGCGTCGTTGCCGGGGAGCATAGCTCTATTCTTTGAGTCACTTGTGATTTATATCTGTTGATCACTATGAGGAACTTGAAAGACGAAAGAACCAAGATTTTTCCCTCAACTACGAGGGGAGGTAAGGAACTGCCATCTAGCTCTGCACTAGATTCTCCTTCTGTTTTGAGTAAACTTGCGACACCTAAACCTGCTACTGCTATGAATTCTGATATGTCGCATGTTATTGATGATGCCACTTCTGCTATGCATGATACTTATGATGAAACTACTTCTGTGCGTAATACTACTTTGCCATTAGGTGAATTTCTTGATGAACAACTTGCTAGGGTTAGAGAGAATGAAATTATTGAAGATGCCATTATTGATGATAGTGATGATGAAAGTTCTCCCCCTGATTAAGAATTACCTGTTGTTCCTGAGGGTTATGTTATGGAAGATGAAGCTGCTAGAGCTATCTTTGCTTGCAAAGATACATATGATCTTAAAAAGTTATTAGCTAAATGGAAGCAGCAATCTCTTAATGCTAGAATGAAACCTGACCCTGCTTTTGCTACTTCACCTATCTGTGTTACTGATAAGGATTATGAATTCTTTGTTGATCCTGAAATAATTACTTTGGTAGAATCTGATCCTTTTTATGGCCTTGAATCTGAAACTGTTGTGGCACATCTTACCAAGTTAAATGATATAGCCACCTTGTTTACCAATGATGAGAAGTCTCACTATTATTGTATCCTTAAGATATTTCCGTTCTCATTAAAGGGTGATGCTAAGACTTGGTTTAATTCTCTTGATCCTCGTTGTGTGCATAGTCCTCAGGATATGATTTATTACTTCTCTGCTAAATATTTCCCTACTCATAAGAAACAAGCTGCCTTGCGGGAAATATATAATTTTGTGCAAATCAAAGAAGAGAGTCTCCCACAAGCTTGGGGGAGGCTTCTCCGATTACTTAATGCTTTGCCTGATCATCCTCTTAAGAAAAAAATGAAATACTTGATATCTTTTAAAATGGACTAACTGATGCTTCCAAGGACTACTTGGATAGTTGTGTTGGTTGTGTTTTTAGGGAAAGAACAGTCGACGAAGCTGAATTACTATTGAATAATATGTTGACTAATGAAAATAATTGGACTCTCCCTGAGCCAATTCCTGAACAAATCGAGCCAACTCCCGAGCCTATTCCTAAACTCACTCCTGAGAAGAGAGGTGTTCTATTTCTCAGTCCTGAAGATATGCAAGAGGCAAAGAAATCAATGAAAGAAAAAGGTAGAAAAGCTGAAGATGTTAAGAATTTACCACCTATTGAAGAAATACATGGTCTTAATATATCACCTGTCGAAGAAACACATTGTCTTGATAACCCGACACAAGTAGTGAAGGTAAATTCTCTCTATAGATATGATAAAGTTGAAATTCCGTCTACTAAATTCCATAGCCCATGCTTAGATGAATTTGATGACTTTATGGCTAGGCAAGAAAGTTTTAATGCTTATGCTGGTAGAGAGTTAAAGAATAATGCTTTTGAGATAGGATGCTTGAGTGATTATATGGCTAGAGTTAAAGGTGAACTTAAACTCATTAGAAAATATGCTTCTGTGGTTACCACTCAAGCTGAGCAAGTACTTAAAGCTCAATGTGATTTGCTTGATGAACTAAGTAATAAAAATGACTTTGCTGTTAGAGTGGCTACTAGAACTGGTAGAATGACTCAGGAATCTTTGTATCCTGAAGGCCACCCTAAGAGAATCGAGCAAGATTCTTAGAGAAATATTTTAGAGGCACCTAGTTCTTCCAAAAAGAAGAAAAAGAAAAACGATAGGACTTTGCACGCTTCTAGTGAACCTGTTGTAGACACACCTGAGAACCCCAATGATATTTCTATTTCTGATGCTGAAACACAATCAGGTGATGAACATGAACCTAGTGATAATGATAATGATAATGTTCATGTTGATGCTCAACCTAGCAAAAATAATGAAGTAGAGGTTGAACCTGCTGTTGATCTTGATAACCCACAATCAAAGAATCAACGTTATGATAAGAGAGATTTTGTTGCTAGGAAGCACGGTAGAGAAAGAGAACCGTGGGTTCAGGAACCCATGCCCTTTCCTCCTAAACCATCCAAGACAAAGGATGATGAGGATTTTGAGCGCTTTGCTGAAATGATTAGACCTATTTTCTTACGTATGCGCTTGACTGATATGCTTAAAGTAAATCCTTATGCTAAATATATGAAGGATAGCATTACAAATAAACGAAAGATACCGGAAGCTGAAATTTCCACCATGCTTGCTAATTACTAGATCGGCAACGCGCCTTGGCGCGAGGGTGCCGGTCCTAATAATATGGTAAGCCGTGGAAGATCAAACGGCATGATGCATTAGTATGAAGGCAAGTTTAGCACATGTAACAGGACAACCAATTATCAAGTTCAATGGTAAGAAGAAACATTCACACTGTACCAGAAGTGTAACATCATCAAGTTCAACATGGTCATGAGATTATAAAAGCTAACCCGTCCCGGAAGCAAGGCAACATCCAATTCAGCACGGTCATATGATTACAAAAGCTAATTCGCTAACACTAAGTTCAGTAATATGAGCAGGAACACAAGAGAGCAAAATCCAGCAGTGGCTATAGAGGGATAAAACTATGGATGACATAGCTTGGTTCAATTGCCTCCATGAGTGCCATTCCATTTGAGATGCGACGCCAAAAATAACCAACAAAATATCGATGACGTTTGTCCTACTTCCAGATGTCTATGTTTTGTGCCCAGCAAATTTGGCAAAATTTCTCATAATTCTTAAATATATCACTTTAAATATGAAAACTGATACATGCACACATATGTAATGAAATTAACCTTGACTAATGCAACAACAGAGTGAAAGTCTCATGATTACGAGAAGAAATGTTATGAATTTTCTGCATCCTTTTGACACTACCAATCCAAAGTGATTATTTCTATAGGCAATTATTTTAACAAGCTTTAGTTAAATTATGTTCTTGATGAATAAGAGTGGCTCTGAACTGGACATGACCATAGGAAGTGCATCCATAGACAGACCCTTTTGCCTTTGATATTATGATATACAAAAATCCTTGATAAATAAAGTGTATCTAAGTCAGTAGTATAACAAACGACCTGGATAGACTGGGCCTCAACGGAACCTCCTAGAGTATTGATACATACATGGCATAGGTGCACCACTACTAACCAACTCCAACACCGTGCTGACAGCTCGCCTTGCCGATACCTACCAGCCCACACTTGGTCTCTTGCCCGGGACACTGCATAGCAGGCAACACATAAACTTGATCACACAAACCTTAATCAATTTTCTTCTTGCAAAATAAAAGAGCATATTCCTAAACCACAAAGATGGGATGACGGACATCCCGGTCAGAGGAGGTAGTGCATGATTAAAAAATGGTAGTTTGTTGTATTCAAAAATTGTAGAAATTGGGGTGGACACCCGTGGATCTACCATGTAAGGAATATATTGAACATAATTTGGTCTCACTATTGGTAGAGCTTAGAACAACAAAGTAGTGCAGAAAACAAAACATGGGACTGTACATATTCTACATAACACACCACTGCACCATATAGATACAACACAGATCAATTAGAAGGGGCAACTTGTGCTCTGTTTATGAGAGAAATAAATCAAATAATATTGCAAGAGACTGAAAAATGACGGCAAGAACAAATCAAATAATATTGCCAGATACAACACATTATCAAAGATCATACCTCCACAAAGCAAACGAGGGACAATAGATCCACTGGTGTCCACCGCAATTTCCACAATTATGTAAAATAAAATATAAGGTATCGAATTGATTGGAGTCTCTACTAAACACTTATCGGCTTCATCATATGGCCATTATGCTTGCTTCTGACAATTATGCTTCTGAGTACATGAGTGCGATCAATGGTAGTAAAAATTATACATCCCAATCAACCAATAGAAACATATGGCCATTATGCTTACTTCTGACTAAAAGAGCTTGTTGTATTTGGGCTTGATGCCATCATTGCACACAATCTGATGCTCTATGGTCTATGGTCTCCCTGTGAGCCTCCCTAAATGTAGACCGTAGCACTGCACAACAACCATAAATGGTACAGAATATACCAATCATTCATACAATCAAGTGATGAGATAATCAGGGTGAGCCCATTTTAATAGGGTACGCATACACGAAATAAATATACTAAAAGATTAAATTAATGGGTATAAATAAATCAATGAAAAACAAAAGATGAACACTGATTTTATTGAATGCTCAAATTAATGGTGGTCAATGAAAGCATTTTGTTCTTAAAAAACGGTGAAAACAACTTGTAGCAAAGCATTTATTTGGTATACCCTAAAACAAATAGGATGAAAACTGAGATGTAAGGAATGTACTCATCATGTTCATGTTCTTTCAATGTGTACAAATTCTAATCAACATGCTAGCGACCAAATCAATATTTAGATGCAAAGGCTAATCAGAACATTAAAGATCACATCACCATTACACAATGTATAGGCAAATACCTTCATCATGACTGATGTATATAGGGTCATTGGTACTTGCCCCTTTCATAAAGTAGTTGTCACGAGCCCTAGAAAAGAGTGAGAGAACATAATACATTTACTTGTATTTGTACAGAATAAAGTTCAATGTGAATGTCTATTATCATTTGTATATGTCATTGCTATTGGGATTTGCGGGAGCTAAAAGAGGACGGGCCAAAACTAATTCAAGAGTTGGATCTTGAATAAGCCTATTTGCATATGATTTATAGTATACTGACATACATACTGAAGACTACATCATAATATCATATTATACCTGTCTAACATATAGTTCATATATACACGCTTCCATAATTTCATATAGTCGACACAAACCAAAACCGATGATCGAAGATGCTAGAACCATCAAGCCGTGAATAATCTTGTTATCACGTTATTCCAACGATACCGAATAAACCCGTATGATCAAAGGCGCTACATTACATTTTTCTTCTAGACATTATCACGTTATTCCAACGATACCGAATGAGCTATATATAGAACATTTTGTTAAGACAATCTTGCCATACAAAAACATTAAGAGTCGATGTCCAAAAAAATGATGAAATCAAAATGGGGAGTTATTTCTAATTAGGCAAGAAACTGAACCAGTCTAGACCTTTTCAGCTGGTTGTAGAGCCGTGTCACACAAGGATAATAAAAATATTAAAAGCAGTAGACAGAAGTATAGCCTTCCCCAATATGTACGCATATGTATGGCACTACAAACTCATTGGCATCGCAAGCTGCAGTTGAGAGACACACACACCAAGTCTTACAAACTCATTTGTGTCTGATGCATGACCTGTCAACCCAGTGGAGAAACAGTATACGAATGTGTTCTTTCCGGTCGTCAAGCTATGAGCTATTTTGTCGGACAAGGCCTTCTAGCATATACGTAATGAATCAATCAAACTCTGGGCCGTAACTCTACTGAAACACCGCCGGTCAAAGGAAATTTACGATGAACCCAAATTATGCCCGTTCCTGGCCAAGCCCTTGAAGGCGAGATACGCAGCTAGAGCGCCCAAGATTCGTGGACGGCGGCGACGGTCTAGCTAATCGCTGGAGCTCATACCTCGGGATCGGACGGGTGGGGACGATGCGGGACGCGGACGCTCGTGGGAGGCGGCAGGAGGGAGCGAGGGCCTGGGGCAAGAGGCCGCCGGTGGAGAGGCCAGGCTAGGGCACGGTGGTGGCTCGATCTGTCGGTGCTCCTCCCCTCCCTGCAAAGGGAGAGCGCCAGCCAGTGGATCCGGAGGAGCTCGCGCACACCTCGTTGCGCCCGCATGGGTTCGCGATGCCGGAGACGCCCTCCCTCTCTGGTCGCTTCCTTCTCAGCGCCGTCGGGTAGGCGACGGCGACGGCGACGACGAGGCGGCGGCGGACGGGGAGGATGGCTGGCGGTGGCGGCTCGAGAGAGAGACGTGCGGGAGAGGGCGGGGAAGAGAAGAGAGCGGGCCAGGGGGGGGCTAGGGTTCCAGCTGCTGCTCACTACCTTGTTGTTGGATATTTATCCAATCAGGCAAAATGTCAAAAATGCCCTCGCTGGCCACCCAGTTTTACTGGCGGTGGCACGACCCCCGCGCACTGTTTCGATCTACAGTGCTCGTTTTTTATCCGACGGCCGAAATCATCCGTGAGTGAGATCTGACGGTTCAAAACGCATCAAGGAACGAATCCGACGGCCCAGAAGCGCTAAACTCCAAGGAAGCTGGGTTACTCCCACTATGTATCTTACCCTGATACTTTTAAGGGTGGAATACCAAAGAAACTTGGAGATCCAGGGGTACCAACCATACCATGCTCCATTAAAAGAAATTATGTTAGAACTGCTTTATGTGATCTTGGAGCCGGTGTTAGTGTTATGCCTCTCTCTTTATATCGTAGACTTGAATTGAGTAAGTTGACACCTACTGAAATATCTTTACAAATGGCTGATAAATCAACTGCCATACCTGTCAGTATTTGTGAGGATGTGCCTGTTGTGGTTGCAAATGTAACTATCTTAACGGACTTTGTTATTCTTGATATTCCCGAGGACGATAGTATGTCGATTATCCTTGGTAGACCCTTTTTGAATACTGTAGGGGCTGTTATTGATTGCAACAAAGGCAATGTCACTTTTCATGTTAATGGTAATGAGCATACGGTACACTTTCCGAGGAAACAATCTCAAGTTCATAGCATCAATTCTATTGGAAAAGTTCCAACTATCATTATTGGAGGTTTTGAATTTCCTCTTCCTACTGCCAAGAAAAAGTATGATATTCTTATTGTTGGGGATGTTCATATCCCCGTTGAGGTAACTTAGTGTTATTCGAAATTTCTCCGGTTCCGTGTTATTCGGAATGAGTTTGTTAAAAAGACTTGATCAACCTTGTTAGTGGATTCATTTTGATGATTATGAGATGGATGAAACTAGAAGGCACAACCTTCTGTACCCTCTTTTTGCTTTTTATTATTTAAAATAAATAAAGCAAAAATAATATTATCTGTCTGTTTTCTGAATTATCCGTGCAATAAAAAATATCCCGAAAATAAAAGTGCTCCAAATGCCCTGCAAATTTAGTATGATTTTTAATGGAATATTTGAGGATTTTAGGCACTGAAAACACTACAGGAGGGACAAGCACCAGGCCACGAGAGTGGAGGGTGCGCCCCCCTGTCTCATGGCCCCCTGGTGGGCCCCCTCCATTTATGCCAGCACCCCACACACTCCATCTTCTTCCCAAAAAAATCCCCATCCAGCTCAAGCACAAGTTTTAGCTCATTTTGCTGTGATTTTCGATCTCCTTGCTCAAAGCTCCATTCACAAAACTGCTTTGGGAGATTGTTAATTGGTATGTGACTCCTCCATTGGTCCAATTAGTTTATGTTCTAGTGCTTTATTCATTGCAAATTTTTGCTGCATAGGTGACCATGTTCTTGAGCTTGCATGTCAAATTTATGAGGTCCCAAGTAATTCTAATGCATGATATAGGCTCTAGGCACTTGTAGGAGTAGTTACTACCAATCTTGTTTAGTTTTATTCATTTTTATTTTGAAGTTACTAAAATTTCAGAAATTTTCAAAAAGTGTTAAGAAGATTTTTGAGGGGCTCTTCTAGCCAAGGCTCCCAGGAAAAACAAGCTAAAGAGAAGGAAAAGACCAAGTATAATCTTCCTCGCATAGCGGAAGTACGGCTGTGTGAATGGCCCTGCGATAATTTCTTGAGAGAAGTTGGAATTTATGAAGACTTTTACTCCTTAATCGAGAATGCAGGCCTCACCGATTTCCTCCACGACCGGATCGATCAGTATCTCTTACTCACCAATACTTTCGTGCAAAACTTTTATTATTATCCTAAGAAGTCACTGCCTTAAGTATCATTTCATTTATTTGATGAATTTAGGGAAATGTCTTTACGTAATTTTATCGCGGTATGTAAAATACCCTTTGAGGGTAAATTAGATGAACCACATCGTAAAGATGTGGATGGCTTTGTTAACACCATCATTGTAGGGGATCCAAAGAAGGGTTCAGGTGCGAGAATCTCTAGCATACACTTTCCTGTTTTACGCTACTTTGTCATATTTGCTAGTAGATGCTTAATTGGTCATGGAAATAGTGGAAACTTCAATGTTCCTGATATTATTATTCTTCACCACGCCTTGTTTGGTAATAACAGTTTTAGTATGGGTGCCGTTATTGCTAAACGGCTAAGCCTGAACCGTACAAAAGGCCCCATCTTTGGAGATTACAAGAGCATGGCAGCACATGAGTTCATTGTTGACAACGAAGATAAGATGCTTCTGTATAACCTGAGATTTAATAAGAAGCACAATGAGACTATTATTCTGCCTGCGCCTCTATTGTTTGATTTGATTGCAGATAATTTTCTTGTCACACCGGGAGCGGTGTACGCTCATCGAGGCCAAGCATCCACTCCAGAACCTGAACCTGAGCCTGAGCCGGAACCTTCACTGGACCCTTATCGTGCATCATCTTACCAGTGGGATCCGGAGGAGACGGCCAGCTAGTGGTATCCTGATTACCCCCTCAGTACACCGGGGAGAGTAGTCGAGGTCCTTGGCAGTAAACCAACTTAGGCCAAAAGCCTAAGTTTGGGGGAGTACGTATTTCTCACTGACTTTACATTCATGTTCACACACTATTCTAGTTGTCGATGCTCATACTCATTCATTGTATTATCCTTGTTGTTTAATTTTATTTTTCTAGTTTTTTTTCTTGTGTGTTTGATAAACCTTAAGAAAAACCAAAAAAATAGTTAGTTTAATTTCCATGCTTGTAGTGGAAATTAAAATGAAAACCCAAAAACATTTCTCGTTCTTCTTCTTACTTGTTGGGAGCTTTCCCGTGTAAATAGTTTTATTTTCTTTTCTTTGGGGGTCGAGAGTAGGAGACCATATTGAAAATGTTTAGTGGCTCTCATATGTATGATTGTTTATTTACTTAGAGCCCATATTACTTGTCTTCTCTCTTGAGTTGAATGCTTGCAGATTCCAGCTTAGTCCAATGCACGTGCACCATTATTATTATACACATCGTTCAGTCGTGCAAGTGAAAGGCAATAATGACGATATATGATGGACTGATTGAGATGAGAGAAGCTGGTATGAACTCGACCTCTCTTGTTTTTGTAAATATGATGAGTTCATCATTCCTGATTTAGTTTATTATGAAGTAAACATATTTGCAATGACATTTAGAGATTATAGTTGCTTGTGCCATGCTTGATTAGCTATGAGTTATAATGGTTTACCTTGCGTGCCAACATGCTGTTAAAATGATTATGATGTGGTATGATGGGATGGTATCCTCCTTTGAATCAATTGAGTGTCTCGACTTGGCACATGTTCACGCATGTAGTTGAAATAAATCAACATAGCCTTCATGATATTTATGTTCATGGTGGATTATATCCTACTCATGCTTGTACTTGGTGTGAATTAATTTTAATGCATGTTCATGACTGTTGTCGCTCTCTCAGTTGGTTGCTTCTCAGTCTTTTGCTAGCCTTCACCTGTACTAAGCGGGAATACTGCTTGTGCATCCAAACTCCTTAAACCCCAAAGTTATTCCATATGAGTCCACCATAACTTCCTATATGTGGTATCTACATGCCGATCCAAGTAAATTTGTATGTGCCAAACTCCAAACCTTCAAATGAAATTCTGTTTTGTATGCTCGAGCAGCTCATGTTTCAACTAGGGCTGCCTATATCTTCCATGCTAGGTGGGTTATTCTCAAGAGGAGTGGACTCCGCTCCTCATTCACGAGAAAGGGCTGGTAACCGGGATGCCCAGTCCCATGATCCAAAAAGATCATAGTAAATCAATATAATTAAACAAAACTCCCCCAGGGCTGTTGTTAGTTGGAGGCACTCGTTGTTTCAAGAAAGCCATGGATTGATGCTTGTTGGTGGTCGGGGAGTATAAACTTTTACCATTCTGTTTGGAAACTGCCTATAATGCATGTAGTATGGAAGATATAGCCATCTCATAGTTGTTGCGTTGACAGTGAAAGTATGCCGCTCAAAATGTTATTCAATCTCTATTTTAAAATTGAGCTCTGGCACCTCTACAAATCCCTGCTTCCCTCTGCGAAGGGCCTATCTATTTACTTTTATGTTGAGTCATCACCTACTTATTAAAAAGCACCCGCTGGAGAGAACACTGTCATTTGCATTCATTACTATTGGTTTATATTGGGTATGACTTGACTCGATCTCTTTTACCATGAATTACAATGTTTAGTCAGTCCTTGATCTTTAAAGGTGCTCTGCATTTATGTTTTGCGGTCTCAGAAAGGGCTAGCTAGATACCATTTTGTTATATCATATTATGATTGTTTTGAGAAAGTGTTGTCATCCGAGTTTTATTATTATGGCTCGCTAGCTGATTATGCCATTGATATGAGTAATTGTGAGACCTAAGTGTTATTGTGAGTATGGTTAGTTCATGATATTTTCTGAAACCTGAATCCTGGCTTTACATGTTTACAACAACAAGAGCAAACAGAGTTTGTAAAATTTTTTCTTTATCACTTTCAGTTTATCAACTGAATTGCTTGAGGACAAGCAAAGGTTTAAGCTTGGGGGAGTTGATACGTCTCCAACGTATCTACTTTTTCAAACACTTTTGCCCTTATTTTGGACTCTAACTTGCATGATTTGAATGAAACTGTCCGGACTAACGCTGTTTTCAGTAGAACTGCCATGTTGTTGTTTTATGTGTAGAAAACAAATATTCTCGAAATGACCTGAAAATCCACGGAGACAAGTTTTGGAAAATATAAAAAATACTCGCGAAAGAATCAAGACCAGGGGGCCCACAGCCTGTCCACGAGGGTGGGGGCACGTCCACCCCCCTGGGCGTGCCCCCCTATCTCGTGGGCCCCCTGAGGCTCCACCGACCTCAACTCCAACTCCATATATTCCGTTTCGCGGAGAAAAAAATCAGAGAGAAAGTTTCATCGCGTTTTACGATACGGAGCCGCCGTCAAGCCCTAATCTCTCTCGGGAGGGATGATCTAGAGTCTGTTCAGGGCTCCAAGAGGGGGATTCATCGCCGTCGTCATCATCAACCATCCTCCATCACCAATTTTGTGATGCTCACCGCCATGCGTGAGTAATTCCATCGTAGGCTTGTTGGACGGTGATGGGTTGGATGAGATTTACCATGTAATCAAGTTAGTTTTGTTAGGGTTTGATCCCTAGTATCCACTATGTTCTGAGATTGATGTTGCTATGACTTTGCTATGCTTAATGCTTGTCACTAGGGCCCGAGTGCCATGATTTCAGATCTGAACCTATTATGTTTTCATGAATATATATGTGTTCTTGATCCTATCTTGCAAGTCTATAGTAACCTATTATGTGTTATGATCTGACAACCCCGAAGTGACAATAATCGGGATACTTCTCGGTGATGACCGTAGTTTGAGGAGTTCATGTATTCACTATGTGTTAATGCTTTGGTCCGGTTCTCTATTAAAAGGAGTCCTTAATATCCCTTAGTTTCCACTAGGACCCCGCTGCCATGGGAGGGTAGGACAAAAGATGTCATGCAAGTTCTTTTCCATAAGCACGTATGACTATATTAGGAATACATGCCTACATTACATGGTGAACTGGAGCTAGTTTTGTGTCATCCTATGTTATAGCTATTACATGAGGAATCACATCCGACATAATTATCCATCACTGATCCAATGCCTACGAGCTTTTCACATCTTGTGCGTCGCTTATTTACTTTTTCGTCGCTATTGTTACAATTACTACAAAACTATCATCTTTACTTTTGCCACTGTTACCTTTACTATCATACTACTTTGTTACTAAATACTTTGCTGCAGATACTAAGTTATCCAGGTGTGGTTGAATTGACAACTCAACTCCTAATACTTAAGAATATTCTTTGGCTCCCCTTGTGTCGAATCAATAAATTTGGGTTGAATACTTTACCCTCGAAAGCTGTTGCGATCCCTACACTTGTGGGTTATCATGTACTCAATCAACGTGTTCTCCGTTTCAGCAGTATCCTCAGGCAGATCAGGAATCATGGAGTTGCTCGGTCCAGGAGGAACATCGTGCAAATCACCGGCTCCTTTTGTGCTATGCGGATGAAGGTTGAAGTTGGCTTCAAACCTTTTCCCTTGAGGTGCTTTGCGTTCCTGAGATTGCTGGTACAGCATAACTAGATGCTTGGGCATTGTGCACTTTTCAGTAGAATGCGTGTGGCATCCACACTTGTTGCAAAGCTTAGATTTATCAAACCTGGGCTTTGAAGTGCCTTTTCCCTTGCCTGGGTATCTAGATCTCCTGTTCCCATTACGCTTTCGCTTATGCTCGAAATTGGTTTGTTTACCCTTAAAGGTACCATTAAACTTCTGTCTATTTGCAACATTCAGATGGACTTCAGGTAAAGGCTGTGCCCCAACTGGGCGCTGAGAGCCATTCTTAACGAGTAGCTCATCATGCTTTTCAGCCTGAAGTAACATGTGAATGAGCTCGGAACAGACAGTGTAGTTACGAGCACGGTATTGCTGTTGGAGGATCCTATCTGAAGGGAGCATAGTAGACACAATTTTCTCTATCTTCTCCCCCTTAGTAGGTTCCTTCTCACAAAAGTTTGGAGCATATCTTATGAACAACATGATTGTACTCACCAATGGACTTGAAATCCTGAAGACAGAGATGAGTAGTGCTTCTGGCAGGACTACTGCCTTCTGCTGTTCATACCTCGTTTTGAGGGCCAGAAACAGAGTACTAGGAGATTCCTCCTATAAATACTCAGACTTGAGATCTGGATGAATATGGTGCCTTATGATGAATAAGGCAGCATAGTTCTGCTGTTCTGTCAGCGGCGTGGCCCCATCCGGGAGAGGAGTCTCTGGGGGTAGTATTGCACGCGCTATCCCACGGGACGCAAGACTGATCTTGATGTCCATAGCCCATGTACGTAGGGTAATTGTGGCCATTGAGGGCAAGCTCCTCAAACTCTTTGGCAGTCATCTTTGCCTACATGAGGAACCAGAGATAATTAATTTACGAGTGGTAAATTAAAACCATCATGGTTCTGTAATAAGAATGCAAAAATTTGACGATGGTTTACAGGACGCTTATATATCTCCTGGAGAGACACGACGATCCAAAGGAGGCGTCTGTTCCAGAGAGATGCGTCGGTTGCCGGGACACAGGCGTCCACGCGATGCAACTGCTTGGTCGTTGGGCAAGGGGTGATTTCCCTTTTACAGAATTAATCTCAACAAAAAGTTTAAATATCCTCGTGAAGACTATATGATTAATTTATCACAACATGGTGATTTACTTTTAATTCTAATGGTTTAGTATTTTTTTATACATAATCATCTGACGTGCAAAGCACGTACAAATTACTAGTAAGATGTAGTGTAAGTAATTTTGTTATTGTGATGTGGAGGTACAACGCTGATTTCGGGCAGGACAGGGACAACCACACACACCTTTCTTCTTCCTTTCGGTTACAGAAAGCAAGGAAGCAAGTGGTCATTACATAAAAACTTCAAAAGAAGTTTTCACTCATCAGTTACAGATAGTAATCAGGAATGAAAACTGAAAAGCCATAAGCACTTCACTATTAGCCACCCATTAATAGGCATATAATAGTCATTAACTTGCGTCTTCACATAGCTTCTACGGCAGAATTAAGATGACAGGAGCCTCATCATGGTCCATTCATGTGACTACATGTGCACTTCACGAAAAAGGCCAATAATAACCCCACTAAAATAAAGGAAATTATATTATGTGGCCCATAACAGCAGACAAATAATTAGAAACATACATGTTTTTACAAAAACATTGCAAACCTATTTCATCCAAAATTCCTAATACACGGGCCAGTAACACACGCCATTCACGATCTAGTAAATCATTAAAACAAGAGGTTGTCGCTAAAATAATAGTACGCTGACTTCATGCTAGTTGTAAGCAAATCACATAAATGATATAGTATATTGGTATTAGTTGCTTCCACGTAGGTCCCTCATCCAACATGGGGCATATGCAAAAGGCATGTCTATATATGTGCTCGTGTTTAGCATCTTGCCCAAGTATTGAACCTTAGATCTATTTAAATGGTAGGCAATTGCT
Source organism: Triticum dicoccoides (assembly GCF_002162155.2). Lineage (NCBI taxonomy): Eukaryota > Viridiplantae > Streptophyta > Magnoliopsida > Poales > Poaceae > Triticum > Triticum dicoccoides. The sequence goes on from NC_041381.1 coordinate 699,015,535, forward strand.
TTATCCGACCAATGGAACAAGATGATTTCTTTGTAAGGATAAAATCCAAGACACTCAAAATAGGGAGATTTATGGTCGGGATCTCGAGGCCCGTCTCTGGAACCAATGGTGTTTTCATCGTCAGAGTCCCATTCGAAATCATCCTTTGACAGTATTTCGCCGTTATCGTCCACGGGTTTGACGCCGTTTTTGAACAGCAGCTCCATTTGATCAGCCGATTGTAAGATCCATGGTCCAACTTTTGCTTGCAAACTTGAATATTTTGCCACAACTGGCTTAAGATTGATTTCATTCTTTAGTAGCCACTCCGTCTGTCCAGAAGATTCATCAAGGAACCAAATTTTATGTTTGCACCGCCGATGGAAGGATGCACAATACACCCCTTTTGTCGAATTTCCTAAACGCGGTCTTCCTTTGTTTCCTTTTGGCAACTTAATTAGTTGGTACTTGTCATCCGGTAAGTTTATCCTGCGAAAAATCAGACCATCTTTAATATTGATTACCAAAGTAATATTGGCATGAAAAAACAAATAAAAGAATATTATATATTATGGTTGTGGTGTAAGTACATATACCTCAAAATAAAACCCTCTAAGTCACAGTGGACATACATCGCCATTTGCCAGTAGGCGGAGTAGAACAAATTCATTGCAGATTTTTTCACATCGGTAACCTTTCCGACCGCATCACCTTGTCACGCAAACGACTTCTCTTTCCATCATCTAGTCTTTGACGAGAAGACATGAATGATGTATGACGACGGTGGCCACTCTATCGTGTCTGGTTGATGATAAAAATCCTGAGGTATCAATGTTACCTTGTTATATGGCGACACTGTGGGGGTCATACACAAGGCAGAGTGTACTACGGCAACATCCACAATAAGGCTCCGGGCACGTACGTGGGGATGGGGGCAACCATGCCCACTGCCGCGCCGCAGGGTTGACCACGTAAATAGACCGCCGCCAAACGAAGCAAGAGAAGGCCATTGCAACATTCATTCAATGGCCAACCTGGACTGCCGCTAGTGATCTTGCACGCCGTGGAGCGGTGGGCAAAGAGCCTCGGGGTGTCCAGGTCCGCCGTCTCATAGATGACTCCTTCTAGAGAGAGCGGGAGGAGGTCGGCGCGGAGAAGGTGGTGGTCGTCAATGGTGGCACGCAGCGGGAGGCGGCGAGGCTGCGCGGTGGAGGATTTCCGCTAGCACGTCGGCGTGCAGCATGTACATGTCGACCGTGTCGAGGACTCGA
>NC_041381.1:699017024-699058381 GCF_002162155.2 Triticum dicoccoides
GTCCTTTGTCCTCGTCCTATATATATTTAGGACGCCGATAACGCCCGCACGTGTGGGCGTTAAGGGGTCTGTCCACACATTTTGTGTGGTATTTTAGAGGATCAGCCCACACGCCTACGTGTGCGCAAAACAAGTAATGCCCACACGCTTCTTCTTTTTTCCTCGCGGTCCCTCTCACATGCCTACGTGTGGGCAAAATAGATAACACCCACATGCCCGTACATTAGGCCTCCTACCTTATGGTCCCGCACGCCCCGCGTGACAGTCACCACGCGTCCCCGCAGTTGCCATGGTCTGGACCCTCTTCCATGTTTATTTAACTGCACTTGCCATGTCGGACAACTAAAGTTGCCATGGTTGCTCAACTACAGTTGCCGTATGGTCTGGTCTACTGCAGTTGCCATGGTTGCTCAACTGCAGTTGCTATGTATGGTCTGGTCTAAGTTGCCATGTATGGTCTGGTCTATTGCAGTTGCCATGATTTCAAAATTTTAGGAGTTGCCACCTACTAACACGGCAGTTGCCATGTAGCACTACAAAAAAGGCATGGCAAAAAACATGTTCGGGTAAAAGAGAGAGTTGTTATGTGCTCACAAACACGCTAGGGCAGTTGCCATGTAAAAAAAAAGAGTTCCATCTGCTTACGTGCACGCTAGGGCAGTTGCCATGTACAATGCAAAATCACATGGCAACTCGGGTAAAAAAGAGTTATCATCTGCTTACAAGCAAAGCTAGGGCAATTGCCATGTACCCTGCAGAAACACATAGCAACTAACGTCTTTGGGTGTGGGCGAGGAGACGGACGTGTGGGTGAAGAGATAAACGCCCACACACCAGCCCCTCTGCGTGCGTGAAAACTGGTGTGTGGGCGAATTGCTGAACGCCCACACACCAGCCCCGTGTGGTGAAAAAGTCCTACATGACACACAAAATCTGCTAAAACATGCGAAGATTTATGCAGAATTGATTGGACGAGGATCCATGCGTGTGGGCGAGTTGCCACATATTAGTATTTCCGTATATTTATAGAAAGGCTTGATTGATGGATCGATATATGAGGTGGGTCGGATCGACTTGGTCTAGCACCCGACTCGTAGACGAAACGGGCGGGACAAAACGGAGCTCATACGTACGTACCCTACATACGTGTGCATTTGCGTCCGGAGAGGAGACACGATTGGCCAAGCCAAGCCATGGACACACATACCGCCCAGGAGTGTTCGTCCGCTTCTTAATTTACGTACATTGTTCCGGCAGATGGAGATGGTGACCGTCGCTCCAATGCCTGGCATGCATGGACTGGACGGGACACCGCCGACGGCGTCAATGAAAGTGTTCGACCAGGGTCAGCCGGCGCGGCCGACGAGGAAACGATGGTTTTGGACGACGTACGCCATGGGGCTTGCGCTCAATGCCAAGTCAGGGTCGCATCGCACGGCATCCATTGAACGTCAGGGCCTGTGTTTGCACGCCTTCGTTCTAATGGCAGGCCACGGTCGGCTGCGCGGACAGGCTGGACAAGGCGGATGAGCTCATCGCCAGGCCCGTCATCCCCCTTGAGCTAAGCCATCCGGTCTGCCATCCGTCTCTACCTCCGAAGAGAGCCCCTTGCCCTCTAGTCCTGGATCGGAGGACACTACGCCGTCGACAGGCAGAGTCGCTCACCCCTGAGCTCGCATGACCTGGACCAACAGGTTGCCGGGAGGGGACGACAAACACAACTACTGCACCAGGCAGCCGCACAACTGAGCATCGCCAACGCCGCGCGCCAGCGCCAACTTCAACCGCAAGTGGTCGAGCATGGACACCACTGACGATATCCGGCAGCCACCCCCCATGCCAAGGCCTCGACCACCACTCCGCCGCACCAAGGTGGTGTCTTCAAGAAGAAAAACGACGCCGGAGCGCCGTCACCATCCAATCCGGAGATTTTGGGCTTTCACCCGGGACGAGGAAGGAAGGGCGAGGGGGGTGATTGCGAAGCCGCCTTCAAGAAGGGGAACGACGCCAGAGCGCCGCCGGCAACGTGGCCACAGCGAACAGCCAAGGGGTTTCCCCCAATCCATCCCCCGAGAGGAAGCACCATCGCCAGATCTGCTCCAACTCCAAGGGCAAAGGGGGAAGCCTCAGGAGCCAGCCACGCTCGCCGCCGATCCGCCGCCCACGTGGCCAGGAGCGGCCAGCGCCACGCCGCCGCCCGCTGACCCCGACCCGCGTCGGCCCTAGCGAGCAGGGGAAGGAAGGCCCCGCCGCCGCCGAGGCTAACCAGGCTTCGCCCGTCAGCGCGAGCTGGCGGCGGCGAGGGAGGAGTCGAGGAGGAGGGGGGCCTGCGACCGACGTCTAGGGTTTCCCCTCCGCGTTGCTCGCGGGAGCGACCGGGAGGGGAGGGGAGGGGAAAAGGGCATACCAATTTCATTGGCTGGTGAATGCAAGAAGAGCCTGACATGTGGATCCCCCGTGATATCGTACCAGCAACTACTGAACCTCAGACTTAACCATTTATTCATTCAATATACATCTTCATTCAGTTATATGTGGACCTCAGACGGAGCCATTCAAGGCTGCATTCTACTTTCAGCTTCAGGCTGATGTATCAACGTATCTACACCTGCACACTGCAGTCTTATATCAATGGACATAGACACAAGGCTGACGAATTTGAGCAAGTCCCAGTCGGTTCTTGAAATTACTTCCATCACACATCTGCAGTAGCTGTATATCATGTATACATAATTAACCCCAACCAAGCTGCTGCTACATCACAAGTTAATCCCATGGTAGACTAATTGTCATTGCCAATAAGAAACTTATCACCAACAAATCAAATACTACTTATGAAGTCGAATAAGTTGGAAACTCAACAGTCATATAGCCTCATAAACTGAATTAGAACTACCATGTATAATTGCAGCTGTGTTTTCATAACTGGCTGGCATGAATCAACATTTAAGCTTTTCGGTATCTTAACCACCGCCAAATTCTGAACATATATATGTTCAGGAAAGCAACCAATGCGAAGTCTAGTGTACAATGACTTCCGCTCTGTAGAAAGATCGTCAGGTTATTTCAGCATGATGCCCCACGAAATGCAGTACAGAGTCTTGTCTACCTATTTTGCCGTCTTCTTCTGCTTTCTTCTCTGCAGCTGCACCCTTCAGATTCTGGCGGGCAGTTGCTTCTTTTGTTGGTTGTGCCTCTGTCTCTCTCTTCTGTGCAGCCTCTGCTTAGCTACAGAGAGATATTCAGAAAAATTCAGTTACAGAGTTATATGTGGCCAGAGTTGGAAGAAGCAGATACATATAGAATGAAAGTTGCTCCAAGTCATTCGAACATTGTGCTGAGACCATTAGGCATATTATATATATAGTAAAAGGATTAGGCAAAAGGCTTGATTACGAACTGACATGGCTGGATGGTCCACTGCTAGACACTTCAGTTTACGGCGACGCAAGTCCAGAGCAGTCTGTCAACGGTAGAAGACTATGCAATACTACAGAAACCAGCAGCCAATCTTTCCACAGAGCTGCGCAAAAGATAAGAAATGTAGATATGAATAAGCTTCATTTCCCCTCCTTTTAAAAAAAAGCTTCATTTCCACATTTTTGTTTTTTGGAAAAAATGTACCTATGAAAATGTTCCCATGATGTTCTAGTCACTGTCAACAGAGTGTCATCATGTGTTCTAGTCAAGATCATGTGTTCTAGTCACTGTCAACAGAGTGTCGTCATGTAGTAACGCACAATCCAGTCAGCACACAAAATCTGAAATCATGAATGCATATTGCACTACATAAATCATAGGCAAAGTTCAGTTCGGCGTAACCCTCATGATGCACGCGGAAATTAATAATATTCAGAGGTAGCTAACATTACATTACATGTAAACAAATTAGCCCGCATGCCCATCCCTAATTGAAAGGCCTGCTGAGCAGCTCACTACAGGTAAAACAGAACAGAATGACCACACAGTCTGACAAATACAAACCGCATTTCGACACAAGAATCAACTAATATCATGGGCCAACAGATGGGTGGTTTGGGTGCGCTGATAAAGCATCCCTGAACGCAGACACTATGGCATCACCGATGTCGACCCCACGCAGATAGATTGTCTCAAGGCGTAACAGGTGCTCCAGGCCAACTGGTACAACGCCGTGTTCCCTGGATGTAGAGATACAGAGGAATCTTAGGTTGGGCATGGCCCCCGCCTCGAACCCTAGGTAAGCCCCAACATCTTCCTGTGCCCCAAATGTGAGGCTCTTCAGAACCGGGAACAGTCCCGCGCTTTCTTTTGGGATATGTGACGTCCAGAGCCAGAGTACGACGAGGGACGGAAGCTGTCCAAGAAGATTGGCCTCCTGAGTTGACGCCTCCATCACACGCAGCTCCTCAAGATGCGGGAACTCTACGGAATTTCCATACGATGCCGACAAATTCCTCAAGATGCGGAAAAGGATTGGATAATGAGCCCAGTTGGTTATCATCTTCAGTAGCATAGCCAGTAGCAAACGGAAGGGCGGTTTGGGTGCGCTGACAAAGCGTCCCTGAACGCAGACACTATGGCATCACCGGTGCGAGCCCTACTCAGATAGATCTTCTCAAGGCGTAACAGGTGCTCCAGGCCAACTGGTATAGCGCCGTGTTCGCTCGATGTGGTGATATCGAGGCTTCGTAGGTTGGGCATGGCCCCAGCCTCGAACCCTAGGTAAGCCCCAACATCTTCATCAGCCCAAAACTGGAGCCTCTTCAGAACCGGGAACAGTCCCGCGCCCAATATAGCGCTTCCTTTAGGGATATGTGACATCAAGAGCCGGAGTAGGATGAGGGACGGAAGCTTTCCAAGAAGATTGACATCCTGAATTGACGGCTCCGTCACACACAGCTCCAGGATGCGAAGGCAATTTAGACCACCCATCCATACGGGAACTCTACGAAATTCCCATGTACCGGGGCCGACAAATTCCTCGAGATGCGGAAAAGGATTAGATAATGAGCCCAGTTGGTTATCTTCTTTAGTACTGCCAGTACTGAAATTAAGACATTTGAGGTTATGGAGCTTTGCAAGGGAGTCGGCGAGAGCATCACGTTCTGGCTTTTCCCAACCATTTACTCCGATCTCCAGTTTCCTTAGATCGATCAGCTCTCCGAGACCCATAATAACCTTCACTGAATGAACTTCCTTCTTGGACAACTCATCACCATTTATTACCAGACTGCGCAGTGATTTTATAGGCCCAATACATTCAGACATGAAACTTTCCATCCTAATATTAAGATATGACAAGCAAGACAACTGGGATATATCCGAGGGAATGCTCTTGAGTTGTGCAAAAGGTATCTCCAACGTCTCCAAGTAAACAAGCCCTTGAAGTTCAACAGGGAGCTGTACGTAACATGACACTGTAACATACAAATACCTCAAGAGAAACAACTGGCCAATAGCAGTGAGGTCAAGTGTGGCCTCCCAATCATGGTTGTATTCTTCTATTCTCAACACCCGGAGATACTTGAACAGCAAAAGAGAAGGCGGGGGGGTCCAGAACAGTGCAAATGACCGAACTTGTGATAGGCAGATATCAATATTTGGTGCATATGTTGCTCCACGACCAGCCACACAACTCAGAGATAATCGTCGAACCTTGTATTTATTGCCACCCAGTCTTGCCATGTCATTATAATTGTATGCCACACTTATAAAGTTATCTTCATCACACCTGCTTAGGATCAAATCAAGCATCATGTCATGTACTCTACATGACACCACCTCTTCACGGTATACCATACCAGGCTGAATCATACTTCTGTTAATTAGCTCATTGAAATAACTCCTCCCAACATCCTCTAGGTCATGCCCATGCAAATTACTGACAAGGCCTTCAGCTATCCATTGCCGAACCAGATCGTCCCTCTCGATGTCGCGGTCCTCGGGATACATACCAAAGTACAAAAAGCATGCCCGCAGATGAGCAGGAAGATGCATGTAGCTCAAGTTTAATATACTCTTCGTCTCTTCCAAGGTGGGATTTGTGGCAAGCTGGGTACCCAAAGAATCCCTTATGCTCTCCCAGCTCTTCCTTGACGTTTCTTTATTGGCTAATAGGCTAGCTATTGTGATAACTGCAAGTGGCAATCCATGACACTTCTTCAAAATCTCAGCCATAACTTCTTTCAGATGGGGTGGACAATCATGTTTGGACCCAAATACTCTATTCAACAATAGCATTCTTGAGTTTTTCTCACTGAGGGGTTCCATTTTGTAGATGCCCTCGCCGTCATTCTGACAGGCTGCTGCAGCCACGTCTTTCACTCGTGTTGTAACTACTACTCTACTTCCATTAATATCTTCAGGAAAAGCACACTTAATGGTATTCCATGTTGGTTGATCCCACACATCATCAACGACAATCAGGTACCTATTCAAATGTTTGCAGAGGTTAATTACATTATAGTTGAACATTATTTAATTATGGACGAAATTATCAACATATTGGAAAAAAAAGGTTCAAGCAAATACTCTTTACACAAAAATGATATAGGAACTTCTCAAAGAAGCTACGAATTATCATAATGAATGGAAAAATAACACCAAAAGCATATGACCATTTAGCACATAAGGATTGCATAGGCATTCCAGAACCTTCCTTCCAAAAGAAATCTCTTTATTAATGGAATGGATGAGTACAGAAAGGTTTCCAATATACCCTAGCAAATTTTACACACTGTAAAAAATATTACCAAAACTTACATCGATAATTCTAATGATTGTATTTCTGCCAAATAGTTTATGTATACTGTCCATCTGTATCACAAATACGCGAAACAGAAAGATAAAAACAGTCACAAATCTCGCATGCATAAATCGATCTTCGGATTAACTATTTTCACACAAAAAGGTATGAAGTGGTTGTTTAACACTAAACGTGAATAATGCATTAAAACTTCAAACTTGTTTAGCACATATGGGTCATGAGGGCATTACAGACCCTCTCTTCAAAAATTAAAAAAAACTCTTTTCAAGAAAGGTAGATGGGAGCAACATGTTTCTAATACCCTAGCATTTATGACACCGGATGGATATATCAATACTCCAATATGTCTTTTCTAAAAATGTATCATTTTGCATTTTCCTCTCTATTTCTCTATCACAAAAACATAAAGAGGCAACCATCAAGCATGGATCTTGGATGCATAAAAATCAATACCAAATATATACTATCCGATTATTCAGCTCAAATCTAACACGAGTAGCGTGTGCAAATAATACCTCTTCTCTTTCAGATGTTGCCTTAGCTCTTCAATGATGTCGTCAACCTTGCGAGTGCGAGATGTATCGGGATCCCTCATCCCTAGTTTCAACTGGAAATTGTTGAGCAACTCAGTCATATCAGGCCTCTGCGAAACTGAAAAGAATGCTTTGCAGTCGAACAGCGAGCCAATTTTGTCATACACCTGCTTGGCAAGTGTAGTTTTACCAAGACCACCGAAGCCCACAATTGACACCACTTTGAGTTTCTTTCGAGCATCCATCAAAATAGTGGCAACCTCCTCCCTTGGGCCATCGATGCCCACGAGAGTATCCGCCTCCTGGTAGACCGCTCGCAGTCGAGGGTCAACGGCCACAGTGCTTGAGGTAGGCTTCCAATCATCAATATTATACCTTTGACGCCGAGCATTTGCCTCTATGGCAAGAGTCTTAAGATCTTCCATCCGATCAGCTATCCGAAGACACTCTCGCAACTTTTTGATGCGCCGAGCAGTCTTCTTGATGAAGCCCGCCTTGGCATCGTCAGCACGAGATTGCCGGATGAAGTCATCGATACAATTCTCCATGTCATACGATATCTCCCTAACATGGTCCCTCCAATCCTTGACGGTTGGATCGATCTCATCAATGAGCTCAAGCTTCTGTAGGGCAGCGTTCATGGCGCTGAGTTCCTTCTGGAGGAAGGACCCCTGCTTCTTGACCCCTTTAAACTTGTTGTACTCATCACCCATGAGTGCGGTGAGCTTGCCGATGAGGGGGTCAATCACCCCGCTCGCCACGGTCACGATTCCTCCGGTCATCTCGCCTGCTCTCTTGGCTACAGAGTGAAGCAGGGGTTAATTTGTGTCATAAATAAATAAATAAAGAGATAAAAAAAACTGGTGGCGAGGTGTTGGGATCCTCTGTAGTGGCGAGGGGTATCTTACCTGATGTGGTGAAGGAAGGAGACAGGGATGTCGGAGATTGCAGGACAACGAGCCGGAGGCAGTCGGGGGAGAAAGGGCTGCGGCGGGGAGGACACAGATCCGGGTGATATCTCTGTGTGAAGCAAGAGTTAGTTGGTACGTACTGTATAAATTAAGAGTTAGATGCAGGCTGTGGTCGATGTGTTACCTGATGTGATGTGGCGGAGGAAGCAGGTCGGGAGCTTGGGGAAGGCTCCTCACGGATGAAGGAGTGGAGGCGGACGGGGATTAGGCGGAGGCGAGCCGGAGCCGTCCAGGGGAGGACGCGGATCTGGCACCGGCGGGGAGTGCGGATGCACCGGCGACGAGCAACGGAGCAAGGAGACGAGGAGGTAGGGGCGGCGGGAGCGGCGGAACCCTAGGCGAGTGTGGAGTGCTGGAGTGAGTGAGGAGTATTTATGTGCAGAGCTCGACGACTCAGGCGACGACCGACGATGAGGCCCGGAACTGTTCAGAGGTTGACGACGATGACTCATACAGATGCCCCGCGAAGCAGGCCCACAACCACACGTTTATCACTCACGGCCCAGCCAACCAACTAAAATAAACTAGAAATAAATCACGTAAGTTCATACTGCAGTGTACCTTGCTAAAATAAATGTGTTGTGGTGTACCCTGGTTTTCACTTTCACTGAGATTTCACCGTCTTTCATGTAGACACCAAAATATTAACCTTTCTTCAGAATGATTCAGTCATTTCAGTTGTACACAAGAATTCAAATACTTTTATTTTTATTTTAAATACTCTTTTGAATTTTAAGTGAAAGTTTGCTGAACCACATACCCAATTCATTGAATTCAGTAATTTCGGTAGGTGCTGAAATATTTCTGAAAGTGAAATTTAAAACAAGGGTGTACCATAGTATTTTTTCTTGAGAAGGATGTACGGTAGGTCCCATGGTTCCTTGGCTTAGCTATTTTCTACTCTTGATCCGGCATTGGTCTTTGGTTCGGCCATATTATTTGCGCTTTACAAATATTTTAGTTTTTGCAGAAGCAAACCTATGCCTCCACTCAAATTCTCAACTAGGGTTCTAACAACAGTGTCGAGATATCGGCGTCGCGGATCTAGTCTATGCTTGTTATACCTCCTAGTTAAGCCGAAAAAGGCTTTGCGCCCTGCTCTATATATAAAGCACCAACCACGAGTACAATGATGGAGTGGAAGCCCTCAAAGAAAGCAGAACTTAGAAAATAACGGACAACAAACATCGGTCGGGAACGACCATGTCGCCGAAAATGAAAAACAGGAGGACCTAAGGACTAACCGGTGATGACCGCCAACTCCTGGGCTCCCTCGACAACGCCCTCAAGAGGGGGAATGATGCCACGCGTCGCCATCGCACATTCGACAAAACAGAACAAGGTTTTCACCTGGAACACTGATAGGGGATGCAACTGTGACAACGTCCTCAAGAGGAGGACGTCACCCACAAGTGTCGTCGTCGTCAATGCCGAAGCACAGAACTTTCGCCCAGTTGTATCCACCAGCCAAACAGGTACCAAGCCGGTCACCGCGGTGTAGCCAGGAACTCCAGAACCAGAACTGGGCACCTCCTCGTCCGCAATGGAGAAGACGCCAGAGCCTCCCTATGTTGCATTCCTCGTCGCTCGCACAACCGAGAATGCAACCACCACAGCTACCCGGTGACCACTGGAGAGCCCACCGAGTAGCCCGCCACCCGGCGTCGCCGCCCCGACATACCTCTTCAAACAACTCCCTAACGCCACAACACGCAGACACCACCACCAGGCTGGGAAGGAACGATCTCCCCACCAGCCCACAGGGTCCCACCACGCAGCCGGCCAGAGAGGGGCCATAGCTGGGCAGCACCGCCGCCATAGCTTCCCAGGGACAACGCACTGGGCCGCAGAACTGGAGAGAAATCAGACAGGCAGGGGACCGCACCCCTGCATCCAGGCCCGCGCCGCCGGCCACCTACCAACAGCACCTTAGGAGAGCGGTGGTAGCCAGTGCCCCGTCCGATCTGGCGATTCCAGATCACGATGGGGAGCCGCCGGGCATCGGCAGCTCCGGATGCCTGGGAGCCTCGAATGCACCAGCCACGTCCATCTCCACGTCTCCACGCCTGGGCTAGCCCCCATCGTAACCAACCACATGCCGCCATCGAGCCTGCCAACCTCGTCCACGCGCCCGTAGAGTGCCGCGGAGCCCCAGCCACCGTCGGATGCCGGCATCGCGCCACCACACCCAAGGTCGCCGGCCTACCTTCACCGGCCACAACTGCCACCGGAGCTCCAGTGGCAGCCGGCCTGCGCCGCCACCTTGAACCAGGAGCCAGATCTGAGGTTCTAGCTCGGGCCATGGCTCCAGGAGGCGCGCCCCACCAGGCAGCAGCCCGTCACGCCGCAGAGCCCGCCTGCCGCCGTCGTCGGGTGAAGATCTGTCGTGTCATAACGCCCCACCCAAGCGCGGCGTCTCGGCCCACCAAGCTCCGCCCGCCCCAAGCCCCGCGCAGGGAGACGAGGAAGCTCGCCGCCGCCGCCGGCGGCGACGGGAGGAGAGAAGGGGAGGCGGGGGCGCGACCGGCAGCTAGGGTCCCCCTCCCCCATCGCCTGTGGGAGCGAGGGAGGGAGGAGGTCGAAAGGAACTGGATGTGAGCCGTCATCACAACTCATATAAAGCGTTTGATACCTCCATATTATAAATTTGAGTGGAGGTATAGCTTTGCTTTTGCAAGAACTAAAATATTTATAAAGCACAAATAATATGGCTGAACCAAAGACCAATGCCGGATCAAGAGTAGAAAATAGCTAAGCCAAGGAACCATGGGACCTACCGTACATCTTTTTCAAGAAAAAACACTATGGTACACCCTTGTTTTAAATTTCACTTTCAGAAATATTTCAGCACCTACCGAAATTACTGAATTTCAATGAATTGGGTATGTGGTTCAGCAAACTTTCACTTAAAATTCAAAAGAGTATTTAAAATAAAAATAAAAGTATTTGAATTCTTGTGTACAACTGAAATGACTGAAGTATTCTGAAGAAAGGTTAATATTTTGGTGTCTACATGAAAGACGGTGAAATCTCAGTGAAAGTGAAAATCTTAGCAAGGTACACTGCAGTATGAACTTGCGTGATTTATTTCTAGTTTATTTTAGAAACAACTAGATATGGTCAAAACTTACAACAACAAAGTAGAGGATGTCTAACTTGTTTTTGTAGGGCATGTTGTGATGTGATATGGTCAAGACATGATGTGATATAATTTGTTGTATGAGATGATCATGTTTTGTTAAAGTTATCGACAACTGGCAAGATCCTTATGGTTGTTTCTTTATTGCATAAGATGCAAGCGCCATATAATTGCTTTACTTTATCTCTATGCGATAGCAATAGTTGCAAAAGCAATAGTCAGCGAGACGACCATGTGACGACACATTGATAGAGATCAAGATGATGGAGATCATGGTGTCATGACGGTGATGATGGATATCATGACGGTACTTTGGAGATGGAGATCAAAGGCACAAGATGATGATGGCCATATCATGTCACATATTTTGATAGCATGTGATGTTTATCTTTTATGCATCTTATTTTCATTAGTACAGCGGTAGCATTATAAGGTGATCCCTTACTAAATTTCAAGGTATAAGTGTTCTCCCTGAGTATGCACCGTTGCGACAGTTCTTCGTGCTGAGACACCACGTGATGATTGGGTTTGATAGGCTCTACGTTCACATACAACGGGTGCAAGTCAGTTTTGCACACGCAGAATACTCGGATTAAACTTGACGAGCCTAGCATATGCAGATATGGCCTCGGAACACTGGAGACCGAAAGGTCAAGCGTGAATCATATAGTAGATATGATCAACATAGAGATGTTCACCATTGAAAACTACTCCATCTCACGTGATGATCGGACATGGTTTAGTTGATATGGATCACGTGATCATTTAGATGACTACAGGGATATCTATCTAAGTGGGAGTTCTTAAGTAATATGATTAATTGAACTTTAATTTATCATGAACTTTGTCCTGATAGTATTTTGCAAATTGTCTTGTAGATCAATAGCTCGCGTCATAGCTTCCTATATTTTTATATGTGTTCCTAGAGAAAAGTAAGTTGAAAGATGATAGTAGCAATGATGCAGACTGGGTCCGTGATTTGAGGTTCATCCTCATTGCTGCACAGAAGAATTATGTCCTTGATGCACCGCTAGGTGACAGACCTATTGCAGGAGTAGATGCAGACGTTATGAATGTTTGGCTAGCTCAATATGATGACTCTTTGATAGCGCAGTGCACCATGCTTTACGGCTTAGAACGGGACTTCAAAAACGTTTTGAACGCCACGGAGCATATGAGATGTTTCAAGAGCTGAAATTGGTATTACAGACTCATGCCCGTGTCGAGAGGTATGAGACCTCAGACAAATACTTCGCTAAAAGATGGAGGAGAATTGCTCAGCTAGTGAGCATGTGCTCAGAATGTCTGGGTACTACAATCGATTGAATCAAGTGGGAGTTAATCTTCCAGATAAGATAGTGATTGACAGAGTTCTCTAGTCACCATCACCAAGCTACTGGTACTTCGTGATGAACTATAGTATGCAAGGGATGACGAAAACGATTCCCGAGCTCTTCGTGATGCTGAAATTGACAAAGGTAGAAATCAAGAAAGAGCATCAAGTGTTGATGATTGACAAGATCACTAGTTTCAAGAAAAGGGCAAAGGGAAAGAAAGAGAACTTCAAGTAGAATGGCAAGCAAGTTGTCACTCCCGTGAAGAAGCCCAAAGCTAAACCTAAGCCTGAAACTGAGTGCTTCTACTGCAAAGGAAATGATCACTGGAAGCGGAACTGTCCCAAACATTTGGCGGATAAGAAGGATGGCAAAGTGAACATAGGTATATTTGATACACATGTTATTGATGTGTACCTTACTACTGTTCATAGTAGCCCTTGGGTATTTGATACTTGTTCGGTTGCTAAAATTAGTAACTCGAGACAGGAGTTACAGAATAAACAGAGACTAGTTGAGGGTGAAGTGATGATGTGTGTTGGAAGTAGTTCCAAGATTGATATGATCATCATCGCACACCCCCTATACTTTCGGGATTAGTGTTGAACCTAAATAAATTTTATTTGGTGTTTGCGTTGAGCATGAATATGATTAGATCATGTTTATTGCAATACGATTATTCATTTAAGACAAAGGATAATTGTTATTCTGTTTACATGAATAAAACCTTCTATGGTCATACACCCAATATTGATGGTTTATTGAATCTCGATCGTAATGATTGATATGTCCATTTTGCATCATGCTTTTATGTCAATATTTATTGCATTATGGGCTATTATTTCACGTTATGTCACAATATTTATGGCTATTCTCTCTTATGTTACAAGGTTTACATGAAGAGGGAGAATGCCGACAACTGGAATTCTGGGCTGGAAAAGGAGCAAATATTTAAGGACTATTTTGCGCGACTCCAAAAGTCCTAAAACTCCATGGAATACCTTAGAATAAATAAAGAAAAATCGTCGCCAAAGATGAAGGCCAGGGGGCCCACACCCTGCTCACGAGGGTGGGGGGCGCCCCCCTGGGCGCGCCCCCTACCTCGTGGGCCCCCTGGTGGCTCTCCGACGCCCATCTTCTCCTATATGAAGTCTTCCGATGAGAAAAAATCAGGGAGAACCTTTCGGGACGAGACTCCGCCGCCATGAGGCGGAACCTTGGCGGAACCAATCTAGGGCTCTGGCGGAGCTTTTCTGCCGGGGACACTTCCCTCCGGGAGGGGGAAATCATCACCGTCGTCATCACCAATGCTCCTCTCATTGGGAGAGGGCAATCTCCATCAACATCTTCAGCGGCACCATCTCATCTCCAAACCCTAGTTCATCTCTTGTATCCAATTCTTGTCTCCAAGTCCGGGATTGGTGCTAGTAGGTTGCTAGTAGTGTTGATTACTCCTTGTAGTTGATGCTAGTTGGTTTATTTGGTGGAAGATCATATGTTCAGATCGTATATGCATATTATTACCCCTCTGATTATGAACATGAATATGCTTTGTGAGTAGTTACGTTTGTTCCTGAGGACAAGGGAGAAGTCTTGCTATTAGTAGTCATGTGAATTTGGTATTCGTTCGATATTTTGATGAGATGTATGTTGTCTAACCTCTAGTGGTGTTATGTGAACGTCGACTACATAACACTTCACCATTATTTGGGCCTAGAGGAAGGCATTGGGAAGTAATAAGTAGATGCTGGGTTGCTAGAGTGACAGAAGCTTAAACCCTAGTTTATGTGTTGCTTCGTAAGGGGCTGATTTGGATCCACATGTTTCATGCTATGGTTAGGTTTACCTTAATACTTTTGTTGTAGTTGCGGATGCTTGCAATAGAGGTTAATCATAAGTGGGATGCTTGTCCAAGTAAGGGCAGTACCCAAGCACCAGTCCACCCACATATCAAATTATCAAAGTACCGAACGCGAATCATATGAGCGTGATGAAAACTAGCTTGACGATATTCCCATGTGTCCTCGGCAGCGCTTTTCCTATTATAAGAGTTTGTCCGGGCTTGTCCTTTGCTACAAAAAGGATTGGGCCACCTTGCTGCACCTTATTTACTTTTATTACTTGTTGCTCGTTACCATTTATCTTATCATAAAACTATCTGTTACCACTTATTTCAGTACTTGCAGAGAATACCTTGCTGAAAACTGCTTATCATTTCCTTCTGCTCCTCGTTGGGTTCGACACTCTTACTTATCGAAAGGACTATGATAGATCGCCTATACTTGTGGGTTATCAAGACTCTTTTCTGGTGCCGTTGCCGGGGAGTGAAGCACCTTTGGTAGGTGGAATTTGGTAAGGAAAAATTTATTTAGTGTGCTGAAATTTTCTGTCACTTGTTACTATGGAAAGTAATTGTTTGAGGGGCTTGTTCGGGGTATCTTCACCCCGTCCGGTTGAGCCAAGAGTTGCTCCTCAACCCACTGAACCTACTGAATCTATTGAAAATGAAACTCCTTTTGGAATTCCTTCGGGTATGATGGAAAAACTGCTAGCTAACACTTTCGCAGGAGATGGAACAAAGCATCCTGACGAACATCTACGCTTTGTGGATGATATTTGTGGACTATTTAAGCTTGCAGGTATACCCGATGATGTTGTTAAGAAGAAGGCTTTCCCTTTATCTTTGGAGGGAGACGCATTGACATGGTATAGGCTATGTGATGATACGAGATCATGGAACTATAAAAGAGTGAAATTGGAATTTCATCAGAAGTATTACCCTATGCATCTTGTTCATCGTGATCGCAATTATATATATAATTTTTGGCCTCGTGAAGGAGAAAGCATCGCTCAAGCTTGGGGGAGGCTTAAATCAATGTTATATTCATGCTCCAATCATGAGCTCTCAAAATTGACAATTCTCCAGAATTTTTATGCTCGGCTTTCTGATAATAATCGCACCATGCTCGATACTTCTTGTGTTGGCTCTTTTATGATGAAGTCTATTGAATTTGGATGGAATTTATTGGATAGAATTAAACGCAACTCTGAAGATTGGGACCTCGACGAAGGTAAAGAGTCAGGTATGACACCTAAGTTTGATTGTGTTAAATCTTTTATGGATACCGATATTTTCCGTAAGTTTAGCACTAAATATGGACTTGACTCTGAGATAGTAGCTTCTTTCTGTGAATCTTTTGCTACCTATGTTGATCTCCCGAAGGAGAAGTGGTTTAAATATCATCCTCCCATAGAAGTAAAAGTAGCTGCACCTATTAAAGTTGAAGAAAAGATTGTCACTTACAATGATCCTATTGTTCCTACTTCTTATGTTGAGAAGCCCCCTTTTCCTGTTAGAATGAAGGATCATGCTAAAGCTTCAACTGTTGTTCGTAAAAGCAATATTAGGACTTATACACCTCCTGAGCAAGTCAAAGTAGAACCCAATATTGCTATTGTTAAAGATCTCTTGTCTGACAATATTGATGGGCATGTTATTCAATTTTGTGGTGAAACTGCCAGAATTGCTAAACCCTGTGATAGAGATAAACATAGACCTGTGGTAGGCGTGCCTGTTATTTCTGTTAAAATAGGAGATCATTGTTATCATGGCTTGTGTGATATGGGTGCTAGTGCTAGTGCTATACCCATTGACTTATACAAGGAAATTATGCATGAGATTGCACCTGCTGAGTTAGAAGAATTTGATGTTACAATTAAACTTGCAAATAGAGACACTATTTCTCCAGTGGGAATTGTTAGAGATGTCGAAGTCTTGTGTGGGAAAACCAAATACCCCACTGATTTTCTTGTTCTTGGTTCTCCACAAGATAGCTTTTGTCCCATTATATTTGGTAGACCCTTCTTGCGTACTGTTAATGCTACGATAGCTTGCAAAAAGAATGTTGTTACAGTTGGCTTGGATGATATGGTTCATGAGTTTAATTTCTCTAAATTTAGTAAACAACATCGTGAGGAAGAATTGCCTAGTAAGGATGAAATTATTGGTCTTGCCTCTATTGCTGTACCTCCTAGTGATCCTTTAGAACACTATTTGCTAGACCATGAAAACGATATGTTCATGAATGAAAGAAGGGAAATAGGTGAAGTATTATTTAAACAGGAACCCATTCTGCAACACAATTTGCCTATTGAAATCCTAGGGGATCCCCCTCCACCCAAGGGTGATCCCGTGTTTGAGCTTAAACCGTTGCCCGATAATCTTAAATATGCTTATCTTGATGAAAAGAAAATATATCCTGTTATTATTAGCGCTAACCTTTCAGAGCATGAAGAAGAAAGATTATTGAAAACTCTGAAGAAGCATCGTGCCACTATTGGATATACTCTGGATGATCTTAAGGGCATCAGTCCCACTCTATGTCAACATAAAATAAATTTGGAAGCTGATGCCAAACCAGTTTGTGATCCTCAACGACGTTTGAATCCTAAAATGAAAGAAGTGGTAAGAAAAGAAATACTCAAGCTTCTTGAGGCAGGTATAATTTATCCCGTTGCTGATAGTCAGTGAGTATGTCCCGTTCATTGTGTCCCTAAGAAGGGAGGTATTACATTTTTCCTTAATTATAAAGATGAATTGATCCCTCAAAGAATTATCACAGGTTATAGGATGGTAATTGATTTCCGTAAATTAAATAAAGCTACTAAGAAAGATCATTACCCCTTACCTTTTATTGATCAAATGCTAGAAAGACTATGCGAACATACACATTATTGCTTTCTAGATGGTTACTCTGGTTTTTCTCAAATACCTGTGTCAGCTAAAGATCAATCAAAGACTACTTTTACATGCCCTTTTGGTACTTTTGCTTATAGACATATGCCTTTTGGTTTATGTAATGCACCCGCTACCTTTCAAAGATGCATGATGGCTATATTCTCTGACTTTTGCGACAAGATTTGTGAGGTTTTCATGGATGAATTTTCCGTCTATGGTTCCTCATTTGATGATTGCTTAAGCAATCTTGATCGAGTTTTGCAGAGATGTGAAGAAACTAATCTTGTCTTGAATTGGGAAAAGTGCCACTTTATGGTTAATGAAGGTATTGTCTTGGGGCACAAAGTTTTTGAAAGAGGTATTGAAGTTGATAAAGCCAAGGTTGATGCCATTGAAAAGATGCCATGTCCAAAGGATATCAAAGGTATAAGAAGTTTCCCTGGGCACGCCGGATTTTATAGGAGGTTCATTAAGGACTTCTCAAAATCTCTCGGCCTCTGACTAATTTATTACAAAAAGACGCACCGTTTGTCTTTGATGATGATTGTGTAGAAGCATTTGAAATACTTAAGAAAGCACTAGTCTCTGCACCTGTTGTTCAGCCACCTGATTGGAATTTACCCTTTGAAATTATGTGTGATGCTAGTGATTATGCTGTAGGTGCTGTTCTAGGGCAAAGAGTTGATAAGAAATTAAATGTTATCCATTATGCTAGTAAGACTCTAGATATTGCTCAAAGAAATTATGCTACTACCGAAAATGAATTTTTAGCAGTGGTGTTTGCTTGTGATAAATTCAGACCTTATATTGTTGATTCCAAAGTTACTATTCACATTGATCATGCTTCTATTAAGTATCTTATGGAAAAGAAGGATGCAAAACCTAGACTTATTAGATGGGTTCTCCTGCTTCAAGAATTTGATTTGCATATTGTTGATAGAAAGGGAGCTGAGAACCCTGTTGCAGATAACTTGTCTAGGTTAGAGAATGTTCTTGATGACCCACTACCTATTGATGATAGCTTTCCTGATGAGCAATTAAATGTCATAAGTACTTCTCGTAGCACTCCATGGTATGCTAATTATGCTAATTATATTGTTGCTAAATTTATACCGCCTAGCTTCACATACCAACAAAAGAAAAAGTTTTTCTATGACTTGCGACATTACTTTTGGGATGACCCACATCTTTATAAACAAGGAGTAGATGGTGTTATTAGACGTTGTGTACCTGAGCATGAACAGGAACAAATCCTACACAAGTGTCACTCCGAAGCTTATGAAGGGCACCATGCTGGAGATAGAACTGCACATAAGGTATTGCAATCCGGTTTTTATTGGCCTACTCTCTTCAAAGATGCCCGTAAGTTTGTTTTGTCTTGCGATGAATGCCAAAGAATTGGTAATATCAGTGGACGTCAAGAAATGCCTATGAATTATTCACTTGTTATTGAACCATTTGATGTTTGGGGCTTTGATTATATGGGACCCTTTCCTGCCTCTAATGGATACACACATATTTTAGCTGCTGTTGATTACGTTACTAAGTGGGTGGAAGCTATTCCAACTAGTAGTGCTGATCATAACACATCTATTAAAATGCTTAAGGAAGTTATTTTTCTGAGGTTTGGAGTTCCTAGATATTTAATGACTGATGGTGGTTTCACACTTTATTCATGGTGCTTTCCGTAAGATGCTTGCTAAATATGACGTTAATCATAGGATTGCATCTCCTTATCATCCTCAGTCTAGTGGTCAAGTAGAGTTGAGCAACAGAGAGCTCAAATTAATTTTGCAAAAGACTGTCAATAGGTCTAGAAAGAATTGGTCCAAAAAACTTGATGATGCATTATGGGCCTATAGAACTGCATATAAAAATCCTATGGGTATGTCTCCGTACAAAATGGTCTATGGAAAGGCTTGTCACTTACCTCTTGAACTAGAACATAAGGCATATTGGGCTATTAAAGAGCTCAATTATGATTTCAAACTTGCCGGTGAGAAGAGGTTATTTGATATTAGCTCACTTGATGAATGGAGAGCCCAAGCATATGAAAATGCCAAGTTGTTTAAAGAAAAAGTTAAAAGATGGCATGAGAAAAGGATACAAAAGCGTGAGTTTAATGTAGGTGATTATGTATTGCTATACAACTCTCATTTAAGATTTTTTGCAGGAAAACTTCTCTCTAAATGGGAAGGTCCCTACGTTATCGAGGAGGTCTATCGCTCCGGTGCCATAAAAATCAACAACTTCGCAGGCACAAATCCAAAGGTGGTAAATGTTCAAAGGATCAAGCACTATATCTCAGGTAATCCTATAAATGTTGAAACTAATATTATTGAAACCGTGACCCCGGAGGAGTACATAAAAGACACTTTTCAGAACGTTCCAGACTCAGAAAAGGAATAGGTATGTGGTACGGTAAGTAAACCGACTCCAAAACAATTTTTAAGGCAATATTTCTCCATTTTGGAATATTTAGAAAAATAGAAAAATAAGTAGCAGTCCGTGGAGGACACGAGGTCTCCACGAGGGTGGAGGGCGCGCCCTACCCCCTGGGCGCGCCCCCTACCTCGTGAGCACCCCGTGTGCCCTCCGAACTCCGTTTCCTTGCACGATACGTATTTTCGTCGGTAAAAATTCATTATATAAACTCCCGAAGGTTTTGACCACCGTATCACGCAAATATCTTCTGTTTTCATTTCGAGCTGTTGCTGCTGCAGATCAAAGCAAGATGTCTTCTCAAGAGTCAGTCGGAGAAAGCCGGGTATCTAACCTGGCACCGGAACCAACGAGAAACAGCGACGCTGACCACTTCGGGCCAGCAACGGAGGAAGATATGGAGGCTGACCTGATGAGAGTAGATGCCATGGAAGATCAAGAAGTCACCTCTCGCTTCCGACCTGGATTTACAATGGGGGAACTACAGAGCTCAGCTATTCCAAACTCGGTTATCCCTTCCAATGTTAAATTTCTTTCCTATTA
Organism: Triticum dicoccoides; assembly: GCF_002162155.2. Classification (NCBI taxonomy): domain Eukaryota; kingdom Viridiplantae; phylum Streptophyta; class Magnoliopsida; order Poales; family Poaceae; genus Triticum; species Triticum dicoccoides. The sequence goes on from NC_041381.1 coordinate 699,037,473, forward strand.
AAAATATGAGGAGGAGTGTCTCTTGTTCTCCCGCAGCTATGCAACATCCTTGGGTGCAAGGAGCTTTAGCCGTTACAGGAAAGCTTCGCAAGGAAATAATGGACCTCAAGCAGCAAGTCAATAAACTCGAGGAGGAGAACCATATTCTGAGGGGAATCATCGCCAAGAATATTACACCTACAACCAAGAAGGAGAAATAACCACATGGGTATTGGCACTCCCCTTGGCGACTGCCAAGCTTGGGGGAGGTGCCCTGGTATCGTATCACCATCACAACTCCTATCTTTACAGTTTTTCTTTGTTCGATCCTATTAGTAGTATCTTGATTTAGTAGAATAAAGTCATGGCATGATCTAGTTTTGAGTTTTGCTTTATGATCTTTCCTTGTAATCGAGTCCGTGAGCTATATAATAAAGATTAGTGTTGAGTCAAGGGCTTGAGTATTTTGCCATGATCTTGGGTGATTAGAAGAAAAAGAATAAAAAGAATCAAAGAGTTCATATTGATCTTAGTGAAAGTAAAGACTTCACATAGAAAGAGTATGATGATTAAAAGTTGTTGGGAGTTGGCAAATATAGCTTTGGTCATCGTTGCAATTAATAGGAAGTAATAAGGAAAGAGAGGTTTCACATATAGATATATTATCATTGACATCTTTTATGGTTGGGAGCACTCATTAAAATATGACATGCTAAGAGTTGAGGTTGGACAAGGAAGACAACATAATGAGTTATGTTTTCTTACATTCGAGATAAAGTATGTTGTCATGGATCCTCTACCGTGTTGAGCTTGCCTTTCCCCCTCATGCTAGCAAAATTCTTAGCACCAAGTAGAAATACTACTTGTGCTTCGAAACACCCTTAAACCAGTTTTGCCATGAGAGTCCACCATATCTACCTATGGATTGAGTAAGATCCTTCAAGTAAGTTGTCATCGGTGCAAGCAATAAAAATTTCTCTCTAAATATGCATGATTTATTAATGTAGAGAAATAGGCTTTGTACGAACTTGTTGTGGACGCAATAAAAGCGACGGACTACATAATAAAGGTTCACATGCAAGGGGCAATATAAAGTGACGTTCTTTTGCATTAAGATTTTGTGTATCAACCCTAAACGCGCATGACAACCTCTGCTTCCCTCTGCGAAGGGCCTATCTTTTATTATTTTCCTCTACCTTACAAGAGTCATGGTGATCCTCACCATTCCTTTTTCATTTTATCCTTTGGCAAGCTCAGCATGTTGGAAAGAGTATGATATTCATATCTAATTGGATGTGGGAGAGCATGAATTGTTATTGTTGGCATTACCCTTGAGGTAAAAAGGTTGTGGGGCAAAACTATAAGCCCCTATCTTTCTCTGTGTCTGATTAAAACTCCGTAACCACAAGTATCGCGTGAGTGCTAGCAATTATGAAGGACTAAATGATAGTTGAGTATGTGGACTTGCTTTTAAGCTCTGACATAGACTCTTTCCGATGTTACGATAAATTGCAATTGTTTCAATGACTGAGATTATAATTGTTAGTGCCCAATAATGCTTCTGATTCATGCTTTGGCTTTGTGAATAGTTCATTACTTGAACATGAGTAATCAAATGACAAAATCTATTTATGTTGCTGTTATGAAATAATCATGATGCCTTCATGTCCGTATTTTATTTTTATCGACGCCTCTACCTCTAAACATGAGGACATATTTATTGTTATCAGCTTTTCGCTTGAGGACAAGCGAGGTCTAAGCTTGGGGGAGTTGATACGTCCATTTAGCATCATGCTTTTACGTCAATATTTATTGCATTATGGGCTATTATTTCACGTTATGTCACAATATTTATGGCGATTCTCTCTTATGTTACAAGGTTTACATGAAGAGGGAGAATGCCGACAGCTGGAATTCTGGGCTGGAAAAGGAGCAAATATTGAAGGACTATTCTGCACGACTCCAAAAGTCCTAAAACTCCATGGAATACCTTACAATAAATAAAGAAAAATTGTCGCCAAAGATGAAGGCCAGGGGGCCCACACCCTGCTCATGAGGGTGGGGGGGCCCCCCTGGGCGCGCCCCCTACCTCGTGGGCCCCCTGGTGGCTCTCCGACACCCATCTTCTCCTATATGAAGTCTTCCGATGAGAAAAAATCAGGGAGAACCTTTCGGGACGAGACTCCGCCGCCATGAGGCGGAACCTTGGCGGAACCAATCTAGGGCTCTGCCGGAGCTTTTCTGCCGGGGACACCTCCCTCCGGGAGGGGGAAATCATCACCGTCGTCATCACCAATGCTCCTCTCATTGGGAGAGGGCAATCTCCATCAACATCTTCAGCAGCACCATCTCATCTCCAAACCCTAGTTCATCTCTTGTATCCAATTCTTGTCTCCAAGTCCGGGATTGGTGCTAGTAGGTTGCTAGTAGTGTTGATTACTCCTTGTAGTTGATGCTAGTTGGTTTATTTGGTGGAAGATCATATGTTCAGATCGTATATGCATATTATTACCCCTCTGATTATGAACATGAATATGCTTTGTGAGTAGTTACGTTTGTTCCTGAGGACAAGGGAGAAGTCTTGCTATTAGTAGTCATGTGAATTTGGTATTCGTTCGATATTTTGATGAGATGTATGTTGTCTAACCTCTAGTGGTGTTATGTGAACGTCGACTACATAACACTTCACCATTATTTGGGCCTAGAGGAAGGCATTGGGAAGTAATAAGTAGATGCTGGGTTGCTAGAGTGACAGAAGCTTAAACCCTAGTTTATGTGTTGCTTCGTAAGGGGCTGATTTGGATCCACATGTTTCATGCTATGGTTAGGTTTACCTTAATACTTTTGTTGTAGTTGCGGATGCTTGCAATAGAGGTTAATCATAAGTGGGATGCTTGTCCAAGTAAGGGCAGTACCCAAGCACCGGTCCACCCACATATCAAATTATCAAAGTACCGAACGCGAATCATATGAGCGTGATGAAAACTAGCTTGACGATATTCCCATGTGTCCTCGGAAATATTGGAAATATACATACCAATGTATGCAGTCCGATGAATGTTGAGGCTTGTGGCAGCTATCGTTATTTTCTGATCTTCACAAATGATTTGAGCAGATATGAGTATATCCACTTAATGAAACACAAGTCTGAAACATTTGAAAAGTTCAAAGAATTTCAGAGTGAAGTGGAGGATCATCGTAACAAGAAAATAAAGTTTCTACGATCTGATCATGGAGGAGAGTATTTGAGTTACGAGTTCGGCCTTCATCTAAAACAATGTGGAATAGTTTCACAGCTCACGCCACCTGGAACACCACAGTGTAATGGTGTGTCCGAACGTCGTAACCGCACTTTATTGAATATGGTGCGATCTATGATGTCTCTTACCAGTTTACCACTATTGTTTTGGGATTATGCATTAGAGACAACTGCATTCACTTTAAACCATGCACCATAAAAAATCCGTTGGGATGACGCCTTATGAACCGTGGTTTGGCAAGAAACCAAACTTGCCGTTTCTTAAAGTTTGGGGCTGCGATGCTTATGTGAAAAAGCTTCAACCTGATAAGCTCGAACCCAAATTGGAGAAATGCGTCTTCATAGGATACCCAAAGGAAATTGTTGGGTACATCTTCTATCACAGATCTGAAGGCAAAAACATTTTTTTGCTAAAAATGGATCCTTTCTAGAGAAGGAGTTTCTCTCGAAAGAAGTGAGTGGGAGGAAAGTAAAACTTGATAAGGTAATTGTTCCTTCTCCCGAATTGGAGAGTAGTTCATCACAGAAATCAGTTCCAGTGATTCCTACACCAATTAGTGAGGAAGCTAATGATGATGACCATGAAACTTCAGATCAAGTTGCTACCGAACCTCGCAGGTCTTCTAGAGTACGGTCCGCACCAGAGTGGTATGACAATCCTGTTCTGGAATTCATGTTACTAGACCATGATGAACCTACGAACTATGAGGAAGCGATGATGAGCCCAGATTCCGCGAAATGGCTTGGTGCCATGAAATCTGAGATGGAATCCATGTATGAGAACAAAGTGTGGACTTTGGTGGACTTGCCCGATGATCAGCAAGCCATAGAAAATAAATGGATCTTCAAGAGGAAGACGGACGCTGATAGTAGTGTGACTATCTACAAAGCTCGACTTGTTGCGAAAGGTTTTTGACAAGTTCAAGGAGTTGACTACGATGAGACTTTCTCAACCGTAGCGATGCTTAAGTCTGTCCAAATCATGTTAGCAATTGTTGCATTTTATGATTATGAAATTTGGCAGATGGATGTCAAAACTGCATTCCTGAATGGATTTCTGGAAGAAGAGTTGTATATGATGCAACCAGAAGGTTTTGTCAATCCAAAGGGTGCTAACAAAGTGTGCAAGATCCAGCGATCCATTTATGGACTGGTGTAAGCCTCTCGGAGTTGGAATAAACGCTTTGATAGTGTGATCAAAACATATGGTTTTATACAGACTTTGTGAGAAGCCTGTATTTACAAGAAAGTGAGTGGGAGCTCTGTAGCATTTCTAATATTATATGTGGATGACATATTGTTGATTGGAAATGATATAGAATTTTTGGATAGCATAAAGGGATAATTGAATAAGAGTTTTTCAAATAAAGACCTCAGTGAAGCAACTTACATATTGGGCATCAAGATCTATAGAGATAGATCAAGACGCTTGATAAGATTTTTCAATGAGTATATATCTTGACAAGCTTTTGAAAAAGTTCAAAATGGATCAGTCAAAGAAGGAGTTCTTGTCTATATTACAAGGTGTAAAGTTGAGTAAGACTCAAAGCCCGACCACGGCAGAAGATATAAAGAGAATGAAAGTCATTCCCTATGCCTCAGTCATAGGTTCTATAAAGTATGTTATGCTGTGTACCGAACCTATTGTGTACCTTGCAATGAGTTTGGCAAGGGGGTACAATAGTGATCTAGGAGTAGACCACTGGACAGCGGACAAAATCATCCTTAGTATGGACTAAGGAAATGATTCTCGATTATGGGGGTGATAAAGAGTTCGTCGTAAAGAGTTACGTCGATGCAAGCTTTTACACCGATCCAGATGACTCTAAGTCTCAATCTGGATACATATTAAAAGTGGAGCAATTAGCTAGAGTAGCTCCAGACAGAGCATTGTAGACATAGAATATTTGCAAAATGCATACGGTTCTGAATGTGACAGACCCATTGACTAAACTTCTCTCATGAGCAAAACATGATCACACCTTAGTACTCTTTGGGTGTTAATCACGTAGCGATGTGAACTAGATTATTAACTCTAGTAAACCCTTTGGGTGTTGGTCACATGGTGATGTGGACTATGTGTGTTAATCACATATAGATGTGAACTATTGGTGTTAAATCACATGGCGATGTGAACAAGATTATTGACTCTAGTGCAAGTGGAAGACTGAAGGAAATATGCCCTAGAGGCAATAATAAAGTTATTATTTATTTCCTTATTTCATGATAAATGTTTATTATTCATGCTACAATTGTATTAACCGGAAACTAAGTACATGTGTGAAGACATAGACAAAACATAGAGTCCCTAGTATGCCTCTATCTCGTTAATTAAAGATGATTATGTTTCCTAACTATAGATATGTGTTGTCATTTGATGAACGGGATCACATCATTAGGAGAATGATGTGATGGATATGACCCATCCGTTAGCTTAGCATTATGATCGTTACAGTTTCATTGCTACTGCTTTCTTCATGACTTATACATGTTCCTCACACTGTGAGATTATGCAATTCCCGAATACCAGAGGAACACCTTGTGTGCTATCAAACGTCACAACATAACTAGGTGATTATAAAGATGCTCTATAGGTGTCTCTGAAGGTGTTTGTTTGGTTGGCATAGATCGAGATTAAGATTCGTCACTCCATGTATCGGAGAGGTATCTCTGGGCCCTGTCGGTAGTGCTCATCACTATAAGCCTTGCAAGCAATGTGACTAACGAGTTAGTTACGGGATGAAGCACTACGGAACGAGTAAAGAGACTTGCCGGTAACGAGATTGAACTAGGTATGATGATACCGACGGTCGAATCTCGGGCAAGTAACATACCGATGACAAAGGGAACAACATATGTTGTTATGCGGTTTGACCGATAAAGATCTTCGTAGAATATGTAGGAGCCAATATGAGCATCCAGGTTCCGCTATTGGTTATTGATCGTAGATGTGTCTCGAGCATGTCTACATAGTTCTCGAACCCGTAGGGTCCACACGCTTAACATTCGATGACGATTTCTATTATGAGTTATGTGTTTTGATGACCGAAGTTTGTTCGGAGTCCCGGATGAGATCACGGACGTGGCGAGGAGTCTCTAAATGGTCGAGACGTAAAGATAGATATATTGGAAGGCTATATTCGGACATCGGAATGGTTCTGAGTGATTCGAGTATTTTTCGGAGTACCGGAGAGTTACGGGAATTCGCCGGGGGAAGTTAATGGGCCTTATTGGGCTTTAGTGGAGAGAGCGAAGAAGGCCCACGAGGTGGCGCGCGCCTCCCCCCTGCCCAAACCGAATTGGACAAGGGGTGGGGGCGCCCCCTGATGAAGTCATGTACCTGGGGTAGGGTCATGGACCTATCCAAGGTACCCTCCCCGAGGAGATATTTAGAAGAAGCCGTCTTCCAGTCGACCTAGAGGGACTCCACTCGACTGACTGGAAGTCACTCGACGAGCTTGAAGACACTCGACCATGAAGACTCACTCGGCCATCAGGAGTTCAAGATCTACTCTGTATCCAAACGGTCTGTAATTAAGTAGTCTTTATGGTCATGATAACACTTTATGTAAGGCGTTACCAGTAACGCCAGGCCTTAATGTACTTTAAACCCTCCGCTATGTGGGCTGGCTGGGGTCTTGGCATCCTCTATATAAGCCACCCCCTCCACTGGCAGAAGGGTTCGCACCCCTGTAACTCTCACACATATAATCAAGTCGACCGCCTCCGGGCACTGAGACGTAGGGCTGTTACTTCCTCCGAGAAGGGCCTGAACTCGTAAAACTCTTGTGTGCACAACTACTCCATAGCTAGGACCTTACCTCTCCTTAGTACCCCCCTACACTACTGTCAGACTTAGAACCACGACAGTTGGTGCCCACCGTGGGGCCGGTGTCTTAGCGACCTATTGGAGAAGTTGCAATTTTTTTCCGATTCCCATCATCATGGTTTCAGGTGGAGTTTTGGTTGAGGGCCGCGAGGTCCGTCTCGGCGCGCTCACGTTCGTCGCCGACGACTCTGCCTGGCTGCAGGAGGCTCCGCTCGACGTTGACGCGCTCCCAGTCTGCGGAGCTACGCACTTTCGGGCGTGCGTCCGTGGTGTCCTTCTGCGGCAACCGTCGACCCAATATCGGCCGGTTTTTGTGTCATCCACCGTCCCAGCTTCCCGCCGGCGTAAGCGCTCCGGTCGGTCGAGACTTCAGTGGTGGGTGAGGCACGCGGTGGCTCGCCAGTCGACCACCGCCCAAGTCGCGACAATCGAGCCCGACGAATCTCTCTACGGCCTGTTCGACCTGTCGACTGGCTCCGCAGAGACTGCATCCGAGTGTGATAGCAGTGATCCAGTGGCGGAGATCCTGATGGTCAATGGACCGCACGTTCCCCCCGGCTTTTCCGGTGCTGAGGGAGGCAACAGCAGAGGCGATCCGTCGCACGTCCATGAGGAATACCTCCCCGAGCCCCTCAATTCGCAGCAGAGGGAAGAGCTTCGCCGCCAGAACATGGATGCGCTTCACACTCCGATCGTTGGAGAAACCCCTGAGGCTCGCGCCTTGGAGGACGCGCGCTTGGCCAACCTGGCCAAGCGCACTCGACTGGAGAACCTTCAGCGGGCACTCGACGAGCGCGCGCGGCAACGGATTCCAGACTCCAGTCGACGCCAGCTCTTTCCACCTCCGACTCAGGTAGATCGAACTCTGATTCAGAATTTAGCAGCTGCAGCCCGTATAGCAGAATCGATTCAGCCTTCCCAGTCAGAGGCTGGCAGAGGCTTGATGCAGATCAGAGATTTGCTCCGGGCAGTAGGAGATCAGCATTCAGCTGTATCGCAGTCGCGGAACAGGATTCATAGCAGATCCGTGGCAGCGAATACGGTCCAGTCGGCTCATAGCCCCAGATCGCCCCCGAGGCGTGAAGGGCGTGGTGACCGGCATGATCAGTACAGGAACTATGAGCAGTATGATCACCGATTCGATCACAACGATCAACGTCGAGTGCCCACTCCTCCCCCAAGGGGTGGATCTTATGTGCCTCGACAGCAGGATGATAGACGCCAGCAGAGTGGCGGACGAAGGATCCCGGTCGACCCCAGAGAACCAGGCTTTGATGCGAGATCCATCATCGTTCAAGGTCTGGTCGACCGGAACAGAGCTCACAGAGAGGGCAATGACAGAGATGTACCCATCAGCAGCCGAGTGCATATCTCCGGACCAGAGTGCTTCAGCAGAGCCATCCGAGCCGCAGTGATTCCTCCCAACTTCAGGTTGGCAACTGGAGTCAGCAAGTTCAACGGTGAGTCTAAGCCCGATACTTGGCTTGAGGACTACCGAGTGGCTGTTCAGATCGGCGGCGGAAATGACGAGGTGGCCATGAAACATCTGCCTCTTATGTTGGAAGGGTCAGCCAGAGCATGGCTGAATCACTTGACGCCCAGCAGCATTTACACGTGGGAAGACCTTTCCCGAGTGTTTGTCAGAACGTTCGAAGGAACATGCAAGCGACCAGCAGGACTGACGGAGCTGCAATCTTGTGTGCAGAAGTCGAATGAGACTTTGAGAGATTACATCTAGAGATGGATCACATTGCATCACACAGTAGAGAATGTATCTGATCACCAGGCAGTCTGCGCCTTCAAGGAGGGCATAAAGTACAGAGAGCTAAGCCTAAAATTTGGTCGAACCGGAGACATGTATCTGAGTCGAATGATGGAAATAGCCACCAAATATGCCAATGGTGAGGAAGAGGATCGGCTCCGGAGCGGCAAGCATAAGTCAGTCGCCCAGGAAACTGGAGGAGGGAACTCCAGTCGGAAGCAAAAGCGGAAAGCCGAGCCAGCTGCTCCTAGAGAAGCCCTGGCCGTGACTCACGGAAAATTCGAAGGGAAGCCCAAGGGGCCTTGCAACCCCAAAAAAGTAAAGGATAAAGAGGGAAATGACGTGATGGATTTTCCGTGTCACATCCACACGAAGAAAGATGAAGAGGGTAATTTCATTTACCCGAAGCATACCACTCGACAGTGTCGACTTCTGATACAACAGTTCCAGGGGAAACAGCCCAAGGACAAGGAAAAGGAGTCAGACAAAGCTGAGGACAAGGGAGATAGTGACGAGGAATACCCTCAGGTCAATTCTACTCTGGTGATTTTTGCTGACGTTGAGAGCAAAAGTCGACTGAAAGTTATAAACCGAGAGGTGAATATGGTTGCTCCAGCAACACCCAATTATCTGAAGTGGTCTCAGACAGCCATCACATTCGACCAGTCTGATCATCCGACGCACATAGCCACCCCTGGGAGGCAAGCTCTGGTGGTCGACCCAGTCGTTGAGGGCACTCGACTGACTAAAGTATTGATGGATGGCCGCAGTAGTTTGAATATACTGTACGCTGAGACGCTGAAAGGGATGGGCATTCCGATGTCCAGACTCAGCACAAGCAACATGAGTTTCTATGGAGTCATTCCTGACAAGAAGGCCGCGTCACTCGGCCAGATTGCTCTTGATGTGGTTTTTGGTGATTCCAAGAACTTCCGCAAAGAGAAGCTGACATTTGAGGTTGTAGATTTCCAGAGTGCCTACCACGCTATTTTGGGCAGCCCAGCTTATGCACGTTTTATGGCTCGACCATGTTACGTGTACCTCAAATTAAAGATGCCTGGCCCTAAAGGCGTGATCACCGCAAGAAGGCAGAAGAGTGCTTCCAGAAAGGCTCAAAGATCGCCGATGCTCAGATGGTGGCAGAAGAGTGGCAGGAACACGAGAGGAACGCAGACCCGAGTGATTTGTTGCGAGCCAAAAAGCCTGCTACAGACTCAGCGTTCAAGTCGACCGGTGAGACAAAACCAGTTCACATCCACTCGACCGACCCCAACGCTGCTCCGACTCATATCTCCACAACACTCGACCCCAAATAGGAAGAAGCACTCATCCAGTTCCTCCGTGAGAACTGGGACATCTTTGCATGGAAACCTTCTGACATGCCGGGTGTACCCAGGGGGCTGGCTGAGCATTGTCTGCGAGTTGATTCAAAGGCAAAACCTGTCAAGGAACATCTGCGACGGTCCGCCGTCTAGAAAAGGAAGGCTATTGGCGAAGAGGTGGCTCGGCTCTTAGCAGCAGAGTTTATCCGAGAGATTTACCACTCCGATTGGCTCGCCAATGTTGTCATGGTCCCCAAAAAGGACAACTCACTTCGCATGTGCATTGATTTTAAACATATCAATCGGGCCTGCCCGAAAGATCATTTTCCTCTTCCCCGCATCGACCAAATAGTCGACTCGACTGCAGGATGTGAGCGACTGTCTTTCTTAGGCGCTTATTCCGGGTACCATCAGACCCGTCTGTTTGGGCCCGATGAGATCAAAACAGCTTTCATCACCCCATTCGGGTGCTTCTGTTATGTCACCATGCCATTCGGCCTCAAGAATGCCGGAGCCACGTTCATGAGGATGATTCAGAAGTGTTTGCTCACTCAAATTAGTCGGAATGTGGAAGCGTACATGGATGACATTGTGGTCAAGTCACGGAAAGGTTCCGACCTGCAGACTGACCTCACTGAAACATTTGCCAACCTCAGGAGGTATGATATCAAGCTTAACCCATCCAAGTGCACATTCGGAGTTCCTGGTGGAAAGTTACTCGGTTTTCTCGTTTCCGAACGAGGAATCGATGCAAACTCAGAGAAAGTGGGCACTATACTCCGAATGAAACGACCTGTGCGTGTGCACGGCGTTCAGAAGCTTACTGGTTGCTTGACCGCTTTAAGTCGATTCATCTCTCGTCTCGGTGAGAAGGCATTGCCTCTTTACCGACTGATGAAGAAGTCAGACAAGTTCGAGTGGACTCCTGAAGCTGACGCAACGTTTGCAGAGTTAAAAACCCCGCTTTCCACCCAGCCGGTGCTTGCTGCCCCGATCAGCAAAGAGCCTTTGCTGCTTTACATTACAGCCACAGGACAAGTCGTCAGTACTGTACTTACGGTCGAGCGGGAAGAAGAAGGAAAAGCCTTCAAAGTTCACCGCCCGGTATATTACATTTCTGAAGTCCTAACCCCATCAAAGCAAAGATACCCTCATTATCAGAAGCTTGTATATGGGATCTATATGACCACGAAGAAAGTTTCTCACTACTTCTTTGACCATACCATCACAGTCGTCAGCGACGCCCCCTTATTAGAGATTCTGCACAACAGAGATGCAACTGGCCGAATGGCAAAATGGGCGATTGAACTTCTTCCCCTGGATATCAGATTTGAGGCAAAGAAAGCTATCAAGTCCCAAGCAATAGCAGATTTCCTCGCCGAGTGGACTGAACAGCAGTTACCGACTCAAGTTCACTCGGAGCACTGGACTATGTTCTTCGATGGCTCTAAAATGTTGAATGGTTCCAGTGCCAGGGTTGTGTTGGTTTCCCCCCGAGGAGATAAGCTCAAATATGTACTCCAGATTCACTTTGATTCCTCCAACAATGAAGCAGAATACGAAGCACTCTTGTATGGGTTGTGTATGGCCATTTCACTCGGCGTCCGTCGCCTCATGGTCTATGGTGACTCGGATTTAGTGGTTAACCAAGTGATGAAGGAGTGGGACGTCAGAAGTCCAGCCATGAATGGTTACTGCAATGCAGTCAGAAAGCTGGAGAAGAAATTGGAGGGATTAGAGCTCCATCACGTCCCCCGACTGAAAAATCAAGCAGCCGATGACTTGGCGAAGATAGGTTCCAAAAGAGAAGCCATCCCGAGTGGCGTGTTTTTGGAGCATGTTGACACGTCGTCAGTTCAAGAAGATCCTTTCACTGAAGAAGCCCCGCAGCCAAAAAGTGCCACAGATCCGACTAAAGTCGAGGTCCCAGCTGTGGTCGACTTAATCATGGAAGTTCTGGTTATTACTCCCGACTGGACAATGCCCTATATCGCGTATATTCTAAGGAAAGAGCTCCCAGAGAATGAAGAAGAGGCTCGAGAGGTCGTCCGTCGATCCAAGGCCTTTACCGTCATGAGGGGACAGTTGTACAGAGAAAGCGCGACTGGAGTCAGACAGAAATGCATAACACCGGAAGAGGGTCGAATGATTCTCAATGACATCCACTCGGGGACCTGTGGCCATCATGCGTCCTCTCGGACCATTGTGGCTAAAGCATACCGAGCAGGTTTTTACTGGCCCAGAGCAAATGAAATGGCGAAAGAGATAGTTGACAAGTGTGAAGGATGTCAGTTCTACTCCAACATGTCACACAAACCCTCCTCAACCTTGAAGACCATCCCAATCGTCTGGCCTTTCGCTGTTTGGGGGTTAGATATGGTTGGACCACTGAGAACTGGCAGGAGCGGCTTCACGCATGTACTGGTGGCAGTCGACAAGTTCACCAAGTGGATCGAAGCCAAGCCCATTAAAAATCTCGATGCTGGCACTGCCATTAGCTTCATCAGAGAATTAATATTCAGATATGGAGTTCCGCATAGCATCATCACTGAAAATGGGTCAAATTTCGACTCCGATCAATTCAAAGCCTTCTGCGCTTCTCAAGGCACATGAGTCGACTACGCTTCAGTCGCCCACCCCCAGTCGAATGGACAAGCAGAAAGAGCAAATGGCCTAATTCTCAAAGGACCGAAACCCTGGCTGATGCGCGACCTCAAGCACGCAGCATGCGCATGGGTCGATGAATTTCCATCAGTTCTTTGGGGATTGAGGACTACTCCAAATCGGTCGACTGGGAGGACTCCGTTCTTTCTAGTCTACGGAGCTGAGGCGGTTCTGCCAAGTGACCTTCTTCACAATGCACCGCGAGTCGAGCTCTACTCTGAAGCTGAAGCAGAACAAGCCCGGCAGGATGCATTCGACCTTCTAGAAGAAGAAAGAGAGATGGCCATGATCCGATCGACCATCTATCAGCAAGACTTGCGTCGATTCTACGCTAGAAATGTGAAGAGCCGAGCCTTCCAAGAAGGAGACTTGGTCCTCCGAGTGGACCAACAGAAGCCACACAAACTCGCCCCTACTTGGGAAGGCCCCTTCATTGTTACCAAAGTTCTCCACAATGGAGCATACCGTCTGTACAACGTCGATCGCCAGATTGACGAGCCACGAGCTTAGAATGCAGATCTGCTCCGCCCCTTTTATACTTAAGTATTCACTCGGATGAGTTGTAATAAAAGTACCTTTGTAGTTTATTTATCAAAGACAAGAGTTTTATAATTTTCCCAGTGATTGTTGTTACTTTCGTCCACATAAAGCAGTCCCCCAGCGGGTGGCTTAGCTGTGAATCCGTTTCGCCTAAGTTTGTAAAAGAAAATCCTACCGAGTGGTAAGCCAGCCTTCCACTCGGAGGCTTAGCTGCGAATCTGTTTCGCCTAAGTTTAAACAAAATCCTACCGAGTGGTAAGCCAGCCTTCCACTTGGAGGCTTAGCTGCAGTCCAAGTACTCGCCTAAGTTTAAACAAAATCCTACCGAGTGGAGAGCAAACCTCCCACTCGGGGGCTTAGCTGCAGCCCAGTGCTCGCCTAAGTTTTTGAAAATCCTATCGAGTGGTAAGCCAGCCTTCCACTCGGGAGCTTAGCTGCAACCTAGTGTTCGCCTAAGTATAAAATACAACATGCGCTCCGCAAGGAGGACGAGGCGCAGGTCGACTCCTGCCTTCTCCTTCCGAACTACGCCGCAAATACAACATGCGCTCCGCAAGGAGGACGAAGCGCAGGTCGACTGCTATCTTCTCCTTCGGGGGTACACCATAGAAATCCTACCGAGTGGAGAGCAAACCTCCCACTCCGGGGCTTAGATGCAGCCCAGTGCTCGCCTAACTTCCTGAAATCCTACCGAGTGTAGAGCAAACCTCACACTCGGGGGCTTAGCTGCAGCACAGTGCTCGCCTAAGTTTCTGAAATCCTACCGAGTGGTGAGTAAACCTCCCACTCGGGGGCTTAGCTGCAGCCCAGTGCTCGCCTAAGTTTTTAAAATCCTACCGAGTGGAGAGCAAACCTTCCACTCGGGGGCTTAGTTGCAGCCTAGTGCTCGCCTAAGTTCCTGAAATCCTACCGAGTGTAGAGCAAACCTCACACTCGGGGGCTTAGCTGCAGCACAGTGCTCACCTAAGTTTCTGAAATCCTACCGAGTGGTGAGTAAAACCTCCCACTCGGGGGCTTAGCTGTAGCCCAATGCTCGCCTAAGATTTTTAAAATCCTACCGAGTGGTGAGCAAACCTCCCACTCGGGGGCTTAGCTGCAGCCCAGTGCTCGCCTAAGTTTCTGAAATCCTACCGAGTGGTGACCAAACCTCCCACTCGGGGGCTTAGATGCAGCCCAGTGCTCGCCTAAGCATGACGAGTACAAGTCGATTGCAAATTGTGCTTCATACCGACCTGCAAAAGAACATCACAAACACTAGTATATATCCCAAGCAAAGGATGATGATCGTTCGAAGGCAGAAGCAAACATATTCAACGGCAAACCTAAGTTCAGATAACGTCTTATGGATCCAGAAGTGCTCAGGCACCAAGCCTGTTAAAGTTTGTCGGTTACAAAAACCACTCGGCATTCCGAGGAAAATTTAAAGCATCAAGCATAGAAGTTTTTTACCCCTCCTGAGGAGGGCTGGAAGGCGCAACGAACTCGTCCAGGTCGATTCCATCTGCGATCCGAGTGGCAGCAGCGATGAAGGTCTCCATGAAGGATCGGAAGTCATGCTTCTTGGTATTGGCCACCTTGAGAGCTGCCAGCTTGTCCTCTCGTGCATCCTTGCAGTGAACACGGACCAGAAATAGAGCAACGTCGGCACCGCACCTGGCAGAAGACTTCTTCCATTCTTGCACTCGACTTGGAACTTCGTTCAGTCGAGTCATCAGGGACTCAAGGTCATTCTGAAGTGCTTCTCCTGGCCAGAGCGCCGTGTCGATGCGTGACGTCGCAACCTTCAGCCTTGCAAGATAGTCAACAACGGCAGCAACGCGAGACTCGAGTCGGAGCACGTTCATGGCAGTTTCATCCTTCACGGGAGAGTTGATGGGATCCAGGCTCGTCTCCAGTCGACCAGTCTCCTCCTCAAAGTTCTGGCAGAACTCTGTAGACACAACCCCAAAGTTAAGGCAGCAGTTTGGTGGCGAGGCCAAAATTAGAAAGCCTGTCAGATACAAAGGGATACCTTCAAGCATGAGGAATAGCTTCTTGGCGAGTCCTCCCAGATAAGCCTCCAGATCATTCTTCTTTCCCACTAGTTCGCTAGCTTTGTCACTCAGGACCATCTTGTCATTCTTCAGTCGAGTGACCTCTAGGTTGGCCATGTCGAGGGCAGCTTTCAGATTAGTGTTTTCCTCTTCAAGTTTGCTGATCGAAGCCAACTTTTCTTCTGCGAGCCTGTTCTTCTCGGAAGCTGCTTTCTGCGCCTCAGCGAGGTCAAGATCCTTCTTCTTCAGAGAATCCCTCAGTTTATCTACAAAATCACAGTAAGATCAGACTCGGGGATGGACAAGAAGCAAAGGCAGTCGTCAAGATTCTCACCAAACATACCTTTTGCCTCCTCCTTCGCCTTCGTGAAATGCTCCTAGACAAGCTTCAGGTCAAGTTCGAGTTGGATATGCTTGTTCTCCAATTCAGTATAATGAGCTGCAAGATCGCAAGATTTCTGCAAAAAAAACAATCGACAGACGTCAAAGGTAGGTCGCTTCCGAGTGACTAAGAGAAAAATCATAGTATTTCTAAGACTACAGCCGAATCTAAACATTCAACTGTAGTCTCGGGGACTACACCCAGTGGGTGCACTCAGCGTGCCCCCACTAGTTCTATCAGCTAGACTCAGAGTCGGTCAGTCGACCAAAAAAGAGAGAGTGTGTTCTTCAGACCATAGTCGACTGCCAGCAGCCGACCACAGTCTCGGGGACTACACCCAGTGGGTGCACTCAGCGTGCCCCCACCGGTTTATGATTCCATTCGACCAGATCGAGTGAAGACAGTAAAACAAACTCAAGACATAAATACTATAGTCCACTGCCAGCAGTCGACCATAGCCTTGGGGACTACACCCAGTGGGTGCACTCAGCGTGCCCCCACCAATCCAGAATCTCAATCGACACACCCAGTGGAACATCCAGTGGGCGTACGACAGATACTAAGATTTTCGGAAAGAAAAGTTTTCAGATAGCATATCCTAACAGAACAGGCAGTGATCGACCAACCTGAACATTGCTCTGAAAGGCTGAACTGGCGTCATAAGCTGCTTGACTGGCATCTCGGATCACCTTCACTTGCTCCATCATAACCCCCGCTTGGCGTATGGCTTCTTTAGCAGCGCTTGCTTGGTCTTCAGGGACGTGGTGGGTAGAGAAAAGTGAAGGCTGACCAGCACTCGACCACGAAGGGCGAGCACTCGTCAGCGGCACCGCAAAGGATACGGTAGGCCGAGTGACGTTGTCCCCCTCCGCAACCAACATCTCAGGTGCTGATACGACCTGAGCTGCCTTGCCAGCAGACGCTCTCCTATTCCTCCTCTGCCTCAGTGGTTCCTCGTCTTCGTCATCATCAGGAAGATCAATGATGATATTAGATGGAGCTGCAGAAAAGAGTCAAAGTTAAAAACGAAGATCCCACCGACTGAAAACGAAACTTCAAAGGTCATACCAGGGTTGGAAGTGACGACATCCTCCATTTCTTGATCATCAGGTCTGGCCGAGGCATCAAAAGTAGCAGCACTGCAGTTTCAGAAATCAGTCGGTCTGCTAACGAATCGACCAAGAATAAATCCATGAGGAACAAGAGGACACAAGTTATGTCATTACCCAGAAATAGTGGGAATCGCCATCTTCATCTTCGGCAAGGCCTTCATCGGCTTTGACGGCACCACTCGAGATTGCTTCGGCGCTTTCTCAGTCGGCGCCGGAGAGGTCGTCCGAGGACGCTTGGTCGACTGCACAACAGGCGCGGCCCCCTTGCCGCGCTCGACTGCAGGATCATGGGCAAGCTTGGAGCTTCTTTCAAAATGGGGAGGCGCAACTTCCTCCTCCTCTTCCTCCTCCTCCTCCTCATCGGAGCCAGCATCTTCATCACCCTCATCACCATCAGATTCCCACTCCTCTTGACTTTCACCTCCACTTCCTTCCTCCTCCTCGGTCTGTGCTTGCGCCCTGTTGGGCATCGAATACAACTCAGTGGTAGCCTGAAGGACAACAAACAAGACAAAAGTCGATCGACTGATCTGCAGTGAAACAGAATGGACGAAACATGATTACAGTCGGAGATAAGTGGTCATACCTTGTCTGGTTCATAAGACTGGTCGAGTGGCGGGATCCTCCTGGCCCCACGAGGGTTGTCCTTGTTTCCTGTGATGGCAGTCATCCACCTCTCCAGCGTGACGTCATCGACCTCCTCTGGGTGGACCTGAGTGGTGTCTTCAGTACCAGAGTACAACCACATCGGGTGGCCACGGTATTGGAGTGGCTGGATGCGCTGTCGAAGGAAAACCTCAAGAAGATCCATGCTAGTCACACCGTCGCGAATGAGTTGGAATACACGCTCCATCAACATTTTTACCTGAGCCTTCTCCTCCGGAATTACTTTCAGAGAAGACGGCTTGTTCACTCGACTCATGGAGAAGGGAGGGAGCCCAGTCGACTGCCCTGGTGTCGACCGGTCTTGGCAATAGAAAACCAGGTCGACTGCCACCCTCTAACTGACTCGGGAAGGGTCATAGAAGGAAAGGCACTCTGACTCCTCATCTGGACCCCAAGACCCCCACACATCTAGATTACTTGGGTTTTCTCGTTGTTTGGATTATCCTTTTTCACCGTCTGGGAGCGACAAGTGAATATGTGTTTGAAAAGGCCCCAGTGCGGCCGACAACCCAAGAAGTTTTCGCACAAAGACACGAAAGCGGCGAGATAGGCAATGGAATTGGGTGTGAAGTGGTGGAGCTGAGCCCCGAAGAAGTTCAGAAACCCCCGAAGAAAAGATGCAGCGGCAGAGAAAACCCACGATCAACATGAGTCCCTAAGAGGACACACTCACCCTCCTGAGGCTGCGGCTGCCACTCCGTCCCCGGAAGCCTCGCTGCCCCGTGCTCGATCAGCCCTTCGTTGGCTAGGTCATCGAGATCCTTCTAGGTGATGGTCGAGCGGATCCAATCCCCTGGATCCAACCTTGCGGCAGGCGGGATCGCGACGAGGATCTGCCCCGACTGGTCGCTCTCCCCTTCGCCTTCGCCGTCGCCTTCTTCGCCCGCTCCAAAGCCGCTGTCTTTTCTTTCACCATTGTCGCCGACGAGGCTGGAACGGAGCAGCGGCGCTGAACAGATGGCAAGCGCAGCGGATGAATCTGAAGATGGGGGAGGCGAAAATGAGGGGGCACTGTTCAAAATCTTCCGCCGGTTCCTTCTATGGAGTCGCTTCCGAGTGGCTGACTGCTAGGCCCGGCCACTCGTGTCAAATCCCGAAACAGTCGCGCGAGCGATACGTGGCGAAAAAGGCAGCGCGGGAATTGAGGCATCTCTGCCTTATCCCATCCGAGCACCACGGCCTTCTCCGCTTCGCGCGCTTCCCGAAATTCGGATCCCACTAAATCCGCTAACTGCAGGGCAACTTGTCAGACGGAAGATCTCCTGTGATCCGTCGCTCGGAAATCTCCAAGTTCATAAAGTTCACTCGACATATATAAAGAATGGATCAAGGCGACTGAAAGAAAACTTGACATCCTCACTTAAAAGTCATTGATCCAGAATAAGACACATTTACAGCGCCAGAAAACAGGTCGGAAAGATTATCAACTCCTTCCTCACTCAAACCTCGATCCATTCGGGGGCTAATGATGAAGTCATGTACCTGGGGTAGGGTCATGGACCTGTCCAAGGTACCCTCCCCGAGGAGATTTTTAGAAGAAGCCGTCTTCCAGTCGACCTAGAGGGACTCCACTCGACTGACTGGAAGTCACTCGACGAGCTTGAAGACACTCGACCATGAAGACTCACTCGACCATCAGGAGTTCAAGATCTACTCTGTATCCAAATGGTCTGTAATTAAGTAGTCTTTATGGTTATGATAACACTTTATGTAAGGCGTTACCAGTAACGCCAGGCCTTAATGTCCTTTAAACCCTCCACTACGTGGGCTGGCTGGGGTCTTGGCATCCTCTATATAAGCCATCCCCCTCCACTGGCAGAAGGGTTCGCACCCCTGTAACTCTCACACATATAATCCATACGACCGCCTCCGGGCACCGAGACGTAGGGTTGTTACTTCCTCCGAGAAGGGCCTGAACTCGTAAAACTCTTGTGTGCACAACTACTCCATAGCTAGGACCTTGCCTCTCCTTAGTACCCCCCTACACTACTGTCAGACTTAGAACCACGATACCCCCCCTTCCCTTCTTCCTCTCCCTCCTTTCCTTCTTTCCTAGTCCGAAAAGGAAAGGGAATCCTACTAGGACTTGGGAGTCCTGGTAGGACTCCCTACACTTGGCGCGTCCTTAGGAGGGCTGGCCTCTCTCCCTCCCTCCTTTATATACATGGGCAGGGAGCACCCCAAAGACACACAAGTTTCTCTTAACCGTGTGCGGTACCCCCTCCACAGTTACATGATAACCCACAAGTATAGGGGATCACAACAGTTTTCGAGGGTAGAGTATTCAACCCAAATTTATTGATTCGACACAACGGGAGCCAAAGAATATTCTCAAGTATTAGCAGCTGAGTTGTCAATTCAACCACACCTGGAAACTTAGTATCTCCAGCAAAGTGTTTAGTAGCAAAGTAATATGATAGTGATGGTAACGGTAACAAAAGTAAAGACAACAAAAGTAATGTTTTTGGTATTTTTGTAGTGATTGTAACAATAGCAGTGGAAAAGTAAATAAGCGAGAACCAGTATATGGAAAACTCGTAGGCACCGGATCAATGATGGATAATTATGCCGGATGTGGTTCATCATGTAACAGTCATAACATAGGGTGACACAGAACTAGCTCCAGTTCATCAATGTAATGTAGGCATGTATTCCGAATATAGTCATACGTGCTTATGTAAAAGAACTTGCATGACATCTTTTGTCCTACCCTCCCGTGGCAGCGGGGTCCTATTGGAAACTAAGGGATATTAAGGCCTCCTTTTAATAGAGAACCGGAACAAAGCATTAGCACATAGTGAATACATGAACTCCTCAAACTAAGGTCATCACCTGGAGTGGTTCCGATTATTGTCACTTCGGGGTTGCCGGATCATAACACATAGTAGGTGACTGTAGACTTGCAAGATAGGATCAAGAACTCACATATATTCATGAAAACATAATAGGTTCAGATCTGAAATCATGGCACTCGGGCCCTAATGACAAGCATTAAGCATAGCAAAGTCATAGCAACATCAATCTCAGAACATAGTGGATACTAGGGATCAAACCCTAACAAAACTAACTCGATTACATGATAAATATCATCCAAGCCATCACCGTCCAGCAAGCCTACGATGGAATTACTCACGCACGGCGGTGAGCATCATGAAATTGGTGATGGAGGATGGTTGATGATGACGACGGTGACGAATTCCCCTCTCCGGAGCCCTAAACAGACTCCAGATCAGCCCTCCCAAGAGAGATTAGGGCTTGGCGGCGGCTCCGTATCGTAAAACGCAATGATTTCTTCTCTCTGATCTTTTTCTCCCCGAAGGCCAATATATGGAGTTGGAGTTGGTGTCGGAGGGCCACCAAG
>NC_041381.1:699058803-699070565 GCF_002162155.2 Triticum dicoccoides
GGTCTTCATCTTTTGCAAGGATATTTTATTAATTATCCTAAGATATTCCGTGGAGTTTTAGGTCGTTCCGAGAACTTCTATTTTCTGCACATAAAACAACACCATGGCAATTCTGCTGAAAACAGCGTCAGTCCGGGTTAGTTCCATTCAAATCATACAAGTTAGTGTCCAAAACAAGGGCAAAAGTGTTTGGAAAAGTAGATACGACGGAGACTATCAACTCCCCCAAGCTTAAACCCTTGCTTGTCCTCAAGCAATTCAGTTAACAAACTGAAAGAGAAAAAGAAAAACTTTTACAAACTCTGTTTGCTCTTGTTGTTGTAAACATGAAAAGCCAGCACTCAAGTTTCGGCAAATATTATGGACTAACCATACTAACAATAACACAAAGGTCTCACAATTACTCATATCAATAGCATAATCAGCTAGCGAGCTATAATAACAAAACTCGGATGACAACACTTTCTCAAAATAATCATAACATGATATAACGAAATGGTATCTCGCTAGCCCTTTCTGATACCGCAAAACATAAATGCAGAGCACCTTCAAAGATCAAGGACTGACTAAACATTGTAATTCATGGTAAAAGAGATCCAGTCAAGTCATACCCGATATAAACCAATAATAATGAATGCAAACGACAGTGTGCTCTCCAGCGGGTGCTTTTTAATAAGAAGGGTGATGACTCAACATAAAAGTAAATAGATAGGCCCTTCGCAGAGGGAAGCAGGGATTTGTAGAGGTGCCAGAGATCAGTTTTTAAAATAGAGATTGAATAACATTTTGAGCGGCATACTTTTGCTGTCAACGCAACAACTATGAGATGATGATATCTTCCATGCTAAACAAATTATAGGCGGTTCCCAAACAAAATGGTAAAGTTTATACCCCCCCCTCCTCCACAAGCATCAATCCATGGCTTGCTCGAAACAATGAGTGCCTCCAACATTCAACGGGTCCCAAGGGGAGTTTTGTTTGCAGTTATTTTGATTTAGTTTGCATAAAGCACGGGACTGGGCAGCCCAGTGACCAGCCATTTTCTCGTGAATGAGGAGCAGAGTCCACTCCTCTTGAGAATAACCGCCTAACATGGAAAATAAGGACATCCCTAGTTGGAACATGAGCTGCGCGAGTATACAAAATAGAATTTCATTTGAAGGTTTGAAGTTTGGCACATACAAATTTACTTGGAACGGCAGGTAAATACCTCATATAGGAAGGTATAGTGGACTCATATGGAACAACTTTGGGGTTTAAGGAGTTTGGATGCACAAGCAGTATTCCCGCTTAGTACAGGTGAAGGCTAGCAAAAGACTGGGAAGCGACCAACTGAGAGAGCGACAACAGTCGTAAACATGCATCAAAATTAATTTACTCCGAATACAAGCATGCGTAGGATATAATCCACCATGAACATAAATATCATGAAGGCTATGTTGATTTGATTCAACTACATGTGTGAACATGTGCCAAGTCTAGTCACTCAATTCATTTAAAGGAGGATACCATCCCATCATACCACATCATGATCATTCTAATAGCATGTTGGCACGCAAGGTAACCATTATAACTCATAGCTAATCAAGCATGGCACAAGCAACTATAAACTCTAAATGTCATTGCAAATATGCTTACTTCATAATAGCTCACTCAGGAATGATGAATCATCATATTTACAAAAACAACAGAGGTCGAGTTCATACCAGCTTTTCTCATCCCAATAAGTCCATCATATATCATCATTATTGCCTTTCACTTGCACGACCGAACAAAGTGTATAATAATAAGAGTGCATGTGTATTGGACTAAGCTAGAATCTGCAAGCATTCAACTCAAGAGAGAAGACAAGTAATATGGGCTCTAAGTTAAATAGACAATCATGCATATAAGAGCCACTAAGCATTTTCAATATGGTCTTCTCGACCCCCAAAGAAAGGAAAAGAAAAACTATTTACACGGGAAAGCTCCCAACAAGAAAAGAAGTACGGAAAATATTTTTCGGTTTTCCTTTTTTAATTACTACAGCAAAGAAATAAACTATACTACTAATTTTTTTTGGTTTTCTTAAGGTTTATTAAGCACACAAGAAGAAAGCAGGAAAAAGAAAATAGTCTAGCATGGATATTATAGTGAAAGAGTATGAACACCGACATCTAGCAATGAGTGTGTGTGAACATGAATGTAATGTCGGTGGGAAATACGTACTCCCCAAGCTTAGGCTTTTGGACTAAGTTGGTCTATTGCCAGGGATGGCCTGGCGGATACCCGTAAGTGAAGCCAGGGTCATACTGTGACGAAGAAGGCTCCGGCTGCCACTGGCTGGCAGCCTCCTCTGGATCCCAAGAATAAACAGATAGTCGTGGAGGCTCATCTTGTGGCTCTGGTTCGGGGGTGGGTGCAGGATTTTGATAATCTTGAATGGCCGCCCACGGAACGATGTGAGGACCTGCAGACAAATTAAGCAAAGAGGGAGCAGGCAAAGTAATAGTCTCAGGGTGATGTTTATCAAAGTACAATTTATATTTGAGCTCCCCTTCGCGGCTTTTAACAAGAAAATCGTGTGATATCATACTCCTATAATCTAAATAAGCACGAGGCAGCGATGTTTCCTCTTTCTCCTCATGCCTAATAGGTATTTCAAAATGTTCAGCTAGGCGTGAGGCATAAATGCCTTCAAAGATGGGGCCTTTAGTAAGGTTCAAACTTAACCGCCTAGCAACAATTCCACCCATACTAATAGAGTTATTTCGATATAAACCATGGAACAAAATGATAACATCAGGAATACTAAGGTTTCCACAGTTTCCGCGACCTATCAGGCAACGACTAGCAAATAAGGCAAAGTAGCGTAAAACAGGAAAATGTATGCTAGTGATTCTTGCATCAGAAACCTTCCTGGTTTCTCCCACCATGATAGTGTTAATAAAAGCTTCTATTTCTTTATGGTGTGGCTCATCCAAGGTGCCCTCAAAAGGTATTTTGCAAACCTCACAAAATTCAGCTAATGGCATCCTCTTAACAACGTCATATAAATGAAATTCTACCGATGGAGGTGAACTCTTAGGGAAAAAGTAGAAATTTTGCACAAAAGTATTTGTGAGTAAGAGATACTGATGACGTTGGTCGTGGAGGAAGTCGGTGAGGCCAGCATTCTCAATTAATAAATAGAAATCTTCATAAATCCCGGCTCCCCTCAAGAAGTCATTGGAAGGCCATTCACACGGCCGGACCTCCGTGGTGCGAGGCAAATTAAATTTGGGCTTCTGTTCTTCTTCCTTTTATTTTTCCTTCGAGCTTCGGTTCGATGAGCCCCTCAAAAATCTTTTCATTATTTCTGAAACAATCTGAAATTTTTAGTAACTTCAAATAAAAGTGAACCAACTTCAATAAAATTGATAGCAACAACTCCTACAAGTGCCTAGAGCCTATATAAAGCATTGGAACTACTTGGAACCATATAAATTTGACATGCAAGCTCAAGAACATGGTCACCTATGCAGCACAAATTTGCAAAGAATAAAGCACTAGAACAAAAACTAATTGGACCAGTGGAGGAGTCACATACCAAGGAACAATCTCCCCAAGCAGTTTTGCGAGAGGTGCTTTGAGCAAGGAGATCGAAAATCACAGCAACGGGGGCTGGAACTCGTGCTTGAGTTGGTTTTTCGTGTTGGTGTGAGACAGAGGAAGAAGATGGGTGCAGGAATAAGTGGAGGAGGGCCACCGTGGGCCCACGAGGCAGGGGGGCGTGCCCAGGGGGGTAGGGCACGCCCTCCAAACTCGTGACTAGGTGGCAGCTCCCCCCGCGGTGATTTTTGCACAGTAAATTCTTAAATACTCCCGGAAAAAAATTGGCATGGCATTCTGAGGACTTTTATTTTCGGGATATTTTTATATTGCACGGATAAGTCGGGAGACAGATAGAAAAATACTATTTTACTTTATTTCTACTAAATAACAGAAAATATAAAGAGGGTACAGAAGGTTGTACTTCTAGTTTCATCCATCTCATGTTCATCAAAAAGAATCCACTAACAAGGTTGATCAAGTCTTGTTAACGAGCTCATTCTGATTAACACGGAACCGGAGAAATTTCGAATAGCACTAAGTTACCTCAACGGGGATATGAAAATCCCCAACAATTAGTATATCATTCTTTTTCTTGACAGTAGGGAGAGGAAATTCAAAACCTCCGAATATAACCGATGGGATTTTTCCAATAGAGTTGATACTGTGAACCTGAGGTTGTTTCCTCGGAAAGTGTACCGTGTGCTCATTGCCATTAACATGAAAAGTGACATTGCCTTTGTTGCAATCAATAACAGCCCCTGCAGTATGAAGAAAAGGTCTTCCAAGAATAATAGACATACTATCATCCTCAGGAATATCAAGAATAACAAAGTCCGTTAAAATAGTAACGTTTGCAACCACAACGGGCACATCCTCACAAATACTAACAGGTATAGCAGTTGATTTATCAGCCATTTGCAAAGATATTTCAGTAGGTGTCAACTTATTTAAGTCAAGTCTACGATATAAAAAGAGAGGCATAACACTAACACCGGCTCCGAGATCACATAAAATAGTTTTAACATAATTTCTCTTAATGGAGCATGGTATAGTAGGTACTCCGGGATCTCCAAGTTTCTTTGGTATTCCACCCTTAAAAGTATAATTAGCAAGCATGGTGGAAATTTCAGCTTCAGGTATCTTTCTTTTATTAGTAATAATATCCTTCATATACTTAAAATAAGGATTTGTTTTGAGCACATCAGTTAATCGCATACGCAAAAAGATAGGTCTAATCATTTCACCAAAGCGCTCAAAATCCTCATCATCCTTTTTCTTGGATGGTTTCGGAGGAAATGGCATGGGTTTCTGAACCCATGGTTCCCTTTCTTTACCATGTTTCCTAGCAACGAAGTCTCTTTTATCATAACGTTGATTCCTTGATTGTGGGTTATCAAGATCAACAGCAGGTTCAACTTCTACATCCTTATCATTACTAGGTTGAGAATTAACATGAACATTATCATTAACATTATCACTGGGTTCATGCTCATCACCTGATTGCGTTTCAGCATCAGAAATAGAAATATCATTCGGATTCTCAGGTGGCTCAGCAATAGGTTCACTAGAAGTTTGCAAAGTCCTATCATTTTTCTTTTTCTTCCTTTTAGAAGAACTAGGTACATCAATATCATTTCTCTGAGAATCTTGCTCAATTCTCTTAGGGTGGCCTTCAGGATACAAAGGTTCCCGAGTCATTCTACCGGTTCTAGTAGCCACTCTAACAGCATAATCATTTTTCTTACTATTCATTTCATCAAGCGCTTCTTTTTGAGCTTTAAGTACTTGTTCTACTTGAGTGGTAACCATAGAAGCATGTTTGCTAACAAGTTTAAGTTCACCCCTAATATCAGCCATATAATCACCCAAGCGTTTAATCATATAGGCATCTTGTTTTAATTGTCTACCAAAATAAGCATTAAAATCATCTTGCTTAAACATAAAGTTATCAAACTCATCCAAGCACTGACTAGCAATTTTAGTAGGAGGGACTTCAGCTTTATCATATCTATAGAGAGAATTTACCTTTACTACCTGTGTAGGGATATCGGGAGGTTCTTCAGTAAATAAGTAATTGAGATCATATACTTCTTCAACAGGCGGTCAATTAAGACCGTGTATTTCTTTAATAGGAGGTAAATTCTTAACATCTTCAGCTTTAATACCTTTTTCTTTCATAGATTTCTTTGCCTCTTGCATATCTTCAGGACTGAGAAATAGAACACCTCTCTTCTTCGGAGTTGGTTTAGGAATAGACTCAATAATTGGATCAGAAATTGGCTCAGGAGCTGGCTCGGGAGGTGCCCAATTATTTTCATTTGTCAACATATTATTCAATAGAATTTCCGCTTCATCCGGTGTTCTTTCCCTGAAAAGAGAGCCAACACAACTATCCAGGTAATCTCTGGAAGCATCAGTTAGTCCATTATAAAAGATATCAAGTATTTCAGGTTTCTTAAGAGGATGATCAGGCAAAGCATTAAGTAACTTGAGAAGCCTCCCCCAAGCTTGTGGGAGACTCTCTTCTTCAATTTGCACAAAGTTATATATTTCCCTCAAGGCTGCTTGTTTCTTATGAGCAGGGAAATATTTGGCAGAGAAGTAATAAATCATATCCTGGGGACTTTGCACACAACAAGGATCAAGAGAATTAAACCATATCTTAGCATCACCCTTTAATGAGAACGGAAATATTTTGAGTAAATAAAGGTAGCGATATCTCTCATTATTAGTAAACAGGGCAGCTATATCATTCAACTTAGTAAGATGTGCCACAACAGTTTCAGATTCATAGCCATAGAAAGGATCAGATTCAACCAAAGTAATTATATCTGGATCAACAAAAAAATCATAATAATCCTTATCAGGAACACAAATAGGTGAAGTAGCAAAAGCAGGGTCGGGTCTCATTCTATCTCTAAAAGATTCTTTACTCCATTTAACTAGCAACCTCTTAAGTTCACATCTATCTTGGCAAGCAAAAATAGAGGCAGAAGATTCTGCATCAAAAAGATAACCTTCAGGAATAGGAGGCATATTTTCATCATCACTCTCATCATTGTATTCAGGTGTAATAATCTCTCTTTCTCTAGACCTAGCAATTTGCTCCTCAAGAAATTCACCAAGGGGCACAGTAGTATCAAGCATAGAAGTGGTTTCATCATAAGTATCGTGCATAGAAGAAGTGGCATCATCAACAACATGCGACATATCAGAATTCATAGCAGTAGCAGGTTTAGGTGTCGCAAGCTTACTCTAAACAGAAGGAGAATCTAGTGCAAGGCTAGATGGCATTTCCTTACCTCCCCTCATAGTTGAGGGCAAAATCTCGGTCTTAGCATCTTTTAAGTTCTTCATAGTGTCCAGCAGATATAAATCCCAAGTGACTCAAAGAATAGAGCTATGCTCCCCGGCAACGGCGCCAGAAAAAGGTCTTGATAACCCACAAGTATAGCGGATCGCAACAGTTTTCGAGGGTAGAGTATTCAACCCAAATTTATTGATTTGACACAAAGGGAGCCAAAGAATATTCTCAAGTATTAGCAGCTGAGTTGTCAATTCAACCACACCTGGAAACTTAGTATCTGCAACAAAGTGTTTAGTAGCAAAGTAATATGATAGTGGTGGTAACGGTAACAAAAGTAAAGACAGCAAAAGTAATATTTTTGGTATTTTTGTAGTGATTGTAACAATAGCAGCGGAAAAGTAAATAAGCGAGAACCAGTATATGGAAAACTCGTAGGCACCGGATCAATGATGGATAATTATGCCGGATGTGGTTCATCATGTAACAGTCATAACATAGGGTGACACAGAACTAGCTCCAGTTCATCAATGTAATGTAGGCATGTATTCCGAATATAGTCATACGTGCTTATGGAAAAGAACTTGCATGACATCTTCTGTCCTACCCTCCCGTGGCAGCGGGGTCCTGTTGGAAACTAAGGGATATTAATGCCTCCTTTTAATTGAGAACCGGAACAAAGCATTAGCACATAGTGAATACATGAACTCCTCACACTAAGGGCATCACCTGGAGTGGTTCCGATTATTGTCACTTCGGGATTGCTGGATCATAACACATAGTAGGTGACTATAGACTTGCAAGATAGGATCAAGAACTCACATATATTCATGAAAACATAATAGGTTCAGATCTGAAATCATGGCACTCGGGCCCTAGTGACAAGCATTAAGCATAGCAAAGTCATAGCAACATCAATCTCAGAACATAGTGGATACTAGGGATCAAACCTTAACAAAACTAACTCAATTACATGATAAATCTCATCCAACCCATCACCGTCCAGCAAGCCTACGATGGAATTACTCACGCACGGCGGTGAGCATCATGAAATTGGTGATGGAGGATGGTTGATGATGACGACGGCGACGAATTCCCCTCTCCGGAGGCCCGAACGGACTCCAGATCAGCCCTCCCGAGAGAGATTAGGGCTTGGCGGCGGCTCCGTATCGTAAAATGCGATGATTTCTTCTCTCTGATTTTTTCTCCCCGAAGGCCAATATATGGAGTTAGAGTTGGCGTCGGAGGGCCACCAGGGGTCCCACGAGGTAGGGGGCGCGCCCAGGGGGGGCGCCCCCACCCTCGTGGACAGGGTGTGGGCCCCCTGGTCTTCATCTTTTGCGAGGATTTTTTATTAATTATCCTAAGATATTCCGTGGAGTTTCAGGTCGTTCCGAGAACTTTTATTTTTTGCACATAAAACAACACCATGGCAATTCTGCTGAAAACAGCGTCAGTCCGGGTTAGTTCCATTCAAATCATACAAGTTAGAGTCCAAAACAAGGGCAAAAGTGTTTGGAAAAGTAGATACGACGGAGATGTATCATTACACACCTCAATCATACCATTGTAGTGCTTAGGCGAAGCCCTGCGCCGGTAGTATCATCATCACCGTCTCCACACCGTCATGCTGACGGAACTCACCCTCGTCCTCAACCGGATCAAGATCACGAGGGACGTCATCGAGTTGAACGTGTGCTGAACGCGGAGGTGTCGTACGTTTGGTACTTGATCGGTTGGATCGCGAAGAAGTTCGACTACATCAACTGCGTTATTGAAACGCTTCCGCTTTCGGTCTACGAGGGTACGTGGACACACTCTCCCCTCTCGTTGCTATGCATATCCTAGATAGATCTTGCGTTATCGTAGGAAATTTTTGAAATTACTATGTTCCCCAACAGCAATATCACCGCTTTGTATGTCGTTAACTTGGTGAAGGTATTGACTCGATGTTTCACTTCGGGGGTGACAGCATCCGATGTTTATTGGTTCAACCAGATAACATCAATTCTTTTTTAGGCAGATTGTGGTCCATGGTATAAGCTTTTTGTGCGACTAAGAACGTGTTGTTGTGTGAATGGTCCAAAGCTGATGACATCACATTTTTCTTTCTGATATTGACATGGAAGATTATTTTTAATTATATCATAGTTGTGTGCACGGGACAGTGGAATCGAAGTCCGAAGTCGCATAGTAAATCCCATGTCGTAGTGAAAGCTCACTTCTATGAGTGCTAGTGGCATGGGTGGCCGCGTACCTGGTGTACGTCCCTACTGCGTCCTAAACAATAGAGCAAAAGTGCAGTTTTATCTGCTACACCGGTGTACTATGGATGTTCAAGGTGTGTGTCCCCACTGTATTCCAAAGAGCAAAAGTGTGCACTTTGTTTCCATGGCTATGAAAGGATCTGCCATGACATCCTTCATAGCATCATGACTGGAGCTGACCTGGATTGCTCTTTACACATTTCTGGATATCTTGTATTCCCTATGGGGAGTTTATTATCGTACTTGAGTGCTTAAGATGACGGTGCATGCGCTAAAGAAGCCAGTGGCCAATAGTTTATTATTAGCAGTAGTGGTGGAGGTTCTCTCGGTTTTGTTTATGTGCTCTTTCTTGGTATATCTTGTACCCGAGGTTCTGGATGCAAGTGCATATTGAGGTATCGTAGATTGATGTGATTAACCGCATCACTCCCAGGCGCTGCTTTAGCCGTGAGATTCGTAGGATGCTGAGATGTTTGTACACGATCCACAACAGAGAGAATTCTTTAGGTTATCCACCCCTTCAATTTGCACTTGTACCTCAGTTGCACACTGTTAGTGCTAAGCAGCTAAGTTATTGCATTGCATGGATAGATAGAGGCGGGCGCGAGGAATGCGCTCACCAAGATAACAGATGACGAAGGCATGGATAAACCTATCTTGTAGTAAAAGTTCACGTTTTGTCTGTGTGCATGTGTATTACGTTGTACGGGTCCCCACTACCCAATAAAAAAGGCTGAAACCATAATTGCATATTTATTAGCAATGCCTAATTGAGATGAAAGTGCTACCTTGGAACGAGCTACTTAACCGGTTGAATAACGTTCATCTCATGGAGGTCGGGCGAGTTTTGTGGCAACTTTCTCATAACGACACATTCTTGGTTAGATCATAACTTCGAGTTATGTAAATTAAATGTACATCTATATGCAAAGTTTTCATTTTAATAAAAATAAATAATCTGCGATGGTAGGTTTGTGGTGCGATTGAGAAGAAAACACTAGTGCAGAACCGGCCTTTAGTGCCGGTTTGTGACGGCCTTTAGTGCCGGTTCGCCAACCGGCACTAAAGAGTGGGGACTAAAGCCCCCCC
This sequence comes from Triticum dicoccoides, assembly GCF_002162155.2. Lineage (NCBI taxonomy): Eukaryota > Viridiplantae > Streptophyta > Magnoliopsida > Poales > Poaceae > Triticum > Triticum dicoccoides. Next base: position 699,069,037 of record NC_041381.1, read on the forward strand.
CTTTAGTACCGGTTCATCACGAACCGGTGCTAAAGTGCAAACACGTGGCACGAGACATGCCCGGGTGCGCGTAGGGCTTTAGTACCGGTTGGTAACACCAACCGGTACTAAATGTTTGGTTTTTTTATTTTTCCTTTACTTTTGTGTTCTCAGTTTAATTTAGTGATTGTTTTACATTATAATGAGTTGTTAAATCCATATCCATATTATACTTGATCACCTAATTAGGTGATCAAGTATATATAATATATATGGATATGGCATATATATACTCTAGCTAGCTAGCTAACAATCATCGTAGTCGTCATTATCACTATTTAATCATTATAGTCATTACCGCTATCTAATCACCACCAACACTAGCTTAAAGAAAAAACATTCACTTGTACCAGAAGCAAAAATATCATCGAGTTCAACATGATTGTCATGATATTATAAGCGTTCATATATAACACCACAAAAGCAAATCACTCTTGAAGATTAAGTTCAGAACGAAGAACACAGACATGAAAGGACAAGTACTAAGAGCATTAACTAACTAAATCACTCCTATTGCTCTCTCTCAGGTAAAATAGCATAGAACATGTATAACTCTCCTGATTCATCATACTGGAGCATGCAGATGAACCTGTCTCCTAATCGTGGGATGCGCTTCTCATTGCTGCCCCCTAGTACTTCTCTGTGATCGTTAACAATTTTCCTCCAATCTTTCACTATTAAGCAATCATCGCTTCTAGAAATCCTGAATGCACTCATGTGCAATGCAGAATATCTTGGCCGTAAGCTAACAATTGACATGCGACCTTTAGTCTCGATCCCTTGAGGCACAACTGTCATCGGGAGTCCCTGTTGAAGAACATCGTATAGTACTTAATTAATTAATATACTTAGCAATGAAAGTTTAGCAAAAAAATTATGTATGCAAAAGATGCACTGAGGACAAATAGTAAAAATCTTACCATCATTCCTAAATAGATGTGACCGTAGTTCAATACGATCACTATTGGTCGCACGTTTTGAGTACTAACATTTCTAAGTCCAGGAAGAAAATTTGTCTTGACAGTATGAAGATCCTCAAGCCATGAAACATAATGACTTATCTCCTCGCAGTTTAATTCAGCTCCGGGACAATAGTATCTCCTCGCATTTTTTTATTAATTCAACTAGTTCAAATAATCTCATATACCTAAATTTTCTTACTAAAAATAAACTAGTTCTGTTAATTCAACTATTTCAAATAATCTCATATACCTAAATTTTCTTACTAAAAATAAACTAGTTACATTAATTCAACTACTTCTAATAATCTCATATACCTAAATTTTCTTACTAAAAATAAACTAGTTATATTAATTCAACTAGTACAAATAATCTCATATACCAAAATTTTCTTACTAAAAATAAACTAGTTATATTAATTCAACTAGTTCAACTAAGCATTTACTAAAAATAAACTAGTTCTATTAATTCAACTAGTTCAACTAATCATTTACTAAAAATAAACTAGTTATATTAATTCAACTTGTTCA
>NC_041381.1:699071234-699072063 GCF_002162155.2 Triticum dicoccoides
GGGCGGCGGGGGCGGGGACGACGAGGACGACGATGACGGGCGGCGGGGACGGCGACGACGTGCGGCGGGGGCGGCGATCGAGGGCGGCGGGGGCGACGGCACGGTGGCGTTGGCGATAGATGTCGTCGCGCGAGAGAAGTGGAAAGAAGTGTCGATGGAACTGACTTTTCGTAAGTGCCATATATATAGGAGGGGCCTTTAGTACCGGTTGGAGCCACCAACCGGTACTAAAGGCCAATTTTGGCCAGGCCAAGCGACGGGAAACGAGGGCCTTTAGTACCGGTTGGTAGCTCCAACCGTTACTAAAGGACAACCATTAGTACCGGTTGGAGCCACCAACCGGTACTAAAGACCGTGCGCTGCCACGCCGCTGTGCGCTATTTTTAGTCCCACCTCGCCGAGCGAAGGGCAGCTGCACTGATTTATAAACCCAGTCGCGGCTACCCTTTTGAAATCCTCTATATATCAGGCTTCTAGGCCTAACTCCAGCGCGCTGCCCTGTGAGCCTGCTGGTCCTTATGGGCCTGAATTTGCACACCCTAGGTCTGGCAGGCCCACCGGGCAGCGCCCCAACAAATTTTTTTATATTTTTTTCTTTTCTGCATTATTTATTTTCTTGTATTTATTTTTGAGTAAATTTTTTATATAGTTTTTTCTTTTCTGCTTTATTTGTTTTCTTCTATTTATTTCTGAGTAGTTTTTTTTGCTGTATTTAGTTTCTTTGTGAATATTTTTTCTTTATATAATTTTTTCTTTTCAGCATTATTTATTTTCTTGTATTTATTTTTGAGTAATTTTTTATATAGTTTTTTCTTTTCTGCTTTATTTG
>NC_041381.1:699072406-699086024 GCF_002162155.2 Triticum dicoccoides
AATTTTTTTCTTTTCTGCATTATTTATTTTCTTGTATTTATTTTTGAGTAATTTTTATATAGTTTTTTCTTTTCTGCTTTATTTGCTTTCTTCTATTTATTTCTGAGTAGTTTTTTTGCTATATTTAGTTTCTTTGTGAATATTTTTGCTTTATATAATTTTTTTCTTTTCTGCATTATTTATTTTCTTGTATTTATTTTTGAGTAATTTTTTTATATAGTTTTTTCTCGCATTTTCAGAGTTTTCAGAGTTTTTCTCTCATATACCAAAATGATGATACCTTCAACATTTTCAGAGTTTGTTTTGTAGTGATTTTTATTTTCACGGTCATTTAGCTCTGATCTAAACAAATCGGTGACTGAAAAACAGCAAATGATGTCAGAACGTGTTGGAAGACCAAATGCTACTGAACACAAAAAAAATACATTGATCAGTACCGCCTTCAGCCAAAACACGCTACTGATACAGAGAAGTACAAAAAAAGTACATTGATCATCCGAAATCGGCCCTGATACTTCGAAAGAGATTGTCCACAAGAAGTCCGAAGTTCTGATAAGTTATTAAAAATAAAAAAAAAGGCGCAATGCTCGTTAATTAGCTTCAAGCCTTTCGGAATAGGGTAGACTACAGTGCACATAGCTCCGTGCAATCTATTCTATTCCGAAAGGCTTGAAGCTAAGCAACCTGCAGGTGAGCATTGCGCCTCTCCTTCATTGTCTCTGCACTCACCTACTGCCTCTCTCCTAGCGAGGTGGGACTAAAAATCAGCTTAATAAGAAACTCTAGTACCGGTTCATGCCATGAACCGGTACTAAAGGTGTTCGTGGGGCCCACAGCCTGACAAAGCATTGTTAGTACCGGTTCGTGGCATGAACCGGTACTAATTGTTGCCCACGAACCGGTACTAATGATGTCCGCCCGCCTAGCCGTTGGAACCGGCACTAATGGACACATTAGTGCCGGCTCAAATTCAAACCGGCACTAATGTGCTTCACATTTGACCATTTTTCTACTAGTGAAATGACATCAGATTTTTCTTTACCAATATTGATGCTTAGCATTATTTTCAATAATGCTATAGTTGTTTGTATGGTACGTCAGATCGCTGCACCGAAGTCCATGAAACTCTCTGTCCTAGTGAAAGCTCATGTATCATAGTTGTGAGCCCTAGTGGTACAATGTACGTGATATCTGACCTTACCATGTCATAAACAATGGAGCAGAAGCGCGATGTTATCTACTACTGCAACGGAAGAGGGTGGGTTTAGGTGGTGCACGTCCCCACTGTATCCGAAGGGAAAGGAACAAAAGCGTGAGCTTTGTTTCCTTGGCTACGAAATGATCAACCATAGCAATCGCGGCTTGACGTTGATGTGGATTGCTTTTCTTACATATTTCTTGAGTGCTTAAGATGACAAGTAGTCAAGTGGGCAGTCCTAAATCACACGGTGATTGATAGTAGTTAGTAGTAGTAGTGCCCTGCTTTGTTTATTTGCAGTTTCGTGGTATCTTGTAGACAAGGTTGATTGTAAGATGATTGGCCGAGAGATTGGGAGGATACTAATGAGTTTTCTAAATGATCCAGAACAGATTGAGTTGTTTAGTTTATCCATCATGTAAAGTTGCGTCAAGCAGTTAGGGCATCTCCAACGTTAAACCGTAAATGGACATCGCAAATGTCCGTTTTTTATGTCCGGAGGTGATCCACGGACGTGGTGTGTTACTTACCATGTTATAAACAATGGAGCAAAAGCACGATGTTATCTACTACTGCAATAGAAGAGGGTGGGCTTATGTGGTGCATGTCCCCACTGTATCCGAAGGGAAAAGAGCAAAAGCGTGAGCTTTCTTTCCTTGGCTACAAATTTATATTTTACTCCGCTAAGTTTAGGGGATTGGCTAGAGCCGATCAAAACTTAGTGAAGTATTAATACTCCACTAATGTTTACTCGGCTGGATACTCTACTATATTTTAGAGGATAGGTTAGAAATGCCCATAAGAAATACTCCTATAGAAGATAAGATGTAATGTACTCTATTCATGCAAAATCTTTGGGTGAAGGCAATCCGTTAGAAGTTGCATCCAGGCAGTGCAATTCTCACGTGGCTCCTTTTCTAAAAAAAATCTCATGTGGCTGAAAAGCTGATCGTAAGGTTGGTCGTAGTGGAGAGTAGTGGGCAATGTCACATGTGTGGTAATATAGATGTGTTTATTTATTATTTTATAGATTTATTTTGCATCGGGAAGCGCTATGTGACGGTAACATATTATCTACCTATCTCCTCATTAACTATTTGCCATCTCATCATTTTTTCTTATGTGACATCTATAATACTACTTATGTTACTCCCACTATGACCAGCCTAACTGAGCAGCAAACATGAGCTTCCGCTATCACTGCCACGTGGCAGTGGCTGTCTACGCTAGAGACCGCAGAGAAACGAGCGGACCAAGCAGCAATGAGAAGACTAGAGTGCTCAGTCGCACTCGCACGAACATCAGCTCGGCGATTCCATCCAACTGCAGGTTTCGAATATGCCAGAGATAGAGAACGTACGGTAGAAACTAGCGAAAAAGTTTTGGTAAAATCAGGAACTTATAAGACTTCAGACACAAACTCTACTAACAGGCCAAAATTTTGTTCCTACAAATTGTATACAGAGTCTAAAGCACCTCCCAATCTGCCTATGATGTGACAGTATAACTTGTGCGGGAAACGCCATTGTGTTGGTTCACTCGCACTCGGGAATGGCGCTCAGATCGGGTGCGAACCGCGGCTGCATCCTCCCGGCACTCTTCGCACGCGCCACCGGCCGCCTCTTGGCTGCCAGCGTTGGCACGGTCTTGTAAGCGACGGTCTCGTCCACCTCCTGGAGTGGGGCGAAGACGAGCGGCGCCACCGAGCCGGCGTGCCTCCGTCGTCTAGCACCGGTGGAGGAGGCGACGGTGTTGGTCTTAACGAGGGCCGCGGACGCCCTGACGGCGAGAGCGGCGAGGTCCTCGCGCCGGAGGCCGTTCCGTCGAGCCTCAGCAGGGAGCACGAAGTATATCTGCCCCGGGCGGAGCTCCTCGGCCACGCCCACGGCGGCCACGGGGCCATCGAAGGGCATCTCGTCGGCGTCGCACAGGAACCAACCGGCGTCCCCAGCCACGGAGTCCTCTAGCGCCTGGCCCGCTGTGGCCGGGCGCGGGTACTCCCGCAGCTCACCCGTTGGCAGCAGTACCATAGCCGTCGAGGCAGGCTGTCCCTTTGCCCGCACCGCCGCCGCCGTGCTGCCGCTGGACATGCAGAGCCCCATTTTCTTGGCGTCTGTGGTGATCTTTTTGTTGTGTGAGCTATGGGTTGGGAGACGGTGATGGCGATGAAGGAGCCTTGGTCGGGCAGTTATATATACGAGGAATATGACACAGTGCCGTTTGGCAGGGGCCAGGGCAGCCTTTTCCTCAAACCGTTTGGGAGTGGAAGCTGCGTGTACGTGGTGAATACGTACCTACTCTACTTTACGGAGGGAGTCTTTTTTTTTTTTTTGAACAAAGCAAGGCACCAGGAAGGTGCCCAATTTCCATTGACAGCTTGAAAAGTCATTACAAAGTACAGAGGCCAGAGAATACAGAGCAGGAGATACAGCCAGAAAAAGAAGCTGAATGGAATAGCAAAGATAGGTTGAAACAAGTCAACCAGATGATCTGCAGCTAAAAGAATGAGAGAAGGGCACTTAGTAGATCTATCTTGAAAGTAAGAAGAAGCGTGAAAGTGTCTTCAATCCTGAAGAAAGCTTTGAAGAAGAAGCCTAGAAATCACAACTTAGTTGAAGCGTCCTCTGAGCTTAGTAGCAGTACACCTTGTGTAGACGGTAACCTGTGACAGAGAAGTGAGCTAAAGCTGCCGCCACTGGACAGAGGTCTGCAGCGTGTGATCTAGTGGAGCAAGACATTATAGGTTGATTTGTTGCCTGATACACCTGCTGAGCAAGGTTGTGAGCTACTCCATTTAGATTCCTGGAAATATGAAAGACCTGAGCATTGAGATTAGTATAACTTTTAATAATAGTAGCCAAGTAATTTATGATATTCCAAGGCGTAGCAGGATGGGAGATATTCTTAGAAGCTACTGCACAAGCAAGCGGAAGACAGTCCGTTAAAAAAGTTGGCTGCTGCACATTTAAGAAGTTTGCTAGCATAGCAGCACAAGCCAGGGCCTTGGCTTCCGCCTGAATGGGATCAATGGTTACAGGTGCAGAAGCTTGAATCTGAATGTTGAGCTCTCCATGATCAGCAGGGAGAGAAAAGTAGATACCAATACCTGTACCAACCTGTCCTCGAAGAGCACCTGGTATTTTTGAAGTTCGAAAAGCCGCATCGGAATAAATCTTCGGCCCCTTAATAATGAGATCAGATTGGATGGATTTGCCCTGTATAGGAATTTGCTGTTCATTATGAAGATTGTTAGTAACATTATGTTGGTCATCAGATGACAAAAGTGCCTCAGCTTGCATTGCACAATCCATACTAGCAGCCATAATGTGGATCTTATTAGGATGCCCTTTCCTGCGCTCGAAAAGACAATCATTCCTAGCTTTCCATAAAGTCCATAAAAAATTGAAAATATTCTAGAACGAAGCATGAGGATGATGTGAACCCATTAAAGAAGTAATGGTGGTAAGCAAAGAGTCCTGATTATGAACGAGAGCATCAGATCTAATATACCAAGGATGAGCATACCAGGCAGCTCTAGCAAAATGACAAAGGAAAAAAAGATGAAAATCATCCTCTTGTTGAGTACATCTGGAGCAAATTTGAGGAATATGGTTGGAGAATCTTCCTGCTCTCATACCAGTAGGCAGAGCGTTGCTGAGAAGACGCCAAGCAAACGTTTTAATTTTAGGAAGCAAAGATTTGTGCTTCCACACCATATTGAGAAAGTTTTTTAAGTCCGCAGAAACTTGAGAGGGAGTTGTTCTAGGATGGGCATGAATGTTTTGTAAGCAAAAATTGTAAGCAGATTTAGGAGAACAACTACCATTCTTCGCTAAAGGCCAACAAAGCACATCATCATTATCATCCTGAATAATGTCAGTATTAATTATATGAGAAGGCAGCGACTCCCGGAAAAGTTGAAAGATGAGTTGATGGTTCCAAGTCTTGTTATCAGCCATCCAAAGATCCCTAACTAAAGACGGATAAACAAAGCCTGAATGCTGAGGAATGAGATAGTCATGAATAGTATTCCAGTGGGTACACCAAGGCATACTCCATAAACTGATATTTCCTTGAGTAAGCTGATAGAAAGCATGATTCTTAATATTGGGAAACATTTTGAGGATAGAAGCCCAAAAAGCAGATTTAGGAGGAGCAGGAGTAGCCTTCCAAATAGTGGTGTTAGGGAAATATTTCGCTCGGAGAACAGAGTATAAATGTGAAGATGGATTAATTACTAACCTCCAGGCTGCAGCCAGAATGAGACTCTCATTGATTGCCTTCAAGTTTCTTATACCTAACCCTCCTTCTGATTTGGAATTGCAAATGTCCTTCCAAGCTCGAAGACAAAGGCCTTTCCTGGAATCTGTTTCTCTAATACCTGTCCACCAGAAGTTCCTGATTACTGCAGTAAGTTTTGCAATGAATTTTTTAGGAAGAAGAATATTGGACATATAATAAACAGGAATGGCCGAAAAGACAGCACGAATTAATTCTAATCTAGCAGCATGAGAGAGCATGTTAGCTTTATAAGAGGGCAACTTATTTAAAAATTTGCCCAATACAAAGTTGTAAGCAGTTGCTCTATTATTAGCAGGAAGGATGAGAGGATGACCAAGGTGAGTAAAGTTATTATCAAGGGTAGCCACTGGAAAAATGATTTTAATGTCATCCATAACCTGTTGGGGAACATGGGAACTGAAAAGAATAGCAGATTTGTTCCAATTGGGTGTTTGACCAGAGCTAGCACAGAAATGATGAATGAGGTTGGCCATAGCCTGAGCTTCCTCACAAGTGGCCTGTCCACACACAAGAAGATCGTCTGCAAACAGCAAAGAATGCACAGAAGGGCAATTTGGTCCAAGTGAAATACCTTGTAAATGATTGGCCCTCAAAGCTTCAGTCAGCATAATGGAGAGCTCATTAATGGCCAAAACAAACAAAATAAGGCGACATGGGACAGCCCTGTCTGATACCTCTGGAACTCTTAAATTTTTTAGAGGGCTGACCATTAATAAGCACAGAGAAAGTAGGCGAGGAGATACACGCATGAATCAAATTAATGAAATGACCATGCAGCCCTTTACGAGTTAAGGCAGAAACTATGAAGTTCCATTCCAAACGATCAAAAGCTTTAGCAAGATCTATTTTAAGCATGAAAGCACTATGATTCCAAGATTTAAGTGAAAAAGAGTGAGCAATCTCCTGAGCAATAATGATGTTATCACTAATATGCCTACCTTGAATAAAAGCCTGTTGAGCAGGATCAATATAATCAGGAAGGTGAGATTTAAGTCTATTAGCCAAAGACTTGGCAATGATTTTGTAAATCACGTTACAAAGGCTAATAGGCCTGTAATCAGTGGGAAGCAGGGGCACCAATTTCTTAGGAATGCGAGCAATATTGGTGTTATTAATATGAGAAGGAAGGGTAGCTGTTTGATAAAAATTAGTAACAAGTTGAGTTAACTCTTCCCCAATCCAGTCCCAAGTAGCTAAATAAAATTCAACATTGAAACCATCAGGTCCAGGAGAAGCGTTAAGCTTCATATCTTTGAGAATCTGCAAGATTTCAGCGTTATCCGGAATGGAATAAGTAGGATCATTGTTATGATTGTACCCCTGATGAAGAGGAAAAGGTGGACAAACATTCGTATTAGGGGATGAAAAAATATAGTTGAAGTAGTTCACAAAGGTTTGCATAATGGCATTAGGATTACAGTGAATGAGGTCATGTTCATCCTTAATAGAACAGATAGTATTTCTCTTCCTACGCTTAATAACAGCCTGATGAAAAAACTTAGTATTACGATCACCTTTAGAAACCCAATTATTCTTACTCCTTTGCTTATAATATTGATTAATCTTAGAAAGCATTAATTCATACCTTGCCGTTAGAGAACATTGGAGATCTTGATTTTGCCGATGAAGAGGAAGTTGTTGCAGTTCATTGATTTTTGACTCCAAGGCCGAAAGCTCATTTTGAAGTGGTTTTTTCTTCCTGCACCAATTTTTGAGAGATCCTGCAAGATAGGAAGATTTTTCTACAAAAGAAATATGAGAAGCATTGTTCCAAACATTCTTAGTGAAGGAATGGAAGTCTTGTTCCATAAGCCACCAGTTTTCAAATTTGAAAGTTTGTTTAGGTCTCACAAAATTACCATCAGTAGAGATCAAAATAGGGGCATGATCACTGAGAATGATAGGCAGATTTAAAACCTTAGTGTTGGGATAAAAAGAGCACCACTGAGAGTTAACCAGACATCGATCAAGACGTCTGTGAATGGGTTTAGAAGTGTTATGCCTACCACGCCAAGTGTATGCTGGACCGCTATAACCAATATCAAACAGACCACAATTTTTGACAAGAGAACGAAAAGCATGCATACGATAGTAGTTAATATTGCCATTACACCCATCAATATCATACAAGATGTCGTTCAAGTCTCCCATACAAACCATGGGTTTACCTAGGTTATCATAGACAAAAGCAGCAACTTGGTCCCAGATGACCGAAGTCTGCTTGTGGTACGGGTCACCATATATACACATCAAACAAAAATTGACCCCAGAGGCTACATGGATAACATTAGCTAATATATAGTGGAAAGTGGCAACATGAACAGTGACTTTGAGCTCATCGTTCCACATAAGCCAAAGACCGCCTGCAGTACGTCTAGAAGGAACAACAAAAGCATTAGACACGTCAAACCTATTAACAAGATCAATGGAACGGACTTTGGAAGATTTAATTTCAGAAACAAATGTTACCTGAGCTCGAGTAGACCGCATCAAGTTAGCAAGGTATAACATTCTTTCACTGCCAAGGCCCCTGCCCATACCTCGGCAGTTCCAAGCTATTGCCTTCATGTCTCACGAGGCGCGTTAGGGCCATGCGCCGCTGCCCAAGAAACAGAGAAATCCATGCCATCTTCTCCTTGATTGGCAATTTCCATGTTGGTAACCCCATTGTTATCTGCTTGCTGACCAATGAGAAGATCCATCGGAACACCTTGGCGAGTGGAGCTAGTGTTATCTTGATTTTCCACGGGGGGCCTGACCTGTGGTGCTGTATGGGCTATGACCATCATCCAAACCCATGAACTGGAAGCGATCATGTCTAGGAGGAGAGATAGGACCCTTGAAAGAGCTATCTGCATCTGCACTGAGAGAGTGGGAAGGCGTCCTAATTGGGTATGGATCATAGCTTGTTGCTGCCTCTCTGCGTTGTTCCTCAGTAAGGCTGATTTGGTTAACAGCGGGATTGACATCCAAGTTTGCCACAAATTTGCTGCTGCTTCTGCACAGCTTACTGCTACCAACCATTGGATTAGATACAACCTCCCGGTGCCAAGTGTTATCACCATAGCAACGGCGAGGAAAGTGGCTGACAGAGGCACGCATACCTCCAAATTTCCCAGTTGGGGGAACATCCCATCTAGAAGCAGTAGATCGATGGCAGCTCCTGTCGACCGATGGATTTCTAGTAATATGAGGTTCTAGCAAGGGACGGGAGGGGGAATCGGCAACAAGGCAGGCGCTTCCTGTTGGGTCTCCAGATCGTAGAGGGGGAGAGGACCCAGATCGAGTGGCGGAAGCATGAGCGAGAGGGGCGAGGCCAGGCGGAGGCGCTCTGAGCAGGCCCGGTCCAGCTAGGGGGCTGGGACTGCGCCCGCAACAATTCTGCCGACTGCCAGGCCTTCCTGAGCGGAAGGAGGTGCATCTGAAGGGCCAGTCAACTCCAATTGCTTCAACGGCGGCAATGGGGGATTCAGAATGGCTGCAATAGGTCGTTTAGGAGAGAGCTTTGGTGGAGAAGGGAGTCTGCGCCAGGAGGAAGATGGAGAGGACAAAGGTCTAGGGTGAAGAGTAGTGGTGCCTCTCTGTATTGGAAAAAATTTCTCCATAGCTGGGTTCTGAGAAGTGAGACGAGCAGAGTGTGCAGGCGAACTGAGCAGATTTGGGAAAGAATTGGGGTTTGCTGGTTCAGGCTGACGAGAGGTGTGCAGGGTAGAAGACGGAGAGGCAGCCGTGGATTGAAGAATACAAATATATTTCTGTCCTTGCAATATTTGAGTGGGTTGGTACTGCTGTTGGCCCAGCTGTGACCCAAGAATTTGTCTGGGAATGTCCATCTCACCTGCAGCTGAAAACTGAGGTTCCAAAACAGGATCAGTTGATGGGCCTGCCTGGTTTTTTTCGCCCTCCTGAACCGGTACCGACCTGGAGACAGTCGTCTGCAGAGGAGGGTCAGTACTTTCAATCAGCTTGTCTCCCACATAAATGCACCGCCTTATCTCTGCATCTGTAACAATTGTGTTTGGTGGAGCAGCCACCACTGTAGTCATGGAGCACCGCTCGGAGCATGAACAGTAGTGCAATGGGCCTAAGAAAGATGAACAAGGTGTTGGCTCTGCCCCTGGATCCCTTCTGGAAGTGAACCTGAGTGATCTCCCCTGTGGATTTGCATTGTAACATTTTCCAATTGGTTTTTTTGACCTTGAAGAGGAATAGTGTCAGAAGGCAAGATAGTCTTGGCTCTATCTTGCCTTTGTTGCTGAGACTGTTTCTGAAACCTGATGAGTTGAGGATTTGAAGAAGTGGAGAAAACAGATTCTGAACTCTTAGGAGATTGTTCAGTATTAGCAGCTGGGATGAGCTCAATCTTATTCATCCACTGTCCAAATCTAGCCGCAGGAATCTGATGTAACTGAATGTTTAGCCTCTGTCTAGAAATCAGCAAATTATTCCTAGTGTCACAGTGTTGCACGCTATGAAACAGCTGACCACAGAAGGTGCAAATCCTACCAATCTTTTCATAGAACAAATAGACCCAGGATGCAAAATTCTCAGGAAAAGATATCCATATCTTATCTCTAACAGGATTGGCGACAGACATCTTAATAGTACCCCACATGTAATCAGGTTTTGCTGAAAGCATGGCTTGAACAAAAGGATGAAAATCTGAAACTTCGCCCAAAGTGTTCAGAATCTTCAGTAGCAGTTCTTGAGAACGGAAACGAGCAGGGACACCATAAATACGAACAGTAATGAAGACAATGTCAAACTTATAATCCTGAATATCCTTACTATGATCTTGAGGATACATGACTCAATCAAAAAATTATCAGATCCCATACTCCAGGGCTGCCTAGTGAACACGAACATAGCAGATTGCAAGGACTGAAAGTGTGCCACAAATATGTACTTTGAAAGTTGAGATATACCCTGATAATTCTCCCTCCATGCTCTGGCCATAGACTGCTGAACTACGTCTTGTGCTCCAACTTGGGCAAAACAAGCCACCGCGTCTTGGCTCAGAGTATGTGTTCTTAGGGCATCTCCAGCCGTTGGAGCCCCCCCAGGACAATCGCCGGATCGAAAATAGCATGTCCTGGGGGGCAAATCGCTTCCGCCGGCGCCTCCATGAACCCGTGTTCCCACTTTCCAGTCGTTGGCGTCCTCGGAAGAATCGCTGGGCATAAAGTGATTGGGTTGGCCAGGAAAAAGAATGCGTGAAGGAGTAGGATTGGCCGTTGCCTCCGTCGGCGCCCCCAGGAGCCCCCCAGCACGCTGGGTTTGGGCTGGGTTTACCGGCGCTAGTATGAGGTCTTGGGGGCGCTTGGGGGCATGGCTGGGCTGTTTTTTTTTTGCCCCTTTTACGGTGCCGGCGCAGAGAAAGTGGCGCTGGGGGTGGCACTTGGGGGGCGGCTGGAGATGCTCTTACTCAAACTTTGGTGAAGCTAAAAAAACAATAGAACTAGTGCATGCATCACGTGGGAGACTTGACTATCGATTATACATGCACGTGATATATCGTTCATGCATCCCTCATTCGTCATTACTTTGGGATTCGTGTTACATTTTTGAATTTTTGGCAAATTTTACCGTGTTTCAAAGTACTAGATAATGTATCCATTGGTTTTATTTCTTGTTTCATTCCGCATCATCATGTTTCATGTGTACCAGCAAAACCACTCTAAAACAAAATGCACTCATACTTATTGGTGCAAAAAGAAACATTATGATACACTACGAGAAAAACAAAACCCAATGAAAAATCATGTAACAGTAGAAAACAAAACAAACCTTGCGACAAACCCAAAAACATGGCACAAATCTTAAAGAACTGACAGACGATGGATACACACATGAGTGAATATCATTTCTCATTCACATGGATGTTCTGCCGTGCTTATATATGGGATCTCCCCTTCTTTAATATTACTAAATAATTGCATAAACACAATTTTCTTGTACGTAATCACTGTGATTTTACGGTCATTTTACTGTTAATATGATTATGTATAAAAATGGAAATTGAATCAGTACTTATTGACTTATCAAAGAAACCATGATTTTATTTCTTATTGAAGTCAATAAGACATGGGCCAGTTGAGGTTGTCCTCAAGGAAAAATGGCCTACAAGAACTGTTGTAAATGTTCCATTCTGTACTATTGGAAACACCGGTTGAAAAAAATTGATAAAACAAAAAACAGACGATGTGAGGTGGAGGTATAGGAGGAAAGGAATAATGGACGACACAACCATAAGTATTATTTAGGTGCGCGAAAAAAATTTGAGGTGAAATATTTTTTTTAAGTTGAGAGAAAAAAGGGAGTTGATGGTGACGGTATATCGCACCTCTCTTGTTATACGAGACACGTGGGATATAAGTGAAAATTGGAAGGTTTTCATTTTTCAACGTATAATTTAAGATGTATGACACTATCATTTACAGATATATGACCATACATGGCACAGAAAATTAGGTATACCATGGTAGGAAAGTGGGTTGGTACATTTTTGAGCGCATGATTCAAGATGTATTGCCTTCCATCATTTGCATGTATATCCATGTATGATCACACAGAAATTATGAATGTCACAGTAAAAAGAGGAAATAGGTAATGTGTTATCGACTATTTAATGATGATTAATTGCTACGATTTTCGCGAATCAACCTGCGGGTGGATGGTTAGGAGGATTGTGGTAGAAAACCCACCAGGGTTCAAGTCCTAGAGTTGACACCGCTGCTCGCATTTTCCTGGATTAATTTCAGAACTTCCGGCGATGTGCGTTCAGTTGGAGGTGACGTTCTCGGCAACTACAAAGGTGTCTGTGGTGACTTCGTCAATCTGAAGATGACGTGCCGGCTCAATCTCTCAGAGGTGCTCATAAGGGTAAGGGGTGTGTGTGCGTGTATTCATAGGGGTGAGTGTATGTGCATATGTATGAGTGTTTACACATGTCTTGCAAAAACAAGTTGCTAATATCTACTCCACAAAAGAGGGTTAAAAATACTACATGATTGTGAACTTCAATTAGCAGCATATGTGTGTTCTTCATTTCAACTAGTAAACTAGGGTATAATACCTTACTAGCAAGACCCACTCCTTTGGTAATTCCATCAATAACAACCTTATCAAAAAACTCTTTGTTCCCTTAACCCTCTTATACCGAGGGTAAAGACCCTAGTATAGGAAATACTATATAACCACAATTATTGGACCAATATATTACTTGCTAAAGGAAATAGTTTTTTTAATGTCCTTTGTAAAAAGAGTTTATTAAATCCAAATTATGAAAAATGAATAAGGGGTTCTTATCCACATGCCACCAGGGAGACTAGATTGCATCTACTCCACTCATCGTCGCCATGGTGCGCCACCGAGGAAAGTGCAGGAAGTGGCAGGGAGGCCCTTTCGAGTTGTGGTGCCCTGGTGGGGCACATGATATGGCGGGGAGGGTCGGATGCTTCTCGTGCTACCATGCATGCATCGGCGGCTACAATGATTGGTCCGGAAAATTCTCCTTCGACACAAGCAACGTATGATTTTTCCGTGTCACGAGCCAGCTAAAAGACGTGAGTAGAAAAACAAGCATTATCAGCGGTCACCGGAGGCGGTAGTAACCAAGTTTATATGAAAGCCGCTTGTAATATATCGAGCGCAGGCGATTTACATTACTATAGATTAGTCCTGGCCATGGGCAGCCCGGCCCAGACGGCCCGACCTGACCCAGCCCGAAAAAGCCCGACCTGGCTCGACCCGACCTTGCCAACGGGCCGGGCCTGGGCCTAGATTTTGAGCCCGATGGCCTGGCTGTGCCAGGCCCGGACCCGTTGTATTCACCTTTAAGGAAGAGGCTCAGCTCGAGGCCCTGCGGGCTTTTAGCGTGATGGGCCGGACTCGGGCCTGATTTTTAGACCCGGTGTGCGGGCCGGGCTGGGCTCGGGCATGGGTTTCTGCATCGGGCTTTGGTAGGCCCGGCCCAAAGTCCGACCCGGCCCGACAGATGGCCAGGTATACTATAGATAGCTCCAGAGGCAGCTAGGATAACAAAACTGCGAGGAAGAAACAGTAGAGTCGGTTGCTAATTTGTAACCGCCTAAAATTTCTCGTCAGCGTAGGCAGTTT